>NC_086323.1:53664547-54007047 GCF_036172605.1 Pelobates fuscus
TTTAGTTTATCACTGGCCGTCCATTGTGCCGAATAGTATTTATAGTAATAACTCTTTGATATGAAGACACTATGGGTGGGAAACTATACTCACTGCCTCAATTTATTCTTACTGTTCGTTGGCATATGCCTATTCATTACACATGCTAAGCTTCACAATGTGATGTACTGCAATTTTAACATAAACCAATCACGAGTATTTGAACAATGTACATCAATTTTAGTGTCAAATGCTGGCGAATCTAGTTATTAACATATTGGTGCGTTTACATATTTCTAGTGCTACCTGTACTGAGTTCTTACCCCAGACATCAGACTTGATGGAGAAGGTGTTGTATGCAAGGCTCTCTGGAGCAGTCCACTTGATGGGGAACTTGGCTCCTGCATGAGCTGTGTAGGTGTCTCCAGTCATAAGGCGACTCAGTCCAAAATCGGCTACTTTTACCACATGATTTTCTCCTACCAAGCAGTTCCTAGCAGCCAGATCACTAAATAAACGAGATGAAGATGAACTAAAAGTCTCATGAGGGCAATTAGAACTTAAAAGCAATTTAGGGATATTAAAGATAAGCAAATAAAGGAACGCTGCAAATCTCCTGAGCAGTGTTTACACAAATTAGAAGACCATGTTTAATACTCGAATCACAAATCATTAAAGTTTTAAAAGCAATTTCCAACAGCCAGCTCAAAACTCTGCCTTGGTAAGAAATGTCGCCATGCAGCCACAATTGTGGCCAGAAATATGATTTCAGACTGGCCTGGGCAACATTAACCAGAATTTGCATTATGTACAAGAGAAGAACAGTTGAAAAAATTACCAATATATTTTCCTACATGATTATCTTGGCTTAAATGTTGCTTCAATTCACTGTTTAGTGTGCCTAACATACGTCAATATCAGCTGCACAAAACAAAGCTTGTATTGCTCACCGGTGAATGAAGTTTTTCCTTTCTAGATATTCCATGGCAGAAGATATTTGCGTGGCCATGTAAAGCAGCACCACCGCAGTTACATCTTCACGGTTACACTCCCGTAGATAGTCAAGCAAATTTCCAAAGTTCATGTATTCTGTTACAATGTAAAACGGAGGCTCCAGAGTGCAGACACCTAATATCAAGAGAAGTTGCAAAAATAATTCACATATAATAAAAAAAACAAAAAAAACAAACACACACACCCCACAACAACTTTTCAGTCTAGTGAATCACAGAATCAATACGTCTAATTTAGTGCCAACTTACCAAGGAGTTGCACCAAGTTGGGGTGTTTGATTTCTTTCATTACTGCTGCCTCCTTGAGAAACTCCTCCACCTCCATAGTATCCTCCTGTAGAGCAAGAAACATTATACAACTTTACCACTTGGTGTATTGAAAGTCAGTTTCCTTGCAATTCTGCATATTAAGGCCTTTTAATGTAAGTTTATTAAACTCATTAGTTGCCAGCACATGCCTATTAAACACATGGCACCAACATCTAGTTAAGTTTAACATGTGATAGCAATCTCAAGCTAGTTGTGTCCTACTGTTTTTCAGATTGGATCTATCTAAACCAGGGGTGCCCAAAAGGTAGATCCCAAGATGTGTTTAAAAATACAGCTTCCATGATGCTTTGCCATTCTAACGACATGCAAAGTATCATGGGAGCTGTAGTTCTACAACATATCTTTTGGGCACCCCTGTTGTAAACTGATGTTTTGCTGTTCTCCAGTCCATTATAAGTCTCAAAAGTCCATCCCATATCGCAGTCAATACTGACATTATTCAAATCTCCTAGCTCACTGCCTTGGCCATTCCTATTTCCTTATACTTACCCACTTGCTATAGCTATATACCACCTTATTCTCAAACAGTTCTCTACTCACCCAAAACCCAAATGATTAAAAGACTCATATGACATGTTCTGCTTCAATTACTGCAACTCCCTGGCCACTAGCCTCCCAATGAACAGAGATTTGTCTCCTCATTCTTGTACAGGCAAACAGAAGTAAGCTAAGAATCAAAATACAAAAAGGCAGACAGCAACAAAACTAAACTACGCCACTCAGATTCTCATTTACTTTATCAAAAGCTCCCACTGCATCACAAGGAATAACTCCACACCTGTTTCAATGCCAATGTTTAGCTATGACAGGCGATGTACAGTCCAGAAACTGCCCACCAGATATTTTCTGTGATATAGAAAACAAGTTAAGTTAGACACTAAATATTAGTTTAAGAATGTGTAAACAATATATTAATTGAAAAGACTAGTCCATTCAGGCCACATCACATGACAGTATTAGCAAAAAAAAAAAAAAAAGGAAGATATTTAAAGGATCACTAGTGTCAGGAAAACAAACCTGTTTTCCTGACACTATAGTGCCCTCAGGGTCCCCCACCCTTGGCGCTGAAGGGGTTAAATCCCCTTCAGCCACTTACCTCAATCCAGCGCCGGGCTCCCTCAGCACTGGTGACCTCTCCTTCCCTGCCGATGTCAGCTCCCGAGTGGAGTGGAATGCGCATGCGCGGCAAGTGCCGCTCGCACATTCAAACAGTCCATTTCTCAATGCTTTCCTATGGACGTTCTGCACGCTGGATGCGAATATCGCATACAGCGTCGCAGATGCGCCTCTAGCGGCTGTCAGGAAGACAGCCACTAGAGGGTTGGATTAACCCTGCTATGTAAACATAGCAGTTGCTCTGAAACTGCTGTGTTTACATCTAAAGGGTACCGTGCCCCCAGACAACTTCATTGAGCGGTAGTGGTCTGGGTGACTATACTGTCCCTTTAATTAAATATTTGAACAAATTAATGGACAATTAAAGACAGTACCCTTCTATGCAGCACGCCTAAATGCTTTATGAAATACCACGCCAAGAATGCTATGAAAGACTATGCCCAAACCTTATTGGGGTGGTGGTGGAGGGGGGATTATTAAAAAAAATATATATATGTTAGACAATGAATGGTAACGGGTTAGAAGAGGACAACACATGTTCCAGAAGGAGGAGGAAAAAGCAAACAATGCTATGAGGCACTAAAAGAGAATGAAAACCACATGGAGAAAGACTATTTGCATAATGTAAAGTGACAGTAAGTGTATCTCTTACCTTTAGTGTTTTTACAGCTACGGTGAGATTGTATTTCTTCCAGACCCCAACATACACTTCTCCATATTGTCCTCCTCCTAACTTGTGCTTCATGGTGATATCTGTGCGTTCCATTTCCCACTTGTCATGAATGGGAGAGACTCCATAAACTGTGGGTTTGTTGCATTTGGGTGCTGGGTAGTGTAGAATAGTGACAAGCCCATCAGCCACTGTGGAGTGATGGTGAACAAGCTCAGCAAGTGTGTTGAAACGGCTTTCTGCGGTGACATAGACCTGGGTGTTGGAGGATAATTTATCAGCACAAAATATATCAAATACATCCACATTTTAGTATAGTAAAACAATACTAGCAATAAAGTTCTCTCTTTTTCATAAGCCTCCTTCCTCTGCAACACTATGATCTACATATCTGTATGACCAGAAGACTGTCTGGGAGCCATCACTTATTGTAAATTACCTAATTATAGGTATTATATGTTCAAAAGGCTATATGTTTGTGTGTAATAATGGTCTTAAAGAAACACCCTGGACACAAAGGCAATTCGGCTTCGTAAAGTGCTTTAGGTTCTTAGAGTCTGTCAATTCTTTTAAAGTTTATAAAAGTGGCAATTTCAATAGGAGACAGCCGGGTGGGCATTTTGGCCTATTAAAATTGCCCCTTTTATTAACTTAAAACAAATTGACAGACTTAGTTTTCTTCCTCTTTCGTAAGATACAAGAGCTAACAAAAGTGACAACTGTGCTGGGGTAAAGCACACCTGTCTTCCTGCTCTTCCCGAGCTGTGCACTTGCAACTCAAGCACAGTGGTTTCTCAATGCGCAGCCTCTGATTGGTCAATTCCAGTCTGTAATGGGGATAAAGGGGAGTACTTGCAAACAGCAAGCCGTTTTTTTCCCCATATACACAAAAAGTAAAAGACAAACATGCCTGTTTTCTTTGAGGGTACATTTACCAAACAGTTAAAGGGAATCTGGAGTGAAAGGAATACAAATCTGTATTTTATAATAAAAAAATAAAAAGAGCTTTTAGTCACTTACCCGAGCGCATTATGCCCTCCTCATAGGAAAGCATTCCCATTCCTAGCTGTCCCCATGCAGAGCGCAAGGGCGTCCAGCGTCATTTAAGGGACTCACAGTCCGTTAGAATCCCAGAAGTGTCTCTAGAGGCTGTCTGATTAACAGCCACTAGAGGCAATCTTAGTCCTGCAAAGTAATCATTGCAGTTGCTCAAAAACTTTAATGTTTTACATTGCAGGACTAAGTGGGACAGAGATACTGCACCCAGACTACTTCAATGAGATGAGTCTGGGTGCTTATATTGCCACCTTTAAACAAAACGAAATTTGAAAATTTGGTGTGTTGCTTAAAATAACTAGTGGAATTTTAATACTTTTATGCATATGTTAATTTTATTTTATTTAAGACAGGAGAAGAGACTCATATATTCCACTGTAACAAATACACCACCCTGTTCACCTTGCCATCCGATGATGTATTGATGCGGTAGTGGTAGACACGGCCCTCGTAACGCAAGGAGATGGAGAGCTGGCCTGGGCTACTCTCGCTCTCACGCACCAGGAAACTGCCATTGATGAGGCTGCTAAGAAGATACTCTGCAGCGCTGCGAGACACTGGTCCATGATACCACGAATGTTTCTCAAGGCTGTTTACAGGTGTGATATAATTACTGGGCACCCAGCCTTGTCCATTCTTAGACAGAACTTCACACCATTCCCCATTCTGGTTATAGCAGAGCACACGCAGCTTCTCTCCTAAAAGAGAATGCATTGGAAAAGGCGAATTAAGTACATTTACAGTTACAAAACGTGTTATATACAGAGAGACTGATTTAAAAGAACACTCAAGGCACCATAACATCATCTCTCAATGAAATGGCGGTGTCAGGAGGTCATGGTGCCGTCTCATCTTAAAGGGTTACTCCAACCGCAATGTCGTCTTGGGCTTTTTAGCTAGAAACACTCCAAATGTGACTTGGGCAGCTCGGGCTGCTAAGAGCTGCCTCATGTCAATTTTGTGCAAAAATGACTTCTGTCATAAGCACGCACAGCAATCTGAAGACAGATGTAATTAGCTTCTCAAAGAGTTTTTTTTTTTTTAACTCCCATCCCTTACCAGCTCAGAGTGGCCACCTAATTTAAGCTCACCCTTCCTCCCTTATGTTTGTTATATATATTTTTTTTATATAATCCCTATCCCGCGCATATGTGCTCATGTGCTCCGAGCCAGTTAAATAGTTTATTCAATGGCTCCAGAGATATCGGATAGTAAGTGAAGAGCAGCGCCTCCATTTCTAACACTATAGATCTCTGGAGTGTTCCTTTAAGAGACAGAAAGGCTATGTATATAAAGAACAGTTTAATATTGAAAAAATTAAAAATAAAACAGTTTTAGTTACAGATATCCTATTTTCAGTCAAAAGAATGCTCACATTAAGATATTGATTTTCTGGTTTTGCAAATAACCTGATGAGTATGGATGTCTGAAACAATAATACTTTATTATCCACAAACCTTTTGTGATGCTAAGGGTATTGTCTCCACTGGCTACAAAGTCATACAGAGCGAGGAAAAGATTTGGGTCGCTCTCTGTGGCCCCAAGCAGGTTCTCCTTGGAACTCCAGCGGATAGCATCATTAAGGGTCTGTGGTTCCGAGTCACTGCCATAAGGACGGTGCAAGGCTTCTGTGGAGAAAAGGGTAGACATCGTTAGCTCATACAAATACTATAATATCTATTCACACTTGGCACTGAAAAGTCTATGGACAGCAACTTACATCATGCTCAGTCAGCAAGGTCTTCCCATGAGCTAACTAATCACTGTGGCCAACCACAATGTGCTTCAAAGGATGTGCAATTAACTTGGCAATGCCCTGTGCTTAGCAGCCCTCTTGGTGAGATAGGATGAGCATAGAGGAAGTTTTAATATTAGTGTAAACTAATTGATACAAATAAACATCTTAGATTATCAATTTGTGTTTTGCAGGTAAGAATGCAACAGTGTCCCACGTCTGCAGAAACCCCAAACTCACTTTAAATATTTTGGCATTCAATAAACAACTTTTATTGAAGTTTATTTAACAACAAAATATATATTGGTTTCTATAGCTAAAGCAAAGATTAAAACCTGATGGTTGCTAATAGTTTCCATAACAAATGGATGGGCAAAGAAGATTCTCCCTGCTGGCACCCAAGGTTTAAAGGCAATATTGTGAATGCATATTGCAAGCACTACATGATGCTTTTTAACAGGCACTTTACATACAAGACATTTAGCTTAGGGAGCAATTCTTCAATTTTAAAATTAGCTCAGTGACTCATTCTATAAGGGCAATAAATACTAAAATACATTCTTTAAAACATGGTCTTCAGACACTTTACAGTGTCACGAGGGTCTCCACTGAACTGGAGAAGCGAGTGATGGTACAATAAACAATTTATAGTTGGCAGTTACCAAAAGCCTGATAATAGGATGTGTGTGCTCCAACCAACACAGACCCACCAAAAATAGCATAGGAATCCAGATTTGGGTCTCAACCCAAAAGGGATTAAAAAACACGGTCATAGAGGGACTTCTATATCAATCAGGGTATGTCTGCATTCATCAGTTAAATATTGTGACTCATGTAAATTCCATAACTTTTCAAGATATTCATTGTAGAACATGACCACAAACATCAACCTACACAACAGAATTTGTGATGTGGGGAAATCACATGGTGGGAAGCCAGGCCTGAGGGACACCAGGTCTCCTGGCTCTGAGTGGATGCCACTAATTTAAGCAATCCCCAAAATCCTCTAATCCAGCATTCAGGAAGCTAAATGGAGAAGCAATGCTGCGTGAGAATAGGCAGACAGTGCTGGAGCCGGGGTGTCAGACACAAGAGACAAAAATAAACTACTAGGAAAGTTAGAAAACAAGACACCAGATTTCCAGGCTCCATACACTGTTCTTATTTTCTCCCAAATTACATCACCCATGTCGTGAGCTAAAAACAGACAAGGCCCGTATCATCTTCCAAAATAATCAAGACGTTCATTTTCACAAGCCAGACAACCCCTTGTCAGCGTTCTGGAAAGCAAACAACCTTGGCGTTCTCTATTAACAAACCCCCGATAACAAACGATAATTATCAATTGTCATAATAATGCACACAAGAAAACAACCAGAGATATAGGTATAAAAATATACACATTAAGCACTTTTCATGGCAACAGTGTTTTTCTAATATTTATTTTGCAAAAAGATTAGCAATCAATAACAATCCAAGACAACAAAAGCAAATACAAATTATGGAAATATCAATGCAAGGCGTTTATTTTAGCACAAAAAGTGGCAGGTCTGTATGTACAGAAAACTGTGGATATTATAGCATTTCTATTGAAGTCTGGCTGTGATACTGTAATCTCCATATGTGTCTGAGTATTCTATAAAGCTCAAACCATTAAACACCAAATGCAAATTTAACGTTTCCAGGGAAATGGGAGAGAGAGGGGTTTAGGTTTCATTATGTGAAAATAGTGGACAATTTCAAGAAGTACAGTCCATGTATTGTAATATAAATATCTTGGGGCAAGATGTTTTAAATGCAACGAGGCAAGCAAATTGGGGGGGGGGGGGGGGGATTTATTCAGTGTTTTTTAATAAAGTGAGAATCAGCTATGAATAAACATCACTTTGAATATCTGTAATTTATTTTATTTTTCTCCACTTTAGTAAATAACGGACATTAAATGAAGACTGATGCATGTATTTGTACCGGGCGGTAAAACCACTTCTGCATTTTTTCAAAGTATATTTTATCTACACACATATACGCACACAAAGCAACTTATCGCACAGCAAAGTAACAATTACATAACATTTTAAAACACAATGGTACAAATACAGACAGGTTCTGGTATAACTGGCAAACACAATGAAAGCTGCCTAGACAGGTTCACCGTAGATTTGCTTACTTTCAGAAAATCTTGGGAATATCACTTAATCATGCCACATTAGGGATCAAACTAGAGAATATTCTACCAAACGTGCATCCACACAGATTGACTTTAGAACTATAGATAAAGCTGGCATTGTACAGAACACTGGTGAGACCTCACTTGGAGTATTGTTCGCAGTACTGTAGACCGTATCTTCAGAAGGATATTGATACTTTAGAGAGAGTTCAGAGGAGGGCTACTAAACTGGTTCATAGATTACAGGATGAAACGTATAAGGAAAGGTTAAAGGATCTTAACATGTATATCTTGGAGGAAAGACAAGATGGGGGGGGGATATGAAACATTTAAAATATAAAAAAAGTTAATCAACAGGAGAGTATACTTAAAAGAAGAACAACTACCACAACAAGAGGACAATCTTAAATTAGAGGGGCAAAGGTTTAAAAATAATATAAGGAAGTATTACTTTACTGAGAGGGTAGGGGATGCATGGAATAGCCTTCCAGCTAAAGTGGTAGAGGGTAACACAGTGAGGGAGTTTAAGCATGCAGGATATGCAGAAGGCTATCTTAGACATGAGATAAGGCCAGGGACTAATGAAAGTATTTAGAGAATTGGGCAGACTAGATGAGCCAAACGTATGAAGATAAAGGATATGCATCAAGGAAGGGGAAGGGTTAAAACTAAATAATGATTTTACAAAATTAATGCATGCAATGTCTCTATAAAGTAGAGCTTCCACGGTGCAGTCCTTTGGCAGACTACATAAGATCCAATTTACTGTTATTTGTTATTCCTTGCTGCCATAGATATCACAGACGACCCAGTGCCCACAACAGTACCTGAGCGGAAGATTACATTGCGCCTTGTGGCTTTGTCCCGAAATGGTGTGCTGATCATGTGCCCTTTCCCATCTAAAGCACGGAACGACGGCAAGACAGGGCCAACTATCATGACCGAAATGAAAGGGAGGTAGCTTGCTGCGTGGCATACACTAGCTCTCTCTGTACCCACTTGCAAGAATGAGGAGATGGCATGGCAAAGGAATTTGAAAGGGTGGAGACAGGTGGAGTCAGACATCGAGGTCTGGAGTCAAGTTACATGCAGAGGCTTGTAACACCAGATGGCGTGTGTAAGAGCTGGCCTGTTCACTGGGGGAAAGTATAGCAGATTCGTCATTAAAGAACAAAAACAAACAAGCCCTCTTGCACCCCAAAAAATATTTTACAAATAGTCAAAGAGAGAAACCAGGGTAGAGTTTCCAAGGGGTATAATTTGCTGCCAGGGCCCCAAGCATTAAGGAGTAAAGAGTTGCAGCCCTCATCACTGTACTTTTTATAATGGCATGCTGGGCTGTCTACTAGCATAGTAGTGCAGTAGAGAGGAGACAGGCAAACATTGTTCAGGTCCAGAATTGCATGGGTTAATGTGTAATCCTTTTGTGTTTGAGTTGGTGGGGCAAACTTAAACAAATAATAATGAGTGGCATAGTGGGTTGAGTTGGTTGCAAAGCGGTTTCTGATTTTTTTTTCATCCCACTTATGGTTAGTGTTTTAACCCTTTCATGACATTCCATCAAGTAGCTCAGGGCTTCTGACTCCCTGTTCTATTTTGAGGTTGTTTTTTTAAGTTGTACCTGCAGCACATGCACAGTATCTGGTCCCCAATGTTCCTTTATAAATAATATTGAATTTGACTGACGATGGAGGACGACATGCCCCCTCAATGATGAGGTTCATTTAATATGGTTTACAAGAAATTTATGTAATACATACATATGTACACTTGCAAGCCATTTGAGTACTCCTATAGATGAAATCAGGAAACCATTAATGCAGAACTCTGTCATATTTAACGAAAGCCGATCACTGTTCCTTTAATCAGTTAGCAGTAATGGTCAAGCAGACCCTTTGCAAACCTATATAAATGTGCCCTCAGGCATGTAACTAAAGCTGCTCATTTCAGATTACAAAGTTAAAAGAACTATAGACACCCAGACCACTTCATCTCAATGAAAAGATCTGGGTGCCATGGACCGGTCATGAAATTTAACACATTGCAGCTTTAAATCCACCTCTAGAAATGAGGTAACCTTTATTCTACTTTGTATATTTTAAAACAGGGGGGGAGGGGAGTGTGGTCAGAAAATAACATATTGTCCACTGAAATAATGGTTATTTTTGGAAAAATAGGTTTGCTTTACAGGAGCAAAACTGTATTCCTACCACTTAGTGTCCCTATGTTCACCACGTAAACAAAGGGTTAAAATTTTTTTACACTTACCTGATTTCAGTGTTGATGTCCCTCAGCTATGGGATGTGCTCCTCCTCCGCCATGGTCAGCCAACAAGTGAACCCAACGTGCATGAGAAAGAGTGCTATGTGCATTAGCCTTCCCCAGAGGAAAGCATTAAGCATGGACTCATTTTTCTATGGGGATTTTAAAGACGTGGTACGACCTCACACAGTGTGAGGAGTGGACGTCCAGGGTCATTTCACGGAGTCAAATTCTGTGAAATAGCAGGACCAGTCTCTAGAAGATATTTAGTAAACAGCCACTAGAGGCAGTCTTGCACTGCAATTTCTCTAAAAACTGCAATGTTTTACATTACAGGGCAAAGGGGGACAGAGACACTGCATCCCGATCACTTCAGTGACACTATAGTGTCCCTTTAAGGTCAATTTTAGTTTCAGTACTTTTTTTTGTCTACCGCAAAGCAATGACCAATGTGAAATTGAACAGCTTGATCACGAGAAGTATGTAGGAATTACACCATTAACAGCACTACAGAATATGGTGACACTACATAAATATGCAGGGCTAATCAGTGCAAACGTTTGCACATTCTTCCCCTGTATCAGTGATGCTGCCCAAGTACAGACCTCAGAAGTTACAGTTGCAGCCTAAATAAAGCCTGGTTCAGCAATATGGCAATGTAGATCCACGCTGGTATAATGGGTAGCCATAAACAATATATACCTTGAATAGTTTGAAATTATCTTTTTCTTATATACATTTCAAAAAAGATTAAACCTATCAAATTCAAAGTAAATAGCCGTTTAAACAACTTATATAAAATATCTATTGGCCAAGCTAATTTCCACCCATACAGTAATACACCCAACATTGCAAAAAGCGTTAGGCCCAAGCAACATGATCACGTCACTGATTCTAAGTAGTCATGGTGTACATATACAAAATTTAGGGTTCTTGCTGATGGACCTATAGAAAAAGTAATAACAGTGCAATATTGGCTAATAAATAGAACGCAAATTTTCGGTTGCACTCAGGATTAAAGTTATTTTAAACGCCTTAAAGGGGCCACCCTCTATTGTAGTAGGGGGCTTAAGTTCCTCTCTCGGACTGGTCCTTTTAGTCACCACAAACTATTAACCAGAGAAATCTTCCGTAAAATGAATATTTATTGTATAAAAATAAAATAACTTGGGGGGGGGGGGGGGGGCCGGACCGCCATGCTGCATGGAAGCACGGGCGGGCAAGCTCCATCGGCTTTCCCGCTATAAACTGCACCAGAGCAGAACTTTTACCGGAACGAAGCCGGCGGCCCCTGCTGTGCCGGTTCCAGGAGTGGACATGTGTATTGCCTCTAAGTCTCTGGGAGGGAGATCCTCGGTCCCTGAGACTGGGGCCTTCTCCGATGGTGAGCGGAGTGGACGGCCGCCACTCCGCTATCCTGTCCAATCACTGCAGGACGGATCCCTGGTTCCACGGATAGCTGGCCCTGTTCTCCCCCCCCCCCCCCCCCCCCCCCGGGGTGATCCCGGTCCTCACCTTGGGGAACCCAGACGATAAACCACAACGCTGAGCGGCAGGAGACTCCACGTGAGAGAGACCCTAACCTAAGATGGCGGCCGCCACATGTCTAGCGGATAGGCGGGAGAAAGCGGACTTTCCCTTCTCGGGCACCAGGGTTCCTCTGGATAAACTAAGCAACACTGCAAAATGCACTCTAGTGCCGAGTGGAGGGACCACTTACCACGGGACTTCCAGGACAGATCCCAACAAACAGCCGCAGTCCCGGTCCAGAGGCAAGTAAGAGCTGGGAGATTCCGGGAATACCCCGGTGGCGCTGTGGAGGAGCATGGCACAATTAAGAGCCCTCACTATGCATCTACCTGGAAAGCTGGAACACTGCACTGGAAATCGTTGCTTTCATTAAGCCCTCTCCACCACACCATCTGGAAGACACCATCTAGAACACCCAAGTAGGACTTTGCAGTGCCACCTGAGGGCAATGGCTGACTCATGCTGACTCCCAATCACTCACGACCAGAGTTCACACACTAAGCGATATTCATGCTTGTTAAAGCCTTGATTTCTGAGCAGACTATAGATTACTACTAAATATACCTATTACTCGGGATCTGGGCTTCTTTTAAAGCTTACTTTGGTGTGGGGGATCTCCCCTGGTGATAAAATTCAAAGCATGTAACCTAGCTATTTAGCTACTGGTATCTAATTTTAAAGTCTAGCACTGATATGACTTATCTTCTATTACTCCTCTGATTACCTTAATGTCAGTCTATATAGCATGGATTAAGTTATCCTCTTGTACACTCAGCCACTGACAACTTACTTTAGCCTGTTTAATGTTTTAAAAGTGCAGATCTGATCACATACAGCAATATACTGTCTTTGGAAATGCTTTCCTAGCCTGTTATTTTCATGTTAAAAAAAAAAAGTGCTGTTTAACCTGCCACACCGTGAAATGCTATGAAAACGCTTGCAGCAGCTGTCGTGGCTCTGCACGCTTATTGTTATTTTATGCACAAATAAAATAAAGAATTAAAAAAAAAAAAATTTTTAAAAATTATTTAACAAATATATAAAATGTATGGTTGTCCAATGCGTTTTGTTCTCCCTTAAAAACGTCCTCAGGGACCCATATAAAAAATTGCATAAAACAAATTACAATCAAGTACAGCAATAAACTGGAGGGGAAAAAACTGGCTCCTAACTTTTTTAGCTGGCTCCTAGGTAGAAAGCAAGTTTGCCAAGCCCTGCTTTAAGGAACATACTCAATTAATAGACTAATCACATTCATTTTTGGAGTTGCTTTTAATTTTAAAACCCGGCCTCTGAAAAGGCAGTGTTTACATGCAAATTGCTGCAGGGACAGGCAATAAGACACCAGAACAACTACATTAAGCTGTAGTTGTTCTGGTGACTATATAGTGTCCCTTGAAAGCCAAGCTGCGTAACTAAAAGTATATAATAAGGTGACAGTTATCTGTTCTGAGTATTGCTATATATATTACTAAAATAACAATGAATAAAATAATGCAGTCCCTCAGACACACAACCTTCAGCAGATAACAAGGTTGATTTCCCTTCATTGATTTTCTGGTCGAATTGTTTGGGAAATAAGCAAATGCTTGGGGGAAAAAAGCACTAAGACTTTCGAGTATGTCTGTCAATCCGCTAAGCACTGCAGAGCACTCACATTTGTCCAGCAGAGCAGAAGCTGCCCACACTACCGGAAGAGACATACAACAGCTGGTTTGGCATTGTGGAGCTGGAAACCTGTATAAGTAGCTATGTTCTATCACTTATGCTGCCTGCATAGCACAAGACAACCAGCTGTCTCTGAGACACACCCCTGGAAGAGACATACAACAGCTGGCTGAGACACTGACATTATTACGGTAAAACAGTAACACTACAACAGCAACATGCTACACTTCAGGAGTACAGAATGAAGTACTGGGTGTTCGTTTATTTCAAAGGACCACATTTCACATTTTAAAACAGTTAAATAAGTAACTATTATAAATTTTAGATATGACTGAAATTTACTAAAAAAATAAAAATAAAAAGGAAAACCACTGATTATTAATCACTAGGATTTATTGTTTTAAATTCTTTTGGGGGGCTCATTCTATTCTTTGATACAGTTGTGACCTAACGTCTGCAGATTATAACAGGTATATTCCTTTATCTGTCCACTTGCTGCATATGTACTGTGGCCCAGTTAACACCAAACATACATTCAACCCCCTCACAATGAAATGGGCATTTATTAAATGAAATACAAAATTATTAACTACAAATTTGTCAAATCAAAGTGTTGGCACCCCTACTTTGAAAGCCATCCTATTCTTTCTCAGGCCAGACGCTCTGTGGCTGTCCAATCACAGACTACCCAATGCAACGCAATGAGAAGTCTTTGCAAGGCAGGTGCTCAATGCCAAGGGTAGGCAACCTTCGGCACTCCAGATGTTGTGACTACATCTCCCCTGACGTTTTGCCAGCATTGTGACTGTAAGAGCAGTACGGGAGATGTAGTCCACAAAATCTGGAGTGCCGAAGGTTGCCTACTCCTGCGAGTCTAGGCTATTGCCTGCCTATTAAGTTTAGCTCCACTGAGATAACCAAACCTGGAAAGAACAGAATTTGTTGTCCAATTTAAAGCCAGGGAAGTATTAAAAGGTTCATTTTTGAAAGTACCAATATCTGTTGAAATCTGGACTTTTTGTAAAATATGAGTGTACCTTTCACTTATTGATTACTGATGCACATTAGAAAATGTATCACCCATATTCCCTCATATTACAGTTACGAATCATACAAAGAAGGTAAATGATGGACCGTCTCCAAGCTGCTGCTGGACTTCAAAGGATGACTGAAGGGAAATGGAGGTTGGAACCAAACACACAGCTGTAGTGCCACAGGTTGCTCACCTCAACATAAACATTATAGATTTTCTTCAACGTGTATTTATGTCCTATATTCCTCACATCCCCCACAGCCCTGGAGATATAGCTCTGCCCTTTTGAAAATGAAGGAGGGGGGGACACAAATAAACCTCAATACAAAAGAACAAAGCAATCAGAGAAGGAAGCAGAAGCCTAGGCTACAGAATTAACCACCAATACTTTCAACCTCTCACTGCAAACTGGCCCCAGGGGACAAATACAAAGCCTTGGGTTCTCAAAGTGAAAACACATCATGTAAAGAGATGCAGAGAGCAACCTGTATAACTAATAAGAGAATAACTCTAAAGACATTGCTTATGCTTATCTGTAAACCAACAACATAGAATGAGTGCTAATACAGTAAAGAGCCACACTAAAATGCCAACATTTAAAAAATAACAAAGGACTTATGCACTTTTTTAATATAATTACTTTGATCTGAATAAGCTCAACATGATAAAAATTGATGATTTAAAAGATTAAAGAATTCTTACAATTTGATGAAATAAGAGCTTTACGCAAATCTGCTCTTTTCCCCAACTTGTTTATGCAGCTTAGTTGTGCAGTTCAGTTAACAAACCGCAAAAGACTAGTCACCCTAGAGTCTAGACCAGGCTTCCCCAAACTCCGGCCCTGCAGATGTTGCTGAACTACAAGCCATATGATTCTCAGCCTATTTCATTCATAGAATCATGGGAGTTGTAGTTCAGCAACATCTGGAGGACCGGAGTTTGGGGAATCCTGATCTAGACAGTTACATATCATTGAAGTAACCTGGGTGCAGTGTCTCTGTCTCCTTAACCCAGCAATGAAAACAAATGTCAGTTTCAGAGACACTTTGTATTCCTAACACAATAGCGATCCTTTAAAGCAGTGGTTCCCAACCCAGTCCTCAAGTACCCCCTACCAGTCCAGGATTTAGGGATTACCCTGTTGTATCGAAGGTGCTCTTTTGTTTTTCTTTTTCTAAAAACACCTTCGACACAACAGGGTAATCCCTAAATCCTGGACTGGTAGGGGGTACTTGAGGACTGGGTTGGGAACTACTGCTTTAAAGGGAAACATGTTTTGGCTACTTTCAGACCAACCAAAAGAAAAAATGTTTTTTATGGGATTTATAGTGCTTTATTAAATAAACCAACTGTGGTGACAAGAACGTTTCAAAAGTCATAGAAAATACATTTTGCACAACAGTCTCATCAATAAGTACTTTAATGTCTCTACTATATACTCTTTAGACAATGAATGTAATGTTTAGCAGTAAGCACCATGCCAAATTCAGAGATGCAATAGGCAGCGCTGTCTGCTTGGCAACAAAACGGATTGCCGAAGCTTGGGTGTCATCTAACTTTACCCTGCGTTTTCCAAAACCCTGTTTACGTTCAATAATACTGATGTAACAGTACATCCTGTAACATTTAACAAGCTTGTTAAAAAATGTTTTAAAAAATAATAAAAATCATCATATATATCACTACCACTTGATGGAAAAATGCATGGCGTTTCGAAAGTTGTATAAGAACAGAACTATTGTGTTGTGTTAGACTTTATGTGACTCAGACACTACCACTTGCCATTTGGAGAATTGCCATAACCAGAACATGAAAACATTGACGTGAGTCTCAGTAAGGATGTCACAAGCACAATGAATGCAACTAAAGCTTAAATAAATTATACATGGTGATGGGTTGCCATAAACTGTATCTTTTTTTCAAAATGAAGAAATTAGGTTTGCTTCAGCACTAGATATTAAAAAACTATTCAGCATGGGCTACTAAAAATGCCACTTCAACTTCACCTGCACTGTGCCTAGTATGATGTCCTCTTTAACTGTTTGGATGTCATTTTCATATCAGCTGTTATCAAGAGGGGATCTAACCAATCAGATGCCACATTTAGGCATTTCCATTCCTCTGACCTGCCTCCGTATAGGGAAAACACTAATCTAGAAACCAAAAACCGCAATAACATTTTATCAAAGAAAAGAACATAAATTTGTGATCGATGTATTGATTATATTAGAAAGGAAATACATACACTACATTTGCCATTAGTAATACAGTAATAATCAACCTTCCCTTCTGTCCCCCTCAAAAAGAAAAACAATAAAAAAAAAAATAACAAAAAAACAAGTGATACTTGAACCTACCAGTATGCATTACCATGCATGAAAAGGGGGCATTATGACTTGAACTGAAAATAGAATTTTGCCTCTTAATAAATCAATGGTAAGACCACACCTTTAATGTGTGGTCACCTGTTCTAAAGAAGAATATTATGGAACTAGAGAAGTGCAAAGGTGGGCTACAAATTTAATAAGAGGAATGGAAGATTTTAGCTACGAAGATAGACTAACAAATTTACACCTCTAATGTTTATTTAAAAAGGGAAGGGAGGAGCCTCGGAGGGGACATGATTGCATTATACAAATAAACTCTCGTCTAGAAATCTATTCACAAACACGACTATACATAGGACACAAGGTCACGCATTTAGATTGGAAGAAAGGATTCTTTACAGTAAGAACAATAAAGATGTGGTTTTATAAGAGTCTGTACAGATGTTTAAACAGCAACTAAATGAATTATTGCAAAAATATATATATATATATATATATATATATATATTCAGGGATATACTTTTTAATATGTGGAGTAACAGCTTCTTCCTTTATCAAGATGAGACAGCCATTTTGTTCTGGGGTCGAGAAGGGATTTGGTTGTTTGTATCACTTTCCAATTTTGGAATAAACTGTTTTTTTTGTGGTCTTCTTTTGGATCAACACCAAAAATAGATTTGTGTAATGCTAAACTTGATGAAAGCAAGTCTTTTTTTTTTTTTTTTAGCCTATATAACGATGTAAATACCCAAATTATCAAGATTTAAATAGAAAACCATAAAGTAATGAAGAAATACATTTGAAAGTTAAGAAAGGGAGGATAAAATACAGTAAATATTTTTTTTTAAAAAACAACTGTGGCATCACACACCCTACCACCAACTGCGAAGTTCACTTGGGCGTAAAATGCAATGAAAACGTAATTGAGAATCATCAAATGTGTTAGTGTATCCCTCTAGGAGGGGGTGTGGCAGGCTTCTGATGGAATGAAACTGGGTACTCGATGTGTTATCAGAGGCACACGATGAGTTTGTCCTTAAACTCGCATGGAATGTATGAGCTGTACATAGCTATGTAGTAAAGTGGTTGGCAAATGTCCAGCTACAGATTAGTGTAACCATGGCAAAAAGAGACTCCCTGATTCACAACATGGGCAATGTTTGAGAGCCCTGGAGTCGCTTTATGGTAGGAGGAATCCCTTACTGCAATGTATTACACCGAAGGTCCCATGACAGGTGAGTCACTGCCTTTTCTGGCAAAAAAAAAAAAAAATTTAAAAAAAAAATCTATATTCTCTCTCTCAAATACAGGTGAAGGTATGCTTACACTGCACAGAGGAGGAGGAGGACTACGATGGTGGCATTAAATCTTTTCCTACCACACCTATGCACACACAAGCTTGATATAGAAGGCAATTCAATTATATTACCCCTCTGATAAGGCAAGGCAGACGAGATAAGAGTGTAGCGGAAAGCTTACTGCTCCCTAGTTTAAAAATGTTGTCATAATGCATTTCATGCCCATATACAAAACATGGAGGACGTTAGCGATTTATAAATTTACAAAGAACATACCAGCAAAAATATAAGTAAGCCTGAAATAAGAAGATTACATTAGCCTACTAAAATTCTTACTAATCAACTAATGGTGAACAGTGTTTTCTTAGATATCTGCATAAACTGTCCATTTAACACTTCAAATTGCCAGAGAAAGGAAAGAAGCCCATTATGTATAATTTAACCTGGTATTCTAAGAATGGACAAGTGTTACATTTATAAAGATACTACACATTTCCTAATTATATGTAGTGAGTGCCGGGGCTAAGGTCTCCTAAAATTGCGGTTGCTTTTGGATTGGAGATTTTCAAGCATGGGGTAGAGAGCGGTTTACCCCTCAAGGACGGAGTCAATAGTATACGTTCTGATCAAAACAAAACCTGGAATTTGAGCTATATGCCTGTTCAACCGTAATTCACCTTTTTTATATCAAAGTGCACCCACACTTATTATATATAATTTTGTTAAGGAGAAACAGGGCTTTAATTGCTCATGAACTATTCATATGCGAAACATAATTAATATGAATACAATCAAAAAAGTGAGAAATTAAGATTAAAAAAAGATATACTGTATATACTAGAGTATAAGCAGAGTTTTTCAGCACATTTTTGTGCTGAAAAATCCCAACTCGGCTTATACTCGAGTCAATATCTGTATTATGGCAATTTACATTGACATAATAGAGACAGGGGGCTGTTGGGGCTGCATAGCGTTTACTTACCTCTCCCCTCCTCCGCGGCAGTCAGTTCAGCACCTCGGTCAGCTCCCAGTGTAAGTCTCGCGAGAGCCGCGGGGTCATAGTGCGGCTGCGAGACTTACAGTGTGAACTGACAGGGGAGCTGACCGGACCGCCGCGGAGGAGGAGAGAGCTGACAGGAGCTGCAGGAGAGGTAAGTAAACTCAGTCTCAAGGGGAACGAATTTAGCCTACTGGAGCAAAAATTGTAACCACACTAATAATGTTGTAAAATACAAAAAGATGAGTAATAGGTAAGTAGATCATTTGGAAAAACTGTATCACCAATGCCTTTTAAAAAGACTATTTTCAAATGCCAAGTAATAAGCATTGCTAAATATCAGATCTTTTACTTAGGATGATGTTAAAGGGACATTCCTGCTTATGCAACTTGAAATGACCAAGGAGCAAGAAGCTCCTCTCTTAATAAAATAATAATCAAAATGCCCACCCCCCACCAACACATACACAAACACACACTGCATTCATACACACACACTGCACTCATTATATACACACACTGTAAATAAATATTCAATCAATATAATTTTTTTAGGATCTAATTTTATTTAGAAATTTACCAGTATTTCCCACCCTAGTCTTATACTCGAGTCAATAAGTTTTCCCAGTTTTTTGGGGGTAAAAATAGAGGCCTCGGCTTATATTCGGGTCGGCTTATACTCGAGTATATACGGTACATAGTTTTGCGTGACATTTTAACCCTTAAAGATCGCCGTACATGTATTCTTAAATGGCTATGTGTAAAAAAAAAATCACCAATTATTATTTATTTTTTAAATTTGGCATAGATTGGTGGTAAAATGGTTGCATGAAGAGAGTCAAAATACCCCAAGTTTAATACATTAGGTTATCTTTTAACAAATATATACACATGTGAAGGGTTATTCAGGGATTCCTGACAAATATCAGTGTTACAATGTAAATTGCGTTAATTTAGAAGAAAAAAAATGGTTTGGAAATAGCAAAGATTTGGGGGATCAAAGTTCTAAAAGGTGTGTTTTTTTATATTTTTTCATCATATTTTATACTTTATAGTAAATTAGATAACATGATAAAAATAATGGTATCTTCTTCCCTGCACCCTCCCCCCCCCACCCCCCCCACCTCGTACTCCCTTTTTCTTTCTTCCTACTTACCCCTCTTATCTTATTTCTTCTATTTTCTTTTTACCGTGAGCATTCACCGCAAATGTTGAAATATAACCACTCAATACGTAACTAACATGCATTACAATGGGACATGGACCTGTACGCACAGAAACAGACGGATTGCAATTCTTAGGTGATTCAGAGGCGGATTTTTGGAACCCGCATATGAAAACCTGAGAAAGAATAGGGCATGTTCTATCGACTAAAGAAATGTATATGTGGTGATTTATAGTTTATTCACGTCTTATCTGATTTTACTTTTATGTTATAAATTAAAATATACCAGGGAGGACAGTGTGTCCACGCTATATTGTTTGTTCTACTCACTCCAAGATATGTCGGTGTAGGAAAAGTATGTAAGGAGTGTCACTCTTTTTTTTTTTTTTTTTTTTAATTCTTTATTTTTGTTGTGCATGGTTTGACAGAATGATATACGCTGCCACAACAGCAAACATAATCACAGTAATATCACAGATTCATACATATGTGGCATTGAGGTGAAAGCACATTTTTTAAACATTTTTAAACGTGGTAAGACTATCTAGCGATATATGACATGCAAGTATCAGCGTTAGTAGGTATACGAATAGAAAAATTATAATGTTTATAAACGTCAGAACAAAAAATATAATAACATGCTACTAGGCCGGTTATGTTAGTTATGCTAACCCAGTTGTGCACACTTTTAAGCTACTTATAGAGAGGTTGATCATGGTGAAAACATGCAGTTTGCATATGTCTGATATCTCTAAGAAAATGTGTCGTCTGGGTAAGTTAAGTAATCAGCGTTTACCTATGCGTAGTTAACTGCGCTAGTGCACAGCTTAGGCAGACATTATGAACAGTTTTAATTAACAGCATGTAGGAATAACTTCAATAGGCTACATTAGTTGACTTTTAAATATGATTAATTCCCTATTTTTCGCGACTCACATGGGATAACAACATTTGTTCAGGAAGCGTACATTTTGAAAATGTATCATTTAATCAGAGCTTTGAGGCGTGAGAGTATACATCATAAGCGGGTTGCGTCTGTATTAGTGTTGCCTGCTAGAGTGTCAGTGAGTAGAGGTATTTTCATTATATTTGAACATTTAAGGTCGCATTAGGTGGACGACATATTTAACATGAAAGTATGTGGTATGCGATTACTATTTAAGCTAGTTTGCGTATTAAAAACATATTATAACATCAACATCAGTTGTCTGTCTCAGGGTGGTCAGGCTTGAAAACTTTGCAGGACATCGTGCATATTAACAGCTGTCTCATGGGACCTAACTGGTATGGTTGTCCCTGTTACGCTGACTGTCGGCGTTGTCCCTATGAGGCAGCCGCCCGCGCGGAATAAGGTCCAGAAAAGAAAACCATTAAAAGCTTAACACAACATAAACAACCAAACTAGTAACATTACTTGAGTCTCTTGCTACCTCCTCATCATATCTGGGTGGTCGCCAACATTGTAAGCTCAGTGCGGGTCGGAGAGGGCCCTGTATTACATGGTATATTTGTTCCCGTTAGGGTATCCCGCCCCCCGCCATTGGTTAAACAGAGTAAAACCTGACACGTCCCGACATACTAGGTGCTACTTTCATGTAGCGGTTTCAGCCAAGGATAGGCCGTATTAGTCCCGGTGTCCCTATGTCGTGATCGCAGCGTACGTCTCCGGCGTGGAACTCAGGGGGACGAATGGGACGCTCTTGTCCGGGTCCCATACACGAGTGCGGTTGGGAGAGCTGCTAGTGTCCGTAGTAGCTGGTTCCGCCGAGGTCAGCAGCTCTTGAGGTAAGTCCAGGAGCTGGAGGAATGCCGGGGAGTCTTGGGCGTCCTGTATGGTGTGAAAGTCCTTTCCCCGTGTGACTGATAGTGTCCTATGGGGTCGCCAATGGTATTCTACCTTGTGGGCACGAAGGATCGTAGTAAGTGGCTTCAGCGTTCTTCGCCAGGCTAGCGTGCGGTTAGATAGATCCGAGAAGAGCGATATGTCCATGTTTTCAAATCGGAAGGGGGATTTGGTTCGAAAAGCTGACAAAATCGCCGTTCTGTGCCCACTGCTGCGGAGGCTCAGGATAACATCCCGTGTGGCGTTGGTCGGTGCGTTCGGTGGTTTAGGGATTCGGAAGATCCCTTCTGGTGTGATCTTTGCACGATTTCCCTGTGGTAGGATAGCGAGGAGCAGCTGATCAATTAAAAGAGGTAGGTCGGCCTCGGCAATGTCCTCACGTACTCCCCTTACTTTTATGTTGGACGCCCGTCTAGCGTCTTCAAGCGCCGCGAGGCGCTGGTCGAGTTGCCGGTTCTGTTTATCCAGGCCTTGTATTGTGTGTCG
Source organism: Pelobates fuscus (assembly GCF_036172605.1). NCBI lineage: Eukaryota > Metazoa > Chordata > Amphibia > Anura > Pelobatidae > Pelobates > Pelobates fuscus. The sequence continues at coordinate 53,687,223 of NC_086323.1, forward strand.
TAACGTTGTTATGTCTTGAGTGTGGGTCAGGGACGAGCCCTCCAATTTGGAGATGCGGCCTGTCAGGCCCTGCAGGTCTGCTCGGAGCGTCTTGATCTCTTCATGGAAACTGTTTTTTAAGTCCGCCATGAGCGCTTTCATGACCGTAACAGTGATCGGTCCTTCATCCGCCTCTTTGCCACTTTGTCGTGCCTTCCGCGGTGGGTCTGGGGTCAGCAGGTATCCCCCTTCGTCGTCAGAAATGTCTTCGGAAAAATCCGAACACCCGCCATGCTGGGCCACCATGATAGTCTCGGAGGCGCCTCGTGCCTGCATCCACATCTCTCCGATTGTGAGACCTGATGGGGGTTTGTGTGGTACCGATTTCTTCCCCTTTCTCCCCATTTTGTCTTGGGGTGTTTGCTGGCAGGTAAGGATAAAAGTGGGGTAAATTTTTCTGCTTTTCGCCGTTTTGAGATCGGAGCTCTCTTTGCATGCGACTAGTCTCTTCAGCGTTCAGGCTCCGCCTCCGCACTTTTCTTATACACCATCATATCCATCTTCTTCCACCGTACCTTCAACAACAGCTCAGGGAAGCCACTCTTTTTAAAGATGCACTGGAGACATGGCATACAAACTGTTACTATATCTTCCAATGTTTCGATGTAATGTGTTTTCACTGTACTGTTTTTACCTTGGCATAAATAAAGAATAAAAAAAAAATAAAAAAAATAATGGTATCTTTAGAAAGACCATCTAATGGCAAGAAAAACGGTATATAATATGTGTGGGTACAGCCCTGGTCCTTAACGGTAAGAAAATTTAAAAACGGTCTGGTCACTAAGGGGTTAAAGGGACACAGCAAGCACCATAAACACTTAATATTTTTGTTAGCCTAAGTAACGTGCTGTGTGTGCAAGTAGCTACCAGCACAAAAGGGAAGATACCTCAGTATGTGCAGCTTTTCAAGCTAAAACACAGCACATACAGATTGCTACCACCATGAACACTTTTAAAAACAGATGATTGAGGTAACCCTTTTGTGTAAATGTCTGTTTTTAGTCCAAAATAGTTGAACTGGAAGCGTAACTGACTTCCAAATTCCGCTATTTGTTAAATATGAAATTCACGTTGGTAAATAACCCTGTCAGTGTGACAGTTGAATAATGTATTTTGCATACATATATGTATACAGAATGTCCTTTAAGCCATGTTCATGTATACAATGTAAGCATTCATACACAATGCACTATTGTGATTTCCTAGTCTATCTAGCTGTGAAATAGGAAACAGTGTTTTCCTAAGAATAAAGATCTCCAGTAGTGGAAACAGATTCTGTCATTGTCCGATCCCCCTTTAATACGGCATTCTTCAAATCGCTGGTAATGCAAAGCCTATCTCAGTTAGTTATTTTTCTTGTAGTTTGTCACTCCAGATGTCAAAATTCTTTGCCAAAGCATGGCGGCTGCTGCGAGAATTTGCAGTGTATTTAACATTAAAAGGGGGAAACATATATTACACAAAATCAGTGATCTCTAAACTACTCATTAAAGTGAATTCAAAGTGATTTTAAAATTTATGCCTAAAATAGCCAAATTGAAAACTAAATAAAAGGGTTACTCCAACGACCACTGCCACTTCAGCTATTTAACTCCTAAACGGCAGAGAATTGAGCAGTGAGACTGCAGGGGTACGATCTATACACCAAAACTGCTTCGTTAAGCTAGTTTTTTGGTGCGTATAGTGTTGCTTTTAACTAAAAAGGTGTTGGAGTAACCATTTAACTTGGAAAAATTTTCTAATTCTCTTTTGTCCTAAATTTTGAAATGCACCTTGAAATTCCAACAATTGATAACCCTGTGTCTCCTATCTGACTGGGCATTGAGATAAGACCAGAGCCATTTGTATTCCAAAAATGTTATCACAGGAGTGACCAATGTCAAATTCATGTACGCTTCATAGATTAAATACTTTTTAATGAATATTAAATTTCATTAAAAAGAAACCCCATCAAATTTCTCAAAGTATTTTAGCAATTATAACATTCATACATCAGAGCCATGCATTAGCAAGTTCTACATAATCCAGAGCATCAGTGGTTTCCTATGGTTGTGCTTTAAAATGTCTCTATTTGCAGTTTACTGCTGTGTAAACAGAATTCCCCCCACATGTTATCACCTTAATGCCGTTACAGCGTTCTATGTCGTCCCCATTAGAATGGGCTTTAAAGCCATTGTAGCGGCATAGAACTCCATAATGGCTGAAGCCCCCAAGAGTGCCGGGATACTCAACATCCCAGCGATCCACTTCGGGAGGACTGCCTGACAGCCCTCCCATGGAAAATTAGGCCCCCAATCGCTGCCTGTGGATATGTCAGACAGTCCCCTTGCTGGTGGGAAAATGTTAAAAAAAAATACAGTTAAACATGTTTAAAATTAATTTAATATGAATATATATATTATATGTACATCATATATATGCAACGGCGTACGTAGTGTATTTTAATATTAATATAATTATGAATAATAGTATTAAAATACACTTGGAATGAAATATATATATTTGGATTCAATAACAATAGTATTTATTGTCATGAGTCAACGTTTCAGTTCCTAGCTTGGAACTTTCATCAGTTATATACGTATAATTACAATAATAAAATAAATAAAATATTTTAACTATATAAATAAAATAAATTCTATATACATATGTACCGTATTTACTTGAGTATAAGCCGAGTTTTTCAGCACATTTTTTGTGCTGAAAACCCCCAACTCGGCTTATACTCGAGTCAGTGTCTGTATTATGGCAATTTACATTGCCATAACACAAACTGGGGGCTGGCAGCGAGCGCTTACCTCTCCTGCAGCTCCTGTCAGCTCCCTTCTCCTCCACGCCGGTCCGTTCAGCACCTCTGTCAGCTCCCAGTGTAAGTCTCGCGAGAGCCGCGGGGTCATAGTGCGGCTCTCGCGAGACTTACAGTGTGAGCTGACAGAAGAGCTGCACGGACCGGCGCGGAGGAGGGAGCTGACAGGAGCTGCAGGAGAGGTAAGTAACAGCTCTGCCAGCCCCCCCCCTCCCCCCACTGAACTGCCAATGCCACTGGACCACCAGGGAAGGAGAGCCCCCCTCCCTGCCATGTATCAAGCAGGGAGGGGGGACGAAAAAAATAAATATAATAATAAAATATTACAAATAATAATTTAAAAAAAAAAAATGATTAAAATAATTAATACAATAACAATAATCAAAATGCCCACCCCTCATCAACACACACACTGCATTCATACACACACACTGTAAATAAATATTCAATTAATATAATTTTTTTAGGATCTAATTTTATTTAGAAATTTACCAGTAGTTCTGCATTTCCCACCCTAGTCTTATACTCGAGTCAATAAGTTTTCCCAGTTTTTTCGGGTAAAATTAGGGGCCTCAGCTTATACTCGAGTATATACGGTAATTTTATTCTAACTGTATTTTGAGATAGATATATATATATCATTCCTGCCACATGGGATCGCCGGCGCTGGTTCCGTCCCCTCCGATCTAAGCCAATCACAGTGCTTTCCCAATGGAAAGCACTGGATTGGCTGAGATCATCAATTCTAAGTGTCCTGGTGATTATTTGTTCTGGTGACTATAGTGTTCCTTTAAGTAGCCTTGGCTTCAATTGAAAGGGATTCTATAGTGTTAGGGATACAAATTTGTATTTTTAACACTGTAGTGCCCTTTGGTCCCCCTCTCCCTTGCACCAAACCCCCATAGCAGATAAAGTGTTAAAAAAAACCTCCATTTATTCATCTGATTCCAGTACCAATGTCCATCGGCACTCTGTTTGCACTCTGTCTCCTCTGACGTGGGGCCCTAATGTGCATGCGTTGCAAAAGTGCACTGTTTAACAAAGTTTTCATAATGCATTTCATGCCCATATACAAAACATGGAGGGCTAATCTGCATGCGTTGCAAAAGTGCATTATGCACTGCCCATAGGAAAGCATTGTCTCTTTTCTTTCCTAAACAGTTTTCACTGATGATGGATGAGAATGTCCAGCACGTTTAATAGAGTCAGACTCCGTTAGAATTCAGTAGCCGTCTGATGATGTCTAGAGATGTCTTGGTCCTGCAAAGTAATCATTGCAGTTTTTCTAAAACAAAACAAATAATCAGATACCTAAGGGAACACCACTTGTGATCTATGCACCAGTAAAGACACTCCAGCTGTGTCTGCAGGGCTTAACCCTATAATATATTAATAGAAGGAAACAAACAAAAATGAAGTCACTCAAACCTCAACAAATTGGGTGAGTGAAAGCAGGATAGTAGGTAAGCATCTTGTTTATATAACCTAAGTTTAGCTGGACCAGCACTAAATGTACATATATAAACAGGTGTCTCAAAACTAGAAACAAAGTAAGAAAATGACTAGCCTTATAAGGCTTCTCCACCAACTCATAATGGGAGCATAGGGTCATCCCGTAAATTGCTTAAAGGGAAACTCCAGTGCCAGAAAAACGATCCGTTTTTCTGGCACTGGAGGGTCCCTCTCCCTCCCACCCACCAATCCCCGGTTACTGAAGGGGTGAAAACCCCTTCAGTGACTTACCTGGGACAGCGGCGATGTCCCTCGCCGCTGTCTCCGCCTCCGCGACGCTCCTCCTAGTGATTACGTCGGCCGGTGGGCGAGACTGATCTCGCTCACCGGCCGAGGAGACCTAATGCGCATGCGCGGAAATTCCGCGCATGCGCATTACTTCTCCCCATAGGAAAGCATTGAAAAATCATTTCAATGCTTTCCTATGGGGTTTTGAGCGACGCTGGAGGTCCTCACACAGCGTGAGGACGCCCAGCGACGCTCTAGCACAGGAAACCTGTGCTAGAACCCAGGAAGTGACCTCTAGTGGCTGTCTAATAGACAGCCACTAGAGGTGGAGTTAACCCTGCAATGTAAATATTGCAGTTTATGAAAAACTGCAATAATTACACTTGCAGGGTTAAGGGTAGTGGGAGTTGGCACCCAGACCACTCCAATGAGCAGAAGTGGTCTGGGTGCCTGGAGTGTCCCTTTAAACTAATGGTAGCTTTATTAGACTGCTTGTTTTAGCCCAGGAATTGCCCTGTCCCCAATCTAGATTAACGTAAATATACCAGGGTGAGAGTAAATACCTTATTGGTGGGGGTGTCAGAGACCAATAGACAATATCTAAGGAGTAATATACAGTCCTAAAAAAGGTCAATTAGAAAGTTTGTAGGACTCGAAGATTAAAAAAAGCCTCTTCCCCTGGTAAGCTAGCTAGCTAGATAGTAGAGATAGAATAAAACGAGTTAGAGAATAATTAAATTAGTTAAAACACAGCATGTTTTGTGTTTTTCCCAAGTGATAGTTGCCCAGGTCTCTAACACCCCCACCAATCAGGTATTTACGCTTACCCTGGCATATTTACTGTATGGAATAATTTGGCATCCTTTTTAGAGCAATACCTTTGATTGGCCAAAAAATTCAAACTGAGAAAAGCAGAACAAAAATAAAAAGTAATTACCCAGGTGCAATTTTCACTGCATAAAAAAAAAAAAAAAAAAACACACACACATTATGTTTTCATATTTAACCTCAGAGCATCAATTGGACTAAATTTTGCAGTTCAATATCATCCGTTAAAGCGTGAATTTTTGGCTATTTTGGTGTAAAACTTGAATTTCTGACAAAGTTTCTAAACAGTCTTACATTTGCAATATACAACACATTTCCTCTACTACTAGAAAAGACAGGCTTTCATTCATTCAATATTTAAATTTGTGTTATGCGAATACCGACTACATATTTTAAACACAAGGAAAGTTATAGCAATTACATAAATCATTACTGTGAGAAATTATACCCTTCTTTTGCAAGTATATTTTGGTACTCTTCTACATATTACCCTAATAAACATCAGATGCCATCAAGAGGAATAGTAGCATGGAAGTGAAATGATAAAAGGATATAGAACAAATAGCAGAAAAACCATAAACTGTCTCCTGATTGCCAGCTACAAAAACAGCATGATTTCTATTAAACTCTCCCATGGCAAAATAGGCAGATTATACCCCCTAAGGAGCATCATAATAAGGGTTGCAGATGTTGGATAGAATGTAAAAATGTTTCTTTTTAGTTCAGCAAGCATTTTAGTATATAAACATATATAATCATTTCAAGAGCTCACACGTATTGGCATTTACAGAACAAATACGGAACTTTTCCTCTTTTTAATAAACATGACTACAAACATGCACCCATCACAAGCAGATCACAAATAACCACCCACCTTCAAATTCCCACCTCACCTTCTCTCAATCCAACCTTGCTTGAGTAAAAATACTATGCACTGGCTTCAGGTCAGTGCACGAGATTCCACCTGAGAAGGTGGCAGTGGACGCCTGCCAGACCACAGTCTTGTTGTTAAACCATTCTGAAAGGCAGCTATACCACCACACTGGTTTACTAAAGATGATCAATAAAGTATCTCAATAGTACAAATCTCAATTCTAAATTGCTGCATGATGGGATAGTCTGTTTCCTTGTCAATTTCACCGTAAAGTTAGTAGGAAACCAACACTGAAATGATCAGCTGCTCACCAATTTAATAATGGTCCGCTATTTTTAAATAATCTGAATCTAGACCCCAGACAACTTTACCAAATACATCATGTGCTCGATGTAAAGATCCAACACAATGCAGAATGAATCACCATATGCAATGTTTTCATCCTCGAGCCCTATACCATCTCAGATTACTATCCTGATTCACAGCTTTGTCCTTCGGCTTAGAAACCTTCTCAATTTTACGATCACTGAGATAACTGATCAGCAGCAACTCAGATTCTATTTGGCAACATGATACCTGTGTGGAAATATATGCAGTTATTGTGCCAATAATTATTACAGTCATTCTGACAGTGAAAGATGTATAAAAACCCCTAGAATAACATTTTAGAATTTTTAAACAGCAGCATTATAGGAGCGCTCTAGGCAGTCACATGTTAGGCGCAATATACCATGTAACTTATTTATGATGGGTGTTTCATAGGAAAAAAAACAATGTTTTCATCCTGGAGCCTACCGATTCTGTCCCTACTCTATAATAGATTTGCTCTAAAATTACAGCTATACATGACATCCATATTTAAATTTGGACTGCGAGGGAGTGATTACCCGTCAGAGGTACAGCCCTCACACTAGCAGCCCCATACACTGTCCTACCTAGAACAGCCGATGCCGCTTGCCTGAGACAGGGCTAAAGGCCAGAAAAAACTGCCTGCACTGCCATAATGATATCCCATTGCAGTAGTTATACTAGGAGACCTATAGAGCTTTTTTTTTTTTTATTAACTATTGTAAACATCCAGCTGATGCTGCAATGTAATAAGTGCATCAAAAACACAAATGAAAGAAGTCATAACTAGTGTAGCCCCGTGGCCAGACTACATCAAGGAGTTGTCCTGATGAAACATTTCTGAACCACAAGACACTCACCGTATGATGTCTGTGTTTGAACAATAACTGTTTGTGTTTTACTAGTACAATTATCCCAAGCTTTTATCTCCAGCTTAGGAACTGTCATAAACCAGACACCCACCTGGGTATTTGTTGCTCAAAACAGCATTACGGGTGCATCTGATTATTTTAAAAGATCACTAGTGAATACCAAAGTATTTAACAGCATACGGCTGACAAGACAGACACTGGCAGAAACATTTCTCAGATCCCTGGGATTTGTAAATCCTTGTCACAATGAAACTAGATAAAAACTTCAAATGAAAAGAAAACGGTCCATAAGAAAAGACCCTTGAGGTTTTAACCCGTTGCATTTCAAATAAATGTTTAACATATTGCCATGCTGAGTATTAGAAAGGCGTATGGAGCGGAATTAAAGTTACACCAAGTACCATAATCACTACAGCAGGCTATTTTTCAATTTTATCAGATGAACTGAAACTAGAAAGGACGCAGACATCAAAAAAGAAGTAACCAAACTGGTAATGAATGCTTTTACACTTACCTTACTGCATGGATGTCAAATTCGCGTCCCACAATGAATATCTTTGCAGCCCGGAAAGATATTCATTGCTCCGGTGACCTGGAGGCGGGCGGGCGGAGATGAAATAAAGCAGGCGGAGATGAATTGAAGCAGGGGGAGCGAAGGAGGCGGGCAGAGGCATGCAACGTCACGTCCTGATGTGAAGTCTAACGCCTCTGCCTTCAAGGAGTTTCGTCTTTGTTACATGCTGCGGACGGCGCCAGTGGGGGTATAGACGCAGGACACCAGATACACAAGGGGAGTAAAGCAGGGCTCGACAAATTCCAGGCGCCAGGTCGCCATGGCGCATAGGAATTTTGCCTTGGCGTCTGGTATATGCGAGCCCCTTAACTCTAAGCCGGGTGGGTGGCCAGCGGAAAGTTAGGGGATCTTCTAGGAAGACTGCTTGCCTGGTGGTCGTGGAGGTGGGCGGCTAGCTGCACTAATAGAAGGGCGGTGAGAGAGCTGTGATGTTTCTGCTCTGCTCCCCCACCTGCCACTTAATGAGACCGGGGCCTGGATATGATGTCACATTCCGGCCCCGGTCTCACTAAGCTGCTGTGCGCCCACCTCCTGCCGGTCACTCTATTCTAGCTCCCTCCGGGACTGTGCGCCCTAAGGAAGCCGCTTGTGCCGCCTTATGGATGCGCCGGTCCACCTCATTATCAGTATTACCTGTGATTATTGGCCGATACTTACAAACTAAAAAAATTTGGGAATATTGGCCGAGAATATCGGCAAAACCGATCATCCCCTAGTCAGCAGTCATGAAACAACAATGTTGTTCCATGAAAATGTAAGGGTTTTTTTTTGTGCGGCCCACATAAACTTAAACCTTGTGTATTTGGCCCATGTTAGCCTTTGAGTTTGACATGCTTGCCTTACTGTGTAAGATACCAATGGTCTTTCCTATCTGAATTGATCTGATAAAAGTGGAAGTACATATGACATGTTTCTAACTCTACATTATCAGAACAACTCATACCACATCATCATACCAGATTTAGCCAGCATTCATTGGATGAGAGCCATCAACTGACACTTATACTGCCTAAACCTGATATTACAAAGGTATGAACCTTTGCTTAAAGGACCACTATAGTGCCAGGAAAACAAGCTTGTTTTCCTGGCACTATAGTGCCCTGAGGGTGCCCCCACCCTCAGGGTCCCACTTCCACCGGGCTCTAGGGGGAGGAAGGGGGTCAAACACTCACCTTTCTCCAGCGACGGGCTCCCTCGGCGCTGGGGACTCTTCTCCTCTTTTGAGCCGCGCGCGCATTCAGCCAGTCCATAGGAAAGCATTCTCAATGCTTTCCGATGGACGCTGGCGTCTTCTCACTGTGAAAATCACAGTGAGAAGCGCGGAAGCGCCTCTAGCGGCTGTCAATGAGACAGCCACTAGAGGCTGGATTAACCCTAAAGTAAACATAGTTTCTCTGAAACTGCTATGTTTACAGCAGGCAGGGTTAATCCTAGATGGACCTGGCACCCAGACCACTTCATTAAGCTGAAGTGGTCTGGGTGCCTATAGTGGTCCTTTAATCATAGCAGCTCAGACCAGATGGACTGCAGATGCCTAGTACAGCAAGTGACACATTAAGAGTCAAACCATTTGTAATGTTCATAAAGTAAAAGCACTCTGTGGTGATTAAAGTGCTTTTTACATATTACAATTTAACAGGGCTAATCTAGCAAGGCTATTCGGAATGCAGCAGATAAGCAAAATTCAGTTAAAATAACCAAACTTGTAATTCTCATTTACAAATGCCAATCCTTTGTAATTTGATTATTTCAATTGAATCACTCTCTCTTATTTGGTAGCATCTTGTGCCTGCTTTATAAATCAATTGTTCTCACAAGTGACTCTTGTGAATATTACGTAATCAGACAAATTATTTTATCCGGTTTCACTCCAGGAGAAGTCAAATTAGCAAAACAAATTCACTCGATTTTTGCAGGTTAACATACAATTTTGTTATGTTTCAAGTTCGCCAGAACAAAGAATACTACACTGATTTGTAGAGATTTAACCCCTTAAGTACCAAACTTCAGGAATAAAAGGGAATCATGACATGTCAGACATGTCATGTGTCCTTAAAATGCCAATATCTAAGTAGTGTGTAAAATAAAAATGGAAAAAATTACACTTAGCAGTCAAAGGACTGTGAGGCTTTACATGTGTTGATGCTCATATAACCAATATAAGGCTGCAGAGGCAGAGAATTGCACTCACATTTTTCAACTAAGAAAACTAAAGTTACAGAATACCGCTTGACGTCAGGCTAGATAAACGTTAATCAAGTGGTGATTGATTGAAAAGTGAAATTAGAAAAGTCAAGAAGCAAGTATGTTATTTCCATTTCTTATTTTGATCTTCATTTTTGGAATTCAGTTGCCAACTTACCCACAACTTTGTTTAACGTCACAAGTTTAAAAGGTGTAACATTAACTTCGCTAAAGGAACAGTGTAACCACCATAAACATTACAACCTGCCAGGAAATCCCTGGAACCATTATAATGTTAAGAGCCAAACCATTTTAAACAGTCTGACACTTACCAAAGTCCCCTGGGTGCCTGCAGTGCAGCCCCCCCTCACATATATTGCTACTACTTCAGCATTAGCAATACAAGTTCTGCCTGCAACTGGATGGAATTCATTGGCTAAGGAGTGCTAGGTGACACATATTAAAGAGGCATCAACCTCTCAGCTATATATTAAAGTAACATAATGCAGATCATTTAACCTATTGCGCCCTGCAGTGACATCTGGAGTCAGAATATGACGTCACTCCAGACCCAGAATCACCAAATCGCACGCGAGAGAGCAGAGCAAGAGCTTGCATATTTGTGGGTGTATGAGAAAATTTGTGTGTGACCAGCCCCCTTCGATTACATGGGAAATGTGTTTTTACTCACCTTTTTTTCCCCCACACACTGTGCTGGTCTTGCCGAGGCTAGCCCTGCCTCAATGGCTGAGATAATCAATCAGTTTTAAAGATCTCAGACAATCCAATGCTCTCATAGGAAAGCATAGGGAGACTATTGCGCATGTACAGCAAAACACTGCACTGTGCCAATCAGCATCTCCTCACAGAGGATGCATTGAATCAATGCATTTCTATGGGGACATGCAGTGGCCCCATGCAAATTGTGAAGATGCTGAACGGAAGTACTGCATACTATGCACACTGGACTAGGAAGCACCTCTAGTGACCGTCTGACTTTCACTAGAGGTGTTACTAGGCAGCAATGCAAACATTGTCTTTTCTTTGAAAAGGCACAGGATATAGACAAAGAACCACTACATTAAGCTGTAGTGGTTCTGGTGACTTTAGTGTCCCTTTAAGATTCGTATTTGTCGTTGAGAAAGCTTGCTTTGTTTATAAAAAAAGAAAAAAAAAAACTCTCCTAGATGCCAAGTGAATTTGTCAAGCCGTGGTATAAATAATAATATATATTCTTCAGAAAGGACCGAAGAAGGTAGGAAACGTTGACATGCCTGTATGTTGAATGAAAAAAAAAAAAAAAAAACCATACTTTTTGTATTCTAAATTGAAGACCCATGAGTGCGTGTATGTATGTATACATACATATACACAAACACACACAAATATCTATGCCCAAGAGGGACTCAAAGTCCATGTGAAGATATTTATGGTGCCCCTTTGGGGGTGACTACAGAAAAGCATAAATTGAGAAGTCTCTGTAAGCAGTTTTAACTGCAAGCAAGTATTGCTAGTTAGCATGTAAATCTTCCATGTTGAAATTAGTGTAAAACCCACTGATATTGGTGTACTGTGACAGTGGTGGGCTTAACACAATATGGCCATATGGTGTAACTGAATATTTGTTTGCCAAGATACGTTATTTTAAGTAGCATTGTAAACATGTAAAACTGTGTTTATATTTGTGTGTGCGCTGTTCCTTTAACTGTTTTTTTATGAGATATTTAGGTGGGCACATAGCAAACCATTAGGTACTGCATCTATGCTGGCCCTTCATTATTCTGTGGTTTACCACTGACAGATGTCAATATATACAAAAAAAAAAAAAGAAGCCTGTACACCATATATGAAACAAAATGCCAGACTACAGTTAACATACCTCCTAAGTGTCCTGCATTACTCAGCCCCCTATATTAAATGCACTAGAGATGCCAGAGGCAGTTAATTATTAATCCATTGAATATAGCACTCTGCCTGCCAGACATTTCTCTGTTACACTTTGCAAATAATAAAATATCAAAAACTTGGTTCTAGATTACAGCATTAGATACCCAATCCGAACTATCGGAGGCAAGCTATAGAAAGAAAACTTCTATATGCTTTCCTACACAGTCAAGAGTTTGGTCTGTAAAGATTTTTAAAAAGTCAATACACACCATGTAAATATAACATGTAGCTGCCCTCACACATCTGGATATGATGTGCCATTGTTGGCACTTGTTCTAATGATGGATTATGGCACTAGAAAAAGGCTGTCTAGAAGCTTAATAATAGAGCATTTTAGCCACGAAGAAAGATTAACACATTTAAATTTCCTCAGTTTGGAAAAACAGTGCCTCAGAGGGGATATAGCATTATAAAATATCATGGGGCCAATACAAACCATTGTCTGGAAATCTATTCATAAACAGGACTATACATAAGACACAAGGACACACATTTAGACCGGAGATTTGGTCTAAGGCAAAGGAAAGAGTTTTTTTGTTTGTTTTTTAACAGTCAGAACAATAAAAGATGTGGAAGTCTCTGCCTGAAGAGGTGGTTTTATCAGAGTCTATAGAGTTTAAAGGACCACTATAGTCACCCAGACCACTTCAGCTCAATGAAGTGGTCTGGGTGCCAGGTCCCTCAGGTTTTAACCCTTCAGATGCAAACATAGCTGTTTCAGATAAGAATATTTTCTCTAGTTTGTTGCAAAGTTGGAAGTGCTTCAGAGTCTATTTTGTTCTTTTGATCAACAGCTAAACCAAATGTGGGAAAGGCTGAACTTCAGCTATGTAACTATGTCACCACCACAACCTTCTATTTGTACATTTCAGGCATCTCTGCCTACTTGTGTTACACAGTGAAAACAAAGAAAATGGTTTGTTCTGTATATAGAACAACACTTGTTCTCGGACCAGTAAAAATTTACCTGTCCTCCATGTCTCGTTGACACTACCTTTGTTTTGGCAAAGAGGATGAAGTCCATTAACAGATGTAAACTCACTACTGAGCATGCAGCCATTGCCTATAATATTTCTAAGGAAGTTACTTACATTTGCAGTACTTTTCTCAGTATGTTAGTCACTTAGTGCATAAAGTGGACCTCACAGGACTAAAACTAGAACTTGGGGAAGGGACATCACCTTTGAATTTTCTTTAACATATAAAGTTTTGAATGCATTAAAGGTGTAGTAAAAATCCAACCCTAAGCATTCACTTAAATATTTTCTTCCAGTCCAAGGCATCTTTCAGGTAAAACAAGTAAAGGGGTGTCCCAAAAAGTAACCACCCCAAAGCTAGTGTGTAAACTTTCAAGAGCTGACAAAACATTACAGGGGTTGCGGTTCTACACTGGCTGTGAAGCCACAAATTGGCTCTTCATCCCTACAATAATAAAATTAAGGATAACTTCTGGTACATTTCCCATGATAATCACCTCAAATAACTAATTTCTAATATTTCAACTACTAAGGAAATGAATTTCCCATGATGATCAGCAATAATGATGGTTAACCTTTGGCATTATAAAAGTCAACTTCCCAGTGATGCTCAGTTACTCTTTAACACCCCAGAGCCAATGATATTACATTACTGTACAGCAGAGCAGCAGTTTCCCACCCAGTCAAAAATGCATACCAAGTCTATAGGTTTTGTCAGCATCTCCAGTGGAACAGAATAAAAGTATTAGGAAGCTCTATGTAGAATTATTAATGCATTATCTTACACAATCGAGGATAGTGCTCTATTTAATGTATTAACAGTGTGCCCTATGTCAGGCTATATGTGCCATCAATATTAAGAGCCCGATGCAGGACTATGTGTGCTATCTATTGTATATTAGGAGTGCCCAGTATATAGCTATACATGCTCTTTATACTAAATTTGTATAGTGCACTGTACAGGACTTTATGTGTCCTCTATAGTAGTGTTTTGCAACCTTTTAGCACCCGGGGACCAGCGAAAAGAGGAGAAAAATATTTTGTGGACCGGCGTCATCCAGAAATAAAACCCAATGGTATGTGTTAGGGATGGTGTGTGTGTGTGTGTGTGTATATATATATATATATATATATATATATATATATATATATATATATATATATATAGGGGAGAATGGTTGTGGGTCTGTGGGGTTGGGGAGTAGATTAGTATATATTTTTATTAAAAATATATAGAGATATATATTTTTGATACCCCCCTATCTGCAATTCCTGGTGGAGCTGCTAGATTTTACTCTCACGAATTCGGAGCGTTGCCGTGGTAACCGCGAGAGGAGAACTAGGCAGAGCTCTCTCCCTCCCTCCAATGCCGGCATGACACTGCGAGCGGGCCGGAGAGGGAGATCTCTGATCTCCCATCCGGTCCTGTAGAGCTGGCAGGGGAGAGGGAGGCACATTTCCCAGTGCTATGATCATAAGAAATCGGGGAAATATCTTGCGGCGTTGGGTGAAAGCTTTTTTCATGGACTGGCAATAAATTCTTGCGGACTGACGCCAGTACGCAGCCCTGGGATTGGGGACCCCTGCTCTATAGTATGAGAATATGCCATCCTCAGTAAGGATATACGTGCCCGCCATGTATTAACAGACTGCCTATTTAACACACTGTCCTATGTTGGGCTATATGTCCCCTGCATTGAATATCACTACATTGCCCTATGTAAGGCTATATATGTCTTGCACAGTAAGTAATACTCTGCCCTATTTAAAGCTAAACGGTATATGCCCTGACCTCTATAGTATTAATCCATTACCTATATTTGTCCTGTACATAATGTTTACATATTGCACTACAGAGAGCTATATCTGTCTTGCACAGTATAGTAACCCTGTGCCCCGTGTATGGCTATATGTATATTATACAGAAAGTTAACACACTGATTTGTGTAGAGCTGTATGTGCCCTGTGGAGAGCCATAGGACTAAACACTTCCATATCTAAAGTTATATGTATATAGTACATTATGGCAACACACTGCCCTGTGTTAGGCTATATGTATATTGTACAGTATGTTAACACACTACAATGTTTAGAGCCATAGGTAACCTCTGTAGTGTATTATCACACTGCCCTGTAGAGATATATATTGTACAGTATAATTAACACACTGCCCTGTGTATTGCCATAGGTAGCCTGTATAATGTATATCACACTGCTGTTATATGTACATTGTACAGTAAATGGTCACTCTGCCCTGTGTATGGTTGTATGTATATTACACAGTATTGTATAGTCACCCTGCTCTGTGCCCGGTGTATAATCCCGGTGCTATCGGTATAGCGGTATATATATATATGTCACTCACCGTGCTGGGTGAAGATGTTGAATCCGGTCTCGGGGTTATTCTTGCCGGTGGTCTCCCTCCTGCGGCTGCCGGCCCCCGCTCCCCCGGCTCCGGGGTGGATGCTCGCCTTGGTCCCGGTGTTTCTGTTCCCCCTTGGCGGTGGCGGAGCGGTGGGTCCGTCTCCCCCCACGCGGCCTACCTGTTGGCCCATCCCCGGTGTCTGGTGAGCCGCCCCCGGGATGGACCGCCGCCGGGGGCCCGGTCACATCCCTCCCGCGGCCTCGCTCAGCCCTCTGTGTCCTCCGAACGTGCGGCCTCGTCTTCCGGGCCCCGGCTTCTCCCAGGCGGCGCCCTGTCACCTCACGGCCGGGGCGGCGGCTCCCGAATCACCGATTCACGGGCTCTGGCTCCGCGCCTCCGCCGCAGCCCAGGCCGCCGCCATCTTAACCAGCGAGAAGCGACAGCAAGCGGCCAGAGCGCCCTCTCCGTCCAGAGAACAATGGCTAGAGCGCCCCCTTAGGACCACAAAGGCGTGACTAGCGCGCACCACCTCGGACAGCGAGGAGGGGTTAGAGCGCCTCCCTGTGGCCAGACCACTTCACAGGCTCAGGAGCGACTAACCAGCAAGGAGTGTTAATAGCGCCCTCTGTGGGCAGACCTGCATGGCAGCAGGGATTATGCACAGGGCAGTCAGGAACTGATATGCAGTGAGCGCCCACATACAGGTGATACACGAAAAATTAGAATATCGTGCAAAAGTTCATTGATTTCAGTAATGCAACGTAAAAGGGGAAACTAATATATGAGATAGACACATTACATGCAAAGCAAGATAGTTCAAGCCGTGATTTGTCATAAGTGCGATGATTATGGCTTACAGCTCATGAAAACCCCAAATCCACAATCTCAGTAAAATTAGAATATTGTGAAAAGGTGCAATACTCTAGGCTCACAGTGTCCCACTCTAATCAGCTAAGTAAGCCATAACACCTGCAAAGGGTTTCTGAGCCTTTAAATGGTCTCTCAGTCTGGTTCAGTAGGAATCACAATCATGGGGAAGACTGCTGACCTGACAGTTGTGCAGAAAACCACCATTGACACCCTCCATAAGGAGGGAAAGCCTCAAAAGGTAATTGTGAAGGAAGTTGGATGTTCCCAAAGTACTATATCAAAGCACATTAATAGAAAGTTATGTGGAAGGGAAAAGTGTGGAAGAAAAAGGTACACAAGCAGCAGGGATGACAGCAGCCTGGAGAGGATTGTCAGGAAAAGGCCATTCAAAAGTTTTGGGAACTTTCACAAGGAGTGGACTGAGGCTGGAGTCAGTGCATCAAGAGCCACCACACACGGACGGATCCTGGACATGGGCTTCAGATGTCGTATTCCTCTTGTCAAGCCGCTCCTGAACAACAAACAACGTCAGAAGCGTCTTACCTGGGCTAAAGAAAAACAGAACCTGGTCTGTTGCTCAGTGGTCCAAAGTCCTCTTTTCTGATGAGAGCAACTTTTGCATCTCATTTGGAAACCAAGGACCCAGAGTCTGGAGGAAGAATGGAGAGGCACACACTGCAAAATGCTTGAAGTCCAGTGTGAAGTTTCCACAGTCTGTGTTGATTTGGGGAGCCATGTCATCTGCTGGTGTTGGTCCACTGTGCTTCATTAAGTCCAGGGTCAATGCAGCCGTCTACCAGGAGATTTTGGAGCACTTCATGCTTCCTTCCGCAGACGAGCTTTATGGGGATGCTGACTTCATTTTCCAGCAGGACTTGGCACCTGCCCACACTGCCAAAAGCACCAAAGCCTGGTTCAATGACCGTGGGATTACTGTGCTTGATTGGCCAGCAAACTCGCCTGACCTGAACCCCATGGAGAATCTATGGGGCATTGCCAAGAGAAAGATGAGAGACATGAGATCAAACAATGCAGAAGAGCTGAAGGCAGCTATTGAAGCATTGTGGTCTTCCATAACACCTCAGCAGTGCCACAGGCTGACAGCTTCCATGCCACGCCGCATTGAGGCAGTAATTGCTGCAAAAGGGGCCCAAACCAAGTACTGAGTCCATATGCATGCTTATACTTTTCAGAGGTCCGATATTGTTCTATGTACACTCCTTGTTTGATTGATTGCATGTAATATTCTAATTTACTGAGATTGTGGATTTGGTGTTTTCATGAGCTATAAGCCATAATCGTTGCACTTATGACAAATCACGGCTTGAACTATCTTGCCTTGCATGTAATGCGTCTATCTCATATATTAGTTTCCCCTTTTACGTTGCATTACTGAAATAAATGAACTTTTGCACGATATTCTAATTTTTCAAGTATCACCTGTGCATAGGGGGAAGTATAGAATTTGGGAGTAATCACAATGCACTGATTTTAAACTGAATAGGAGCCGGATGCATTGAGCAGGATGCACATTCGTAAATTACCAATCATTTGCTATTGTGCAAAGTAAACAATAATTTTAAGTAGTATTTGCTCATTGGCAGTGCGAGGATTGATTATGTGGCGATGGGCCAGAACTTGCTAAAGAGCAGCTACATTAAAAAAGTTAAAAATAAATAAATACAAATCCTAGGAGGGTCAATAAAACACCTATATTACTATAAGGCAGCGGGGGGATTAAAACTGTTATTAAACATTTAAAACTGCTGCCCTGATGCTGAAAAATGCCCCAACCCCAGGGGTGAGTGGAAGACAATAAAAAAAAAATAATAGCAGGTAACTGTTCACTCCTTGCCCCCTCCTATGGCCAGCGGGTGTTGGCAATTTAATAAAATAAATGGGGAGGAGGGTGTAACATTATTATGTCCCCCCCCCCCCCCGACCTGTGGCAGCAGGACCTAGTGTGTAACCCAGCCACCCATCCATGACCGGTGGGTGGGGGCTCTATTTAATTAAATACAGGGGTGGACATGATATTGTCCATCCCCCCAAATAGTGGCATGTCTACCCCCTTCTTCCCCCAAGTTGCTAGGAAGTTCCTGACTACAGTCGCTTCCCAAAAAGAAAAAAAATTACACCACCTACCAAGCTCACCGTAATAATAGTAAAGGGGGCTAATAAAGCTAATACCTGTAAAATACAAATTATACTTATCGATTTTCTTTTTTCAGCCCCAAAAAAGGGCAAATAAAAATCCATAATAATTGACGCAACTAATGAAAGTAAAAAAAGGATTCACATAAAAAAAAAAAGTTTGATAAAATGTAAAAACATGATGCGATAAAAATAATCCTCTAATTCAATATTTTTTTTCCCCATTTTTTTTAAATGCACACCAGATTTAAAGCGTTAAAGAGTCCAGGCCTGGATTTAAAGCATTCAGTTCTGATTTCAGCCATTCTGCAGTGTTCGGTCATCAAAATCCTGGACCAAATTCAGGCTCATTTGTTGAATAGCATGAATAATGCCCAAATATTGCTGTCCAAACTACCCCATATGGAGCCGCATGTTTTTAACTAAATCGGACTTTAGTGAATAACTCTGTATACTCTGAATTGCAGCAAATAGAAATCTAAATAACAACATTAAGGGCTGAAATCGGTCACTTGGAAAAAGTTTTGCATTTAACTTGGCTATTTTAGCATTTATTTTGCCATTCTGATTTAAATTTCCTATAATTTAGAGTATTATTACTACCAGTTATATAGCAGCATTTTACAGTTATAGAAAGGGAAATCTTAGAGGTCAACAAGGCTCTGCTCAAACAAGCTTACAATCTATGAGGATTTGAGGTAGGCAGATATATATTGCTAGATGCCTTGCCCAATTACTGGAGGAAGCCTGACCAGCAACCTTGCATTCCCAATGTCTGAAAAATTGACATTATCACCGTTCTAGCCAGCAGAGTATAGTGATTAAACCCCATTTTGAGCGTCACCACTGGCATTACTGGTGTGTCTCTTTTGGCCGCCCACCCTACCCTGTAATTTGACTCATAACTCTCTGATTGGTTACTTTCAATCCACCAATTAGATTGTTGTTATGAGTCAAATTACACAGCGTGGGAAAATTCCAATGAACTTTCCTACGCTGTGTAAAATGACACAGAGCACTCTGATGCTGGTGGATTGAAAGTAACCAATCAGAGAGTTTTGAGTCAAATTACAGGGTAGGGTGGGCGGCCAAAAGAGACATGCCAGTGGTGACGCTCAAAATGGGGTTTAATCACTATACTCTGCTGGTTAGAACGGTGATAATGTCAATTTTTCTCCTCTGGTGGATTTCAAGCCAACCAATCAGAGTGCTGTGACAGGGAAATGTAGAGACTTACCTGTCAGTCTCTTCATTTACCTGTCAGAGCACTCTGAACCAACCAACCAGAGTGCTCTGAGCCTAATTGCAGGGAGGGGCAAGGCTTTATAAGCCTTCCCCCGCCCTGCAGAGCTCAGTCTGCGCGGAACCCTTCCATTGGTGAAGATGGATTATTTTTTTTATTTTTTTGCGCTCTGGTTTTTATTTTTTTTTATTTTTTTCATTGCGACGGTCATTATTTTATATGGCCTTTTTTGGGTCTAAGAATTGACCAACAAAGCGGGGCTAACAAGAGAATGTTGTTTGCTGTCCGTGTCAATAAAAACGTATATCTAAGTATTTAAAGTTCATGGTTGTGTATTTTCAAACAGTGTTTTTGTAACCATTGTTTTGTGCATCCCCAGAAGATTGTGTCTCCCTGACCTTTTACCTACTCAGTGAAAGGGATTATCTGACTGTTGAGCTAACCCCTGCCGACCCGGACTCCATGTTTTTTTTCTCATGGTTACCTTTTACCCAGTTACTCAGTGTACTGAAATAAAGGAGATAATGTGATGTAGCAAAATTTAATACAAATTGTTTGCAATTAAATTTTTTCATAATATGCACTGTCATGCGGACCACCAAGGCATTGTAAGAGCCAAATCTGCTCAACCACTCAACTTGTAGGTAATTACATTTATTAGCAATGGTGGCTTTTTTTTTTTTTTTACATTATTCTTTATTTTCGTTTTGTCGTAATATAACTAGGTTAAACAAAAAAAATATTCAGGAGTGTCGCAGCACCCAGTACATAGAAGGAGCAAAGGGGAGTAATGAACAGCTAGTGAACGTCATTATACGATTTCTACTGCTCTGTATATATGTCGTAAATCTAGGCTCTATCTCTGTTGGACAACTCGTTTATGATACGTTTTGTCTGTCAAAATTTTTTACATTCGAATATAAGTAAGGAAGCTTAGCAATCATAGGAGACACGGATGCCGGTAAGGTTTCAAGTGATATCCATGCCTTCGAGAGGCAGCTTCCTGGTGGCGGGCTTTACTACACTTTACTGTCTAATGCTCAACCTATTTCCTATATCACTTTCCTGT
Source organism: Pelobates fuscus (assembly GCF_036172605.1). Taxonomy (NCBI): domain Eukaryota; kingdom Metazoa; phylum Chordata; class Amphibia; order Anura; family Pelobatidae; genus Pelobates; species Pelobates fuscus. Next base: position 53,708,113 of record NC_086323.1, read on the forward strand.
ACATTGGAACTTATTTTATTTTATTATTATTTTGTTGTTGTTGGATATTTTAGGTTGCAGCTGAATATACTATACTACCCAATTAGTGGCGTACACACAATACATGGGGCCCCGGTGCGAAACTGATCCGTGGGCCCCCGACACATACATACAGACACAGACATACATAGAGGCACACACACATATATAGAGACACATACACACATACACATACATACACACACACACACACACACACACACATACACACATACAGACAGACATACACACACACACACACACAGACACATACATACAGACACACACAAATACACACAGAAACACACACATACAGTCTTTATGTGTTTCTCTGTATGTATGTGCATGGGAGGGGGGAACCATGCTTCCTTCCCTGGTGGTCCAGTGGTGAGAGTGAACTCTAGCCTGCAGGGCTCTAGCTTGTTTGGGGGGTCTCTTGGGGTTATTACTCGTGAATTTAGTTTAAGTGTTTTAAGCAGTAAGACATAGCCTGACGTTATCCTAGCAAGTGCAACTTATGGTAGACATCTTATAACGCTATACTGTTATAACTTAGTTTGACCTTTACAGAGTGTAAAAATGTGCAGTTACCCCACATGCCATATCTATGTTTTCTTATGTATGATCGTGCTTGCGTCTGCTATCGTGGCATTGCAAGCTTTTTGTCATGGCATGCACAACAAAAATAAAAAATATAAAAAAAAAAAAGAGAGAAAAAGAAAATAGCACAGTACCCAGTTTTGGGTTCTGACACAAGGCTTGAAACTCTTGTGTTTTATGCAAGTTTCATGGAGTACGCTGCTTTGAGGTAACCTACAATTATTAATAAAAATAAGGACAGCTTTGTTTTTCTGTTGATGTATTGGCTCTTGCTGCTGCAGCCTCAGTCTGCTATTACGTCTCAGCAGGTAGCTAAATGTACAGTATGTATAGGGAAGTGTAGGCCCGCCACTTGACTATCTTATCATCACACCATAGATTGATCATTCTTTCTATTGATATATTTTTCTAACAGAGGTCATGTGAGATAAATAAAAAGAACCACAGGGCCAGCCTAGTCTGTGAATACAGATATTTGGGTGGCTGCGAATACAGATATTTAGGTGGTCTTCGGTGAGATTTCTTTGGGGTCTATTCACTAAGCTAAACTATTACCAAACTCAAATTTTCTACTTTTTCTGCTAATTCTCTAGCTTTTTTATTGATAAAATTGCACTGTACTTACTAATAACCGTATACTAAATACAGCAGAAAAATGGGAACAAACAATGCTCAGCTTAGTATAGAGGGCTCACTCGTGAAATCTACAGTTAATGAAGAACAAGATTAATAGACATTTCAGGACACCATCCCTATTTTCAGTGTTCTACTAAGCTGCACACATTGAGGTTTCTAATTATGCTTTGTATGTCTCTGCTGTTAGAACCCCAGCAGGTTTTGTACATTTGCTGCACTATTGATACTTATTTTTCTTTTTCTTTTTTGCATTGTAGTGACCACACTCAAAGTCACTTTTTGTTGATTCTCCAGTGAGATATTTGAAAATAGCTCGATCAAATTGCAACTGAAAAGCACCCAAATTTCCCTGCTAGTAGAAAGAAAAAAAAATCTTCTCTAAAGTAAGAATTGGATTTGGAAGGGGTAGAAATGTAATGTGGGTTGGGGTTGCACATTTGGTTGAAATAATTTAAATTTGAATGGGTGGCATTTGTTTAACCCCTTAAGGACACATGACATGTGTGACATGTCACGATTCCCTTTTATTCCAGAAGTTTGGTCCTTAAGGGGTTAAAGCAAACAAACTCCAACTCAATGGCATTCGACTTCTGTACAATCTTTAGTTAATATACGTCAGCTAATGTCTATATGGAGAGTACCACAATTATTTGTACTGTCTGGTTCAATAAAATGAGTTCTCTGAGTTTATATGTTCAAGGTTGTGTCTTTCAAACACATACCATTTGCTGTGAAATTGTAAAGCTAGATTGCATCTCCATGATCTCTCACCTACAAAACGTAGAGTATTATTGACCTAACCTTGTCTGACTCCACAATTTGTCCACCGTTACCTTTAACCCAGTTACCTAGTGTAATGTAATGTAACATATATGATGTTGCAAAGACATGAAACACATATCATTTGTAGAAATGATTGTAATGCCAGCTTTTAAAGCATAAATGGCCATGGAAGAGGGCAACTAATTGTAAATGTACACTGCCTAATATCACGTAGGTCCTGGTTTTGCTGCCAAAATAGCTCTGATGCATCAAGGCATGGACTGCACAAGACCTCTTAGCATGTCCTGTGGTATCTGGTACCAAAACATTAGCAGCGGATCATTTAAGTTCTGCAAGTTGCTAGGTGGGACGTCCATGGATCAGATTTGTTGTTTCAGCACATCCCACAGATGCTCAATCGGATTAAAATCTGGAAAACGTGTAAGCCAAGATAACACCCTGAATTGTTTGTCATGTTCCTCAAACCATTCCTGACTAATTTTGGCTATCAGGAAACACCATTGCAATGAAGATGTGTACGCGGTCTGCAACAATCTCTAGGTAGGTGGTACATGTCAAAGTAACAATGTACATGAATACCAGGACCCAAAGTTTCCCAGCAGAACATTGCCCAAAGCATAACAGTGCCTCCGGCGGCCTATCTTCTTCCCATAGTTCATCCTGCTACCATCTCTTCCACAGGTAAACAACGCACATGCACCTGGCACCTGACACTGGTTCACCGGTTGTCCTTCCTTGCACCACTTTTGATAGGTATTAACTACTGCTTAACAGGAACACCTCACAAGACTTGCTTTGACCCAATCGTCTAGCCATCATTATTTGGACTGTGTCAAATTACTCAGATCTTTTTGCTTACCAATTTTTCCTGCTTCCAACACATGAACTGACTGTTCACTTGCTGCGTAATATATCCCACCCCTTGACATGGTGTCATTGTAATGATATAATCAATGTTAATCACTTCACCTGTCGGTGGTTTTAATGCTGTGGCTGATCAGTGTATACAGAGAATACTCCATATTATGCCGTAGACCAACTGTTTCCCATAGCTGTTTCTAGAGAAGGTTGTGGGTATTGACAAAATGTTTGGGCGGATGCTATGCCTTTTGCCGAGTTTTGTTACCATAAAACCCTATTAAGTCTTATGAAAGAGGCATTATATTATAAAGGCCAAAAGACTTAGCAAAGCCCAAGGCAAACAGCAGCTGAGATTTTTTTTTTACTCTACAACTCCCAACAATGCAGCCACAGGAGGCCTGGATGCAGTGTAAGATATACCATAAATGTCATTAAAAAGGTGAAGCTAATCCCCTGCGATGATGTGATGTTTAAAGAACCCTAACAGTTTATAAAGTGTGGGCTAGATATAGGACAATTTGCTGGGTGGACCAGTGTTGCATGAAAAAGGAAAGTGGACAATACTATAGCCATACTTTGCTAATAGTGTGGGTTAGGCTTTTTCATCATTTGCTAAGACATATAAAAGCTTTAAAACATGTCTGCATATGTCCTATATTACATTTATATTAAGGGCACATTACTAGACCAAAAAAATACTATAGTGCCTTCACGTAAACCCAGAGTTTTGACAAGTTATAGGCTTAAATTACAGAAAATGCCAGTTTCAGTTTTTAAATTTACTGGGTCCATGCAACTTTTTGGACAATGGAGTCACCAACATCTACACTTTACCCCCCTCATGGCAAACAATGAAAAAAAGACCATTTGGTATATTTAATGTGAAGCATGTGGAGTCTTTATACCAGCCCATTACATCGGAAATTTCTGTCAAATATATTGGTGTTTTTTATATACATATTGAATTAAAATTTAAAGTTTCACAGGCTTAGTGTGTTCTACTACTTCAAAGACTCTTGATTTGGGTTCAGCTATATTTTTTGAGCATTTTCATACCCCATATTTATACCTTTGCCCGTTGCTTGGAGGACTTGTGGAGTCACATAACAGACAAACATGCTCTAATTTTGCCTCTTTGCTTACTTGCTATTTGGTGAAGTGACACTATCAGTGTCACCATACTAGCCATTGTCAAACGTTGACACCAGGGCCGGATTAACATAGGGGCTGATGGAGCTGCAGCTCCAGGCCCAGGCCCATGGAATAGGCCCATTGAAAAAAAAAATAAAAAAAATTTTTTTTTTTTTACTTTTTTTTTTTTTTTTTTTTTTTTTTACACACACACACACACACTACTCTTAGGTTTGCCACCTGACTGGTATTTTACTGGCACAGACGGTATTTGAGACTGCCTGGCCGTGCCGGTATTGCAGTAATACTGGCAGTACAAATGCAGGTATTTTTCTCAGAATAAGTGGAGATTACTCTGCAATACCAGCACCGGCCAGTAGGGGGTCACTGTGTGTGGAGAGAGGCAGGGATAGGAAGTTACAGCATATCCCCATAGACATATAATACCTAGACTTCGCATTGACCTCGGGGGGCCATAAAATGCGGGCGCCATTTTGGGCCGGTCACCCGGTGTGGCATATATGTCTATATATTAGGACTTCTGTCCCTAATTTTTTTTAATTTACTTTGCCTTAGTGACAAATCTCACTTTAGTAAATAGTGATGTGACTGTTTGTTCTCCTATTCTCTTTATGCTATCTCCATGCGGACTTCAAAGTGCAAAAGACAGAGCTGACAATAATAAAGAGTTGTAAATATCTACATTTTATTTTGCACAGTTCCAAAATCCATATTAGCTAAAAATAGGTGAAAAGTAAATACATTACAAATCAGGCAAAGATCCAGTCCCAGTTTAAAACATGTATATTAAGATGATAGATTGTGGGGTTAGTTCACTAAACTTATAATTTTAGCAAACCTAAATCCGAATGCAACGCATAGTTTCAATCAGGAAATTTTAATAATTTCAATGTATTGAGTAAACTTAGTCGATAACGTAAATAACCACAGAGGTCTTAAAGCAGCAAATGTCAGTTAATTTTATTTAATATCCCAGGATTAAACATCATGCTACTGGATCTATACACCCTCCAGGTGGATTTTAAGACTAACCATGTTTACTTTGAGGACCTTGCTCTGCAGATCATAGACATGTCTATGCTGCAGATCACACTGTGACCGATCCAAGTCAATGCGGCGTCTAGTATTTTATGTCTATGCATATCCCTGCCTCTCTGTACTACTCACTGATCTCCCAGTGTCCCCCATCCAGTGTCGCTAGTGTCTCAGTGTCCCCAAGTCTCCCAGTGTCTGTGTCCCATGTCTCCCAGTGTCTGTGTCCCATGTCTCTGTGTGCCTAGTGTCACCATGTCTATGTCCACAACTGTCCCCATGTCTCCCAGTGTCCCCAAGTGTCTGTCTCACAGCCAGTGTCCCATAGTCTCCCAGTGTCCCATAGTCTCCCAGTGTCCCATAGTCTCCCATGTCTCTGTGTCCCTAGTGTCTGTGTCCCCATCTCTCCCAGTTTCCCTAAATGTCTGTGTCCCCATGTCTCCCAGTGTCCCCGGGTCTCAGTGTCCCCATGTCGCTCAGTGTCCTAGTGACATGGGGACACACTGAGACACTGGGAGAAATGGGGACACTGAGACACTGGGAGACTAGGGGACTGGGCAACATGGGGACACTGACACTGTGATACATAGGGACACTGAGACACTGGGTGACTTGCGAGACTGAGACACTGGGAGCAATCCATCTATACAGCAGAATCAAACTGTGAGTAGTTTGTTGGTGATTTTACAGATGTCACTCTGATGTCACTCCTTTTGATTATACAAAGGATTAAGGCTAGTATTTTGTTCCAAGAAAGGTGGCAACCTTAACTACTCTTCACATACTCTTGCTTAAAGTAGCACTATAGGGTCAGGAACACAATCATGTATTTCTGACCCTATTATGTTAAAACCACCACCCTGCCCCCTTCTTGCCTCCCTAAGTATAGTAAAATATAACTTGTATTCAAGTCTGCAGCTGCTGGCTCTGCCTCTGAACTGACTGTCTGCTGACATCATCAGAAGTGGTGGTCTGAGCAAATTACAATACTTCCCCATAGGATTGTCTGAGACTGTCAACTAGGCAGATCAGGGGCAGAGCCAGCACAAGTCATAGCCCTGGCCAATCAGCATCTCCACATAAAGATAAATTGAATCAATGCATCTCTATGAGGAAAGTTCAGTGTCTGCATGCCGAGGGTGGAGACACTGAATAGCAGTGCTGCACACTAGGCAGTACTGCCCCAGGAAGCACCTCTAGCAGCCATCTAAGGAGTGGCAAAAGGTGTTTACTGCAAAAGGCCTGAATGGAATGATTCTACTAAGCAGAACAAATACAATAAGCTGTAGTTGTTCTGGTGACTATAGTGTCCCTTTAAGCTTGGAAGCTTAAGAGGGATGTATGGGAACAAAACTTGTGTGGACTGGCTGACAATAAAATTAGTTTAGGTAATGCAGACGTTGGTCTCTCTAACACTGTGGCATGTCCCCATTCATATACACTCACTACATACACCTTTTATCTGTCTCAGACTATATACCAGGAACTTCTGCCTGCTAGTAAGAAGGTAAGGAGACAAGTGGACCAGCGAGTGCTAGGGGACAGTCCTTAGAAAGCATTGAGTGAGCGCATCATTAGACGCATTTATGTCAAGCTCGGGGTGCTGCCTGCATAGTATGCCCTTAGTTGGACAGCCTGTAGGATTGGCAGGCAGCCTGACATGCATTCATGCCAGGCTGTCCTTCAAATTCTTTGGACAGACATGCCCCCTTTTTGGGCATGTTCTCCCCTTTTGGCAGGTCTGGTCACGTGATTCGCACCGGTGGCCACCCTTTTATCCCGCCCATTGACTGCCTGCTTCACTGGACACTGCTGTTAAGGGTTATGGATTTAATTGAAAGATATAAATTAGAGAGATATTAGCATAGAGTATGTGTTTTCTTGTAGCTGCATCCTATGAGTTTCCCTCCAGCACCATCTCCATCAGATACATGACGCTTGGGAGGTATGATTGTTTTAATGTTTTTGGTCGATAAGATTCCGTAATTAGGCCCATCATAATTGTCAGCACCAGGCCCAGTGTGCTCTTAATCCGGCCCTGGTTGACACTACTTATAACACTTACTAGCCTTAGCTAACCCTAACCATAGCTAACCGTAACCCTGCCTGGAAGGCAATGTGTATACTTTTTGGGCAGTGCATGTAAACAGTATATTGTTTAAACATATTTCAATAAATGCTAAGTTTTATACCTGACATTAGCCGGCATCATTGTCGTGACTTTGTTGCTTACCCTCGATGACACTAACATTAGCTAGGCCTTATCCTAACCAAAACTAAAATAAACCCTAATACGAACACTAACTGTAACTAATGCTAACACTAAACCTAAGCCATCACTAACTCTACACCAATTTGAATCCTAACAGTAACCCTACACTAACTCTAACCCTACACTAACCCTAACGTTCAACACTAACACTGACATCAGCAGAGTAATTACCCTGCATACAAAACACCGAACACTCTGACGAACGTGAAACGCTCAATCTTTATTTTTTTTGCTGAACACATTTTCATCACTATGCAGGACATTTCCCCTGTCACTGGTTTCAGTTGTTTTAATTTCTATATATTTGCAGACCTACAGGTAGTTAAGTAGCAAGCAAGGGGCAGGGACTTTGGGTATGTCTGAGACATATTTGAGGTTTTCTCTGGTTGTGTGTAGTAGGGCTCTTGATCCACCATTTATATGTGTGCGGTAGATATAGTATGGAAGGCTCATTCCTAAATTCTATGTATTTATTTTGTATTACTGGCATTTATAAAGCTCCAAGATATTCTGCAGCTCTGTACAATTGGGGAAAAGAACATACAGTATAAACAGACCAATTAAAAAAAAGGTAGAGCGGGTCCTGCCCATAAGCTTATAATCTAAACGTCAAAATGGGGAGATGAGACAAGAGGTAATGGATGAATTTGGAGGTGATGGCAGAGAGAATTAATAGTATAATTGCAGTAACTGGTAACATGTGAAGGGAATGAGGAGGTGATTGACTGTGGCTTCAAACAGCTGGAAGAGCATTCTATATAGTTAGAAGGAATCAAAGTTCTATCTAACTACAGTAGTGGTGCAGTGTGCCATTGAATTAACTCCTGCTCGCCTTTTCTGCTGTAATTTGTTATATTTTACTAGAGAACCCTTCTGCCTCCTATAGACAGAAGCAGTGTAATGATCTACTAAAAATAACTTATTATTATATTGGAGCGCCATCTAGAGGCATTATGTTGAAATATCACATTAAACTGCTATCTAACACTAGGCGTAGTTAAACGTCATTTAGACATTTTAGGTCTCCATTTGAACCATAAGCAAATTGAGCCGTGTGTGGGCACAGCCTATTCATGTTGTTTATATTTTTTTCATGGAAGAATATAAAACGTAGTTGTGTTCCTTTAGAATAACGTTTGTTTGGGGCTCTTTTTTTCTGTTTGTGTTTTTTCAATTTCTAGTTTAATAAATAGGCTATCAAAGCTTGCACATATAAATAAGTCATTAAAAAACCCAGAAATAGTTGTTTTATTTACAGTATAGTGTCAGAAATACAAGAATGTATTCCTGACACTATATTACAGGAATCTCTATTTAGTTCCCCTGCCCCCCTATCTGTGGAGATTAAAGGTGATTTTACTCCCCTTTTTTCTCATGCTGCGCCGGTCTCTTTGCGGCTAGCCCTGCTTCCATGGCTGAGATGATCAATCATGATGATCTCAGTCGGTCCAATGCTTTGCCATAGGAAAGCAGTGGAAGTCTATTGCGCTAGTGGGAGGCCATTCCCCATGCGTTGCCCCAGTCAGCGTCTCCTCATAGAAATGCATTGAATCAACAAGAAAAAAATCAATAGGAAGATGCATTGCTCTACTGAAGAAGTGGATCTCTAATCCACGGAACGCGTTTGGTAAATTTTAACGGACTCTAAAATAAATTCCCAAAGTTTATTGACTGAATTAATTCGCAAAATCAACAGTGACACCGACCAGGTGGAACAGAGACGGCATACTGGAATGCACGCCAGGTTGATTTCTGCTTGGAATCATTTGGGTGGAAAAACTGCATCTCCCATCCCTCACAACCATCCCAAGACCGCAGAACTTGTTCAAGTATCTTGTTAGATCTCCTATTTGGCCCAAATGCACTTGCGATACATGAGTGGAGTGCTTTTACTATTTTTTTTAAAAGTGTATCATTTTACACTGAGCTCTACGGATAGTTTTTTTTATATTTACAGGCTCACTGAGGTCACCTAGTGGAAATTCAGGTTACTGGTTATGGTCACATTTTCTATATTTAACTGTATTACAGGGTTACTGTACTTGCCTGTCATTGTACTGCTCTTTTAAGAACTAAATTAATTCAGTAGATAGGTTGATTTTAAGCAACTACCGTATATACTCGAGTATAAGACAAGTTTTTCAGCACATTTTTTGTGCTGAAAAACCCCAACTCGTCTTATACTCGAGTGAGTGTCTATTATGGCAACTTACATTGCCATAATAGAGACAAGGACCGCCGGGCTGGTCCTGTTGGGGGCTGGCAGAGAGCTGTTACTTACCTTTCCTGCCGCTCCTGTCAGCTCCCTTCTCTCTCCTCCGGTCCGGTCAGCTCCCTCTGCAAGTCTCGCGAGAGCCGCGGGGTCAGAGCTTCGCGCGGCACTCACACCGCGAGACTTGCAGAGGGAGCTGACAGGAACTGCAGGAAAGGTAAGTAACATCTCTCTGCCAGCCCCCTCCACTGAACAGCCAATGCCACTGGACCACCACGGAATGAGAGCCCCCCTCCCTGGCCAGCTAACAAGCAGGGAGGGGGGGGCGAAAAAAAATGACATAAAAATTTAAATAATATAAAATATATATATATTCAAATAATAATAACATTAAAAAAAATATTAAAATAATAATCTAAAACAAAAAAATATAAAAACAATACTAATAATATAAAAAAATGCCCACCCCCCACCAAGGCTCTGCATCACATACACATACACACACTGCACACACACACTGCATTCATACACACACACTGCACTCATACACACACACACACTGAACTCATACACACACACTGCACTCATACACACACACACACTGCACTCATACACACACACACACTGCACTCATACACACACACACTGCATTCATTATATACACACTGCATTATATACACACACTGTAAATTATTCAATTAATATAATTTTTGGGGGATCTAATTTTATTTAGAAATAAATGCATTTCCCACCCTAGTCTTACACTCGAGTCAATACGTTTTCCCAGTATTTTGGGGTAAAATTAGGGGTCTCGACTTATATTCGGGTCGACTTATACTCGAGTATATACGGTACTCCTTACAGTCTTTAGACTTTTTTGCAATATTCACTGTGGACTTTATGTGGACATATGGAACTTGTGCACTTTATAACATAATTTCTTGAACTTTTTATGTATTATATTTGATTTTTTAGATTTTAAAAGGTTATTATATTTTTCCTTTTTACCCTCAGTTGTTTTATATGGTTTTTAGTAATTTTATACTGCTAGTCTAGCTACTTAGAGTTTACTGCCGATCAGGGATTTTCCTTTTTTCTTTTATTTCTTTTATTTGAATTTATATTTTAGTTTTATCTTAATTATTCTTTTCTACTTTTTTTTTTTTAACAAAAATTAACATACAGTACAAAGACCATCTAAAACTGGCCAAAAACCAGACACATTAACACAATAAATACTCTCCAAGATATTAAGTTATTATTGCGTCTCTTCTTGACCTTCTCCATAACCCATCCATTTTCCATTTTATATTAAATATATTATGTCTCTTTTATTTATTTATTTCACACCTTTCTTTTCTCACTTTCCTTTCCGTCCCCCACCCCTTTTTTTCCCTCTTCAATTCATAGTATCTAATTTTGTTATTCATTTGTAGCAGTGTTCATTAGTATGATTTATTATAAAAAAAAATCGTATGAGACATTGGAGAAAGCAAAATCGTATGAAACATAGCAGACTTAAACATCCCCAATACTTCAAAAGAAAACCCTTGCATTGCTATCTACTGTCACTAACAAACAAAAGACAAACACACACTGTGCCGAGAAATCCTAGTGAGAAAAAAAAATAAGAATTTAGAGCGGGTAAATAATACCAATAAGGTATAAAGGCTCAGCTTTTTCTTTACTTTTATACCTCATTTTCCCCAACGTTCTATTCTTAAGTTAAGAGGGTTGCACTAACACAACTTGTCTATCATTATTTTGCGTTAATTTAATTCTTGGTATTTAATCATCTCCCACAAAGGAGTATCTGAAGGTTTCCAGTGACTGGTCTATTAAGCTTTAATGGGTATAAGGATATGGATCACTTTCTTCTAATTTCCTTCTCCCCTCTCTCTACCCCTCTTCCCTCTCTCCTCTTTAATTATATCATAATAAAGATACATAGAGGTACTTATTATCTCGCACAAATTTCAACATGGGCAACTATTGGCTCAAACACATGTCTTAACGTGTTATATCATAATCATATTATTAATTATTGCTTTCTATCACCCCTTCTCCCATCCCTCAGGGAGAGGAAAATAGAAGATCTGTTATATATTGTGCTTATATTATCAACATATATTAATTTGAACCTCTTCCAACCAATAACTATCATAGAAATTGGCTAATGAGAATCACACACTGAGTAAGATATGAGAGGACAAAAAAAAATAAAATAATAATAATAAAAAAAAAGGATCACACAGGCAGACAGACAGTCACACACACACAGATAGTGACACAGGCAGGTAGACCGTCACACACACACACACACACACACACACACACACACACACAGGCAGACAGTCTCACACACACAGGCAGGCAGTCACACACAGGCAGACAGTCACACACAGGCAGACAGTCACACACACACAGACACACACACAGGCAAATAGTCACACACACACACAAGCAGGCAGTCAGACAGTCACACAGACAGACAGTCTCACACACTCACAGGCAGTCACACACACACACACACACAGGCAAACAGTCGCACACACACACACACACACACACACACACAGGCAGTCAGACAGTCACACACACAGACAGACAGTCTCACACACACACAGGCAGTCACACACACACAGACAGTCACACACACACACACACACACACACACAGGCAGGCAGACACAAAGACACACAGTCACGTAGACACACACACACACACCTCTTTACATTATGGCTGAAGGGAGAGTGGAAGCAGTTAGATGATGGGGAAGCAGGGACTCCTTCCTGCTTCCCTCTTCCTGTGCAGCAGTTACCAGGGACTTCGGGTAGGTATAAGCCCTGCCCCGTCTCGCGATAAGCCCGCCCCCGCAGCTCGGTAAGCCCCGCCCCCGCCGCCTCAATTTAAAAAAAAAACCTTTTTTTTGCTCCCCTGTCACCCGGCCATGTGCGAGCTGCGTCGGCCACAGGGCGCCCCCTGCTCCATGGCACCCTGTGCGGCCGCAAAACTCGCACACCCGTAAGGCCGGCCCTGCCCTCGAGTATCTATGAAACTTTTGAGAGCACCAGCTAGGGTAGGAGGATTGGCAGGCCCTGATATTCACACTTACTATTATGCATCTATATTGGCAGCTGGCATATCGCATTTTTCCAACCATAATCCTCCTCAGTGGGTCCGAATTGAACAGCACATGATGGCACCATATGACATTACGCATATATTATGGCTCCCTAAACAGTTACGACCCCCTTTAAAAGCTGTCCCGGCCCAAATAGCTTTGTTAATACAAATTTGGGATATACATAGACATAAGTTAAGCAGATACCCAATTTCCCCCACTACTCCTATAGAAGCTCTTATATATTTATGATATTCCATTGACCTCTCAATTTTCTTATAGACAATTATATTCCTTTTTACAAAAACAAAATACACAGCCTCTTCTTCGCTGTATTGGTGAACAACTTACGATATTAGAAAAATTCTGTATTTATAAAAAACCATCTGCATTATGTAAACCAATCTCCATATGTTACCAACTATTATTAGATTATACACCACTTTCAGACTCTACTCCAGGGAAACAATGGGCAAATGATTTGGCTATGGAGCTTACCCAGGAACAATGGATCAATATATCCATAAATATTAAGACATTTATTAAATCCACTTCACTTATTGAACAAAATAATAAAATGATATTTAGGTGGTATATGGTCCCAGAACGGATACATAAAATGTTTCCTTCCTTTTTACCTACCTGTTGGAGATGTCAAAATAACATTGGATCAGTTATTCACACATGGTGGAACTGCCCACACCTCCAACCCTTTTGGGAGGAGGTACATATACTGTTACAAAATCTTACAAAACTTAACCCCTTAAGGACTGAGCCAAATGTACACGTTGTGAACAGAACAAAACGTAAACAAAACCTGGCATTTGCACTATATGTCTGTCCAACCGTAATTCACCTCTTTCATATTAAATGCACCCCCCTTATTATATATCATTTTATTCAGGGGGAACAGGGCTTTCATTTAATATCAAATATTTAGCTATGAAACATAATTTAATATGAAAATAATGGGAGAAAATAAGAAATTTTGTTATTTTTTTAGTTCTACATGACATTTTAACTGCCAATGTCATAATACTGTTTGCTTTTACTGCAATAAAATACACATATTTGTATTCAGCAAAGTCTCACGTGTAAAACAGTACCCCCTATGTACAGGTTTTATGGTGTTTTGGGAAGTTACAGGGTAAAATATAGTGTGTTACATTTGAAATTGAAATTCGCCAGATTGGTTACGTTGCCTTTGAGACTGTTTAGTAGCCCAGGAATTAAATTTACACCCGTAATAGCATACCGTTTGCAATAGTAGACAACCCAAGGTATTGCAAATGGGGTATGTCTTTTTAGTAGCCATTTGGTCACAAACACTGGCCAAAGTTAGCGTTAGTATTTGTTTGTGTGTGAAAAATGCAAAAACCGCCAATTTTGGCCAGTGTTTGTGACTAAGTGGCTACTAAAAAAGACTGGACATACCCCATTTGCAATACCTTGGGTTGTCTACTATTGCAAATGGTATGCCATCATAGGGGTAATTTTCATTCTTGGGCTACCATAGGGTCACAAAGGCAACGTAAGCAATCTGGCAAATTTTCAAAATAGTCAACAGGGTCGCAAGAAGCGTGTGGAAAAACCAAGGCGCAAAATAACTGCCCATGAACTGAGAAAAGTCAAGCGTGCAGCTGCCAAGATGCCACTTGCCACCAGTTTGGCCATATTTCAGAGCTGCAACATCACTGGAGTGCCCAAAAGCACAAGGTGTGCAATACTCAGAGACATGGCCAAGGTAAGAAAGGCTGAAAGACGACCACCACTGAACAAGACACACAAGCTGAAACGTCAAGACTGGGCCAAGAAATATCTCAAGACTGATTTTTCTAAGGTTTTATGGACTGATGAAATGAGAGTGAGTCTTGATGGGCCAGATGGATGGGCCCGTGGCTGGATTGGTAAAGGGCAGAGAGCTCCAGTCCGACTCAGACGCCTTCAAGGTGGAGGTGGAGTACTGGTTTGGGCTGGTATCATCAAAGATGAGCTTGTGGGGCCTTTTCGGGTTGAGGATGGAGTCAAGCTCAACTCCCAGTCCTACTGCCAGTTTCTGGAAGACACCTTCTTCAAGCAGTGGTACAGGAAGAAGTCTGCATCCTTCAAGAAAAACATGATTTTCATGCAGGACAATGCTCCATCACACGCGTCCAAGTACTCCACAGCGTGGCTGGCAAGAAAGGGTATAAAAGAAGAAAATCTAATGACATGGCCTCCTTGTTCACCTGATCTGAACCCCATTGAGAACCTGTGGTCCATCATCAAATGTGAGATTTACAAGGAGGGAAAACAGTACACCTCTCTGAACAGTGTCTGGGAGGCTGTGGTTGCTTCTGCACGCAATGTTGATGGTGAACAGATCAAAACACTGACAGAATCCATGGATGGCAGGCTTTTGAGTGTCCTTGCAAAGAAAGGTGGCTATATTGGTCACTGATTTGTTTTTGTTTTGTTTTTGAATGTCAGAAATGTATATTTGTGAATGTTGAGATGTTATATTGGTTTCACTGGTAAAAATAAATAATTGAAATGGGTATATATTTGTTTTTTGTTAAGTTGCCTAATAATTATGCACAGTAATAGTCACCTGCACACACAGATATCCCCCTAAAATAGCTAAAACTAAAAACAAACTAAAAACTACTTCCAAAAATATTCAGCTTTGATATTAATGAGTTTTTTGGGTTCATTGAGAACATGGTTGTTGTTCAATAATAAAATTAATCCTCAAAAATACAACTTGCCTAATAATTCTGCACTCCCTGTAAAGTTGCGGCTCAGGTGCACAGGTACATACTCTGACACACAAGCAGATACACAGATACATACACTGACTACATACAGATAAGCAGGCACATACACTGCCAGGCACATATACTGACACACAGGTACATATATTGACACACACAGACACATACACTGGTAGACGTACTGACAGACACACACAGGCTCATATACAGACATACTGACACACAGGCACATATACAGACATACTGACACACACAGTGATCAACATACTGACACACATACACTGACAGAAATACTGACAACCACACACAGGCACATACACTGACCGAGATACTGACACACACACACACACACACTGACAGACACACTGACACCCATATACACTGAGAAATACTGACACACATACAGGCACATATACTGACACACACAGACTGATATACTGACAGACACACAGACACATACAGAGACTGACACATGCATGCACATGCACTGACAGACATACTGACACACACACATAGACATACTGACACACACACAAATATATTGACACACAGACAGACCTACTGACACACACAGATATATTGACACACAGACACACAGACAAACAGACATACTGACACACAGACAAACAGACATATACAGACACACAGACAGATATATTGACACATAGACAAACAGACATACTGACACACAGACAGATATATTGACACACAGACAAACAGACATACTGACACACACACAGATATATTGACACACAGACAAACAGACATACTGACACACAGACATACTGACACACATGTAAAATGTACATTTTTAAACCCACCCTCCAGTTTCCTACCTTTTGCTGGAGGGTGGATTCCCTGGGGTCCAGTGTGGTGCCTGAGGATGATGGGAGTGAGGAACCCCCATCCTCACTGCAGCCTCGTCCTCTCTCCCTCGCGACTCCTCCTGCCACCTTCCATGCAGCTCCTCTCTTTATGGGAGGAAGTGACTTGCGGCTGTCACTTCCTCCCAGCCGGCTGCCGGAAAGCAAGGGGCCCGGTCGCGGTGTTAAAGGGAAAGAGCGCCCGACCGGGCCCCTGCTGATACAAGCCCTCCGGGTGGCCCTAAGTGCATGGGCCACCCGGTGGGACTCAGAGGACAGGGGGAAAATTTTTACATAATTTTTTATTTATTTAATGAAATGGTTTCTCCCCCCCTCCCTGCTTACCTTTGTCCAGGGAGGGGGGAGATTCCATGATCCCCGGTGGTCCGGTGGGGGGCCCCCCGGCTCCCTGTTACCGCAGAGGGGGCCCAGGCAGCACACAGCTTCTACTCTTCTCTCCTCTCTTCCAATAATTCTCGCGAGACCCGCGGAGCGTTGCCATGGCAACCGGGTCTCGCGAGAGTTATTAGCAGAGACGAGAAGAGAAGAGGCTGTGTGCTGCCTGGGCCCCCTCTGCGGTAACAGTGAGCCGGGGGCCCGCGGCTGCACACATAGATAGCGAATAGCGATATTCGCTATCTATGTGTGCAGGAAGGGAAAGTGGGGCCCAGGACTGCCAGAGCAGTCTGGGCCCCCCAGGGCCGCCGGGCCTGTGACAACCGTCATGGTTGTCACCCCCTGATGGCGGCCCTGGGGGGTACTGCTTTACTCAGTAGACTTCGCTGAACACAAATATTAGTGTTTAAAAACAGTAAAACATATCATAGCGATGATATTGTCAGTGAAAGTTTTTTTTCCACAGACAAACTGCACTTTTACTGATGATATCATTGTTGTCATACGTTTTACTGTTTTAAAAATCTAATATGTGTTCAGCAAAGTCTTCTGAGTATAACAGTACCCCCTATGTACAGGTTTTATTGTGTTTTTGAAAGTTAGAGGGTCAAATTTCACATTGAAATTTGCCAGATTGGTTATGTTGCCTTTGAGAGCGTATGGTACCCCAGGAATGCGAATTACCCCATGATGGCATACCATTTGCAAAAAAAGACAACCAAAGTGTAACGGAACTCCCCGTACTCCGACCAAGTACCTTCCATTGATGGACGCTTCGTAGCTTGCGCCGAGGACCACAAGCATCAGACCGGACACGACAACCACCGCAGACTCCACAAATGTCGTAGCTTAACTGGAGTCTCGCTGTCTTCCTTCCACCCTGGATCAGCTTCTGTCCTCCAAGACCGTGTGGGGAAAGATCTCTCCTCCAGGAGAGCCTATCAGGAACA
Organism: Pelobates fuscus; assembly: GCF_036172605.1. Taxonomy (NCBI): domain Eukaryota; kingdom Metazoa; phylum Chordata; class Amphibia; order Anura; family Pelobatidae; genus Pelobates; species Pelobates fuscus. The sequence continues at coordinate 53,725,765 of NC_086323.1, forward strand.
GCTTTTAAAAGAGCTAAGTGATTAAAGCTCAAGGCAGTATGAAGAGCATAGCAATCCCCAGTGTGAGTATAGCTGTCCCCTCCAATCACAAGACAAGACTACGTGTTGAGGGTCAAGAAGATCTCTTTTAATCAGCACCAAAGGGCTTTCTTTTATGCAGGTTTTACACACATAGTCCCACCCACAGGGTTTTGTAGCACAGCCAATCAAATACACTATAAAACAGTTAAACACTCCCAGTCAGGACAAACAAACCCTCCCCTCTGCCTGTGATATAATTACTGTATACAATGGGTTGATGTAATTATCACAGGCAGGAAAATACAGTTTTTACACAATTCTTATAACTTATAAAATATACATCCAATCTCCATAAATAGTTACATATTATTAATCAGCACATTTCAAATATAAACATATCCAAAATTCAGACAATTCCCTTCAGTGGTTAAAAAGTTAGTTGGAAGTCCTTTTTGACTAAGGAGGGACAAATCAGCCAGTTCCAACTGGTCTGGAAGGGTCCCTGGGACACTGCCCTGCTGGAGAACAATGGAAAGGAGAGGGGAGGCACACCTTCCCATGGATTCAAAGGGGCAGAAAAAGTGTCCCAAAATCCAATAAGCCCAAACAATGTTTATAAAAGGCAAACTCTCCCAGGGGCCATAGTCAGAAAGTAGGAGGTGGGCAAACAGGACCCTCCAAAAACCAGTGGCGAGGTCACTTTCGCAACACCAAGGTATTGCAAATGGGGTATGTTCAGTTTTTTTTTTGTAGCCACTTGGTCACAAACACTGGACAAAGTTAGCGTTCATAATTGTTTTTTTTGCATTTTTAACACACAAACAAATATAAATGCTAAATTTTGCCAGTGTTTGTGACTAAGTGGCTACTAAAAAAGACTGGACATACCCCATTTGCAATACCCTGGGTTGTCTACTTTTCAAAAATATATGGTTTGATGGGGGTAAATTACATTGGCCGGCTTAAAAAATGTCCCAAATAGGACATGGGTGCATGATGACCAGCTGTGAAAATTCCAAGTTGGAAAACTGGAATGCGCACCCTCCAAATAAGGTCTTTTAGCCCCCAGAGTAACCGACACACCTATACATGGCGGGTATCACTGTACTCAGGAGATGTTGCTGAACACATATTGGGGTGTTCTTTGGCAGTAACCCTTAAAGTTCTCAGTATATGTATTCTTAAAATGCAATGTGTGTAAAAAAAATCACACATTATTTTTATTTTTTTTATATTGGTGGTAAAATGGTTGCATGAAAAGAGTCAAAGTACCCCAAGTTTAAGACCTTAGGTTGTCTTCTTTTAAAAAATATATACATGTGTAGGGTTATTCAGGGATTCTTGACAGATATCAGTGTCACAATGTAACGATGTTAATTTTGAAAAAAAAAATGGTTTGGAAATAGCAAAGTGCTACTTGTACTTAGAACTTATAACTTTCCAAAAAAAGAAAGGTATTTCTAAACTCAGGATAAAATTTAGAAACTATTTAGCACGGGTGTTTTTTGGCGGTTGTAGATGCGTAACAGATTTTGGGGGTCAAAGTTTAAAAAAGTCTGTGTTTACATATTTTCCTCATATTTTATATTATTTTACAGTAAATTATATGATATGATGAAAATAATGGTATCTTTAGAAAGACCATTTAATGGCAAGAAAAACAGTATATAATATGTGTGGGTACAGTAAAGAGGAACATTACAGCTAAACTAAACTTAGTACAACCCCATGTGCTTTCGCTTTTTTTTTTTTTTTTTTTTTTTTAATTTTTTTTTTTTTTGCCATGTGGGTAATTTTATTAAAAACAGAATTCAAGCAATTTTCAAAAATTGTTATCCAGGTCACAACTTCAAGAGACTCAAATGATACAAATACTAAAATACAGGCTTCTGAACAGGAGAATCCAACAGTAGTAATATATTACAGTATGACAGCTTTTCAGGAACTGCCCCTATAAATAAATAGATCTTTGTTTTAGTGCAGGGGCAAAAGTTGCCAGCAGCTTAAACATGGCATGGTTTGCGATGTCACCACATAACACTTTGGAAAAGATTAAATTATCAGCTCGGTTAATGCATCTCACTGAAGAAATGACCAAAGAACATTTCAGCAAATTGTGACATGCAGAGATTCAGGATTTCCCTAGAGAGGTTATGTGTAATAGCTCAACAGAAATATTTATTGGTTTACAAGTCCATGTTTTTGTATGTCGAAGGGAGAAAAATAACTGCGGAGTAGCTCGCTCACTTAGGCAAATGATGGTCAACTGGCATGAAGAGCGAGCAGGAGTCGTGCTTTCGCTTTTTTGAGTTCATTTCAAAAGACACTATAATATTGTGATCACTATTTCCCAAGTGCTACCCTCCTTGTATGTTGACCAAAAACTCTGCATTGTTTGTTATAACCAGATCCAGACAAGTATCCTTTCTTGTTGGTGCTAGTACCAGTTGTGACATGAAGGTGTCATTTAACAGGTTTAAAAACTTGATTCCCCTTGCTGAACTCCTAGTCCTATTATCACAATTTATGTCCGGGTATTTAATAATACCCGGACATAAATAATGTCCGGGTATCCAATAATTAATGTGTTTTTTTTTTGTTTGTTTTTTTTTTATTCTTTATTTTTGCGTGCAAGAGGTGAACAACTTTGCAAACTAAGCCACAACGGCTCTCGTTCACATTTTACAGTAGACATTTACAACATGGCAGGTATTTCAATGCACATTTTTTTTAAAAGTAGTATATGACAAAAACTTATCAACGGTAAATGCAGTAAGAGTTTCACATGTTGGTGGACGTTAGCTGGACATATAGGTTGCAGTAACATCCAAACAGTGGCAAGGTTAAATATCTTGATTTCCTTAAGATACACATAACAGGACAGTGCTAAGAAACTGACTGGTGTGTGAAATGCATAAAAATATTAGATTTTACCATTCTTTGCGTTGTAACGTGCATGGAAGGACAGTGTACCTGCTCTGCCCTAGTAGCCCAGTATCCCTGCCCAACAGCGCAGTGAGATGGCGCGTGTGGAAAGCACCCGCAGGTTCCTGGAGATCGGCGTGTCTAAAGGCTAGGAGGGAACGTGTATGAATGTGTCCCTTGTACGGGCACACTGACCTGCGGGAGTGTGCTCATGCGGGTAATGTGCTCGTGTGTAGAGCTCTCCGGGGTGCTAGTAACATCATAAACTATCGAAAAATTAAACATCTGACAGAGTAGCCCTCGCGGTATGGTCTATGCAGTAAAGTAGGATTCTATGTCAAGCTAGTCAGACAATGGGTGAGTTACCCCTGGGGTCTGGTGTATACTACGTCTATTCTCTCTTTGATATGCCCAATATTGCAGTTTCGTAGACATTAGGTAATCTATGTCGGGTATGAGTTATACATGTGGCAGTGTTGATTTGCCTGAGGTTAAGGTAACGCATGATGGTCACCCGCTATGGAGTAGAGAAAATAAAATAAAGTAAAAGTAAATGTAAGCAGATAGTAGCCTGTGCGGTTAACGGCAGTAAGAAATAAATCTGGTCCCGCCAGCATTTGCCGGTGGTTTTGAGAGCGGTGCAAGCCCTGGCGGTCCGTACCTCACATATTTTCCACATAGTGAACATGACATTAACAGGTTAACAGAAACATAAACAAGAGTCCAGAGAATATGCAGGCTGCTTGGTCTAACGTGCTTGGAACAATGTTAGAGCTGCTGGCTCTGGAAACTCATAGACTTTAACAGTGAGAGTTCGGGCCTGGTGTAGCCTAACAGTTCGGCGGGGTGTCGCCGTTTGTGCCCTGGCGCGAGTGAGTTCGTCGTCGGCTGTATAATAAAATAATGTACGACAGTCTCCATAATTAAAGTCCCTCATGGTGGGGCAAAGTCCCAGAGATTCGTGTAGGCCCTTAGGTTGTGGCAGAAACGGTGGTTGTACCGGCTTGTCCTCTGGGTACAAATTCAACACTGCTGGCAGTTTCCCAGCTTGGAGGGTTCGGGCGTCTCCCCTTGGGTGCGGGCTGGGGTAGTATGGTCTGAGGAAGGCCGAGCAGCCCCAGGATCGTCGGCGCCTCCTGTATGCAGTGCAGTTTGTGCGTGTCGTCGCTTTTCGTTATCAGCAAGGTGTGAGCAGGGCCCCAGCGGTATGTAATATGTTGCTCCCGTAGGAGTGCCGTGAGCTGTTGCAGGGATCTCCTCCAGGCCAACGTTGCCCCCGACAGGTCTGCATAAAACATTAAAGTCATGCCCTCAAAGGGGTAGGTCGGCTGGGCCCTGGCCGCTGACAGGACTGCGGTTCTATCCCTCCGGGCCTGAAACTGTAGGATGACATCCCGGGTGGCCAATTCTGGAGCCTTAGCTGGTTTTGGGATGCGGAACATGTCATCCAGCATCACCGCTTTGGCATGTTTTGGAGTGAGCATCACCGTGAGGAGCCGTCGCACAAAATGGGGGAGTTCGGAGTCTGTTATAGTGTCCGCTACACCTCTGATCTTGAGATGTTTCAGCCGACGCTTATCTTCCATCTCCGCATACCGCAGCTCATGTTGCCTAGAAAGGTTCCTCAGCTCTCTGAACTCCTGCCGCAGTTCCTGGAGTTGCGTTTCTTGGGTCTGTGTGGTGCGCTCCACCGCCCCTAGTCGTCCATTGAGGCCTGTCAGGGTGTCCCGGATCGAGGCCACCTCCTCCGCTATTTTTTTGTGGTGGTCTGCCATTAAGGCTCGGATGGCCTCTATGCTCACTGGCGTAACGGCTGCGGCAGGTGTTGGAGGTTGTTGTCGGGTCGGTGGCGATTTGAGGGCTGCCTGTGTGAGCTCCCCTTCCGCGTCGTCAGACGCTTTGCTATAGAAGTCCGAGCAACCCCCATGGAGGGACGCCATGTTAGCGGTAGAGGCTTCTTGGGCCCTCCGCCACAGCTCTCCGATATGCGTGCCCGGGTTGTTTTTTTCAGGCTTCAATTTCTTCGTTTTGCGCCCCATCTCGTTAAGATGAGTAGCTGAGGCTATTCGGGTCGGGTTTGGACCAAGTTTAAGGGTTTTCAGAGGGTTTTTCCCGTTGTCTGGCCCGGAGCTCAGCAAACCTGCGACCATCCGCTACCGTGGTTAGGCCACACCCAATAATTAATGTGTTACCCAGATATCAGCTTTTCCAATTTGCTCTAACAGCTGATGTTCTTTATCAAAATTAACATTATGTTGTTTATAACATATCCCAACCAATAATTGATGTCTCTTCCTTTGGTCCAAGCAGATAACTACCATAAAGCTTCCACATTTTCCTCATCACATTCTACTACTTGCTTAAGATTTAGTTTTGGTTGACATTGTCATATAATCTGTTAGTTTTTGGTGTAACATCGGAAAGACACCCACCACTCGCTCTGGATTGTATGAGAGTGATAATAGAGGACAAAGGTAAATGGGGAGAGTGTAATTAAAAAAAATATATTTTTACCTATTAATATCCCTTATATTTACATTGCGTTTAATGTTTTCTAATATTTTTTTAATTGGGGTAATTAAAGACTCTACCTACCCCTTCACCCTGATAACAATGAGGTGGGGGGGGGGGTAAAATGAATACCTGTATGAAAAGAAAAATCATTACCATTAGATGTCTTCTTTTTTCTAAATCTTCTTTTCTTCAGCCCCATTAAAGGCCAAAATAAATTCCAAAATAACACAAAGCATTAAAATAAAACATAAAAAAAATCTCCTTCATTGTTTCCTACAAGCAAATTGTTTTATCCTTTTACTCTACTACTTTTGGTGTCTGCTCCCCCAGGATAGTTTCAAAAGTGATTTTATTTACCGTTACTCCATTGCTGCCCTAGTCTCTCCATAGCTGCCCACCTCCTTCGGTGAGATCATCAAGATCGATGATCCCAGCTAATCTAATGCTTTCCCACAATGAAGCATCGGGAGGCTAGTGTGTACGTGGTCAATAAGCAGCATTTGATTTAGAACCGAGCCTGAATCAGTTCTCACAGGGGAAGCACCTCTAGTGGCTGTCAGAAAAACAGTAACTAGAGTTGTATGTAATCCTGCGATGAAACTTTGTCTTTCCTACAAAACAGCAATGTGTTATATTGCTGGGTTAAAATTACAGGAGCACTGAGGGGCGGAGCCTGGCATCCGAGCAGAGCGGTTGTGCTGAGCCTCAGCTCCCGCTACACTATGCACTATTCGGGGGTGACCCCCACAAAAAATAACACAGCCGCTCACAGGAGAGGACCCAGCATGAAAGGTACACCCAGAGGTATCAGTCGATACCAAAATCGAGCCCACAACCCCCCGGGGAACCGACATAATGCCTTGCGGCCTACCGGAGATCGGGCAGCAGGGAGACGGCCGCTCCCCAGGCTGACTGACCTGGATATGGACCCCTCGAGAAGATCGCCTCCTACCCCCCCCCCCCCTTTGGACTGATGGGGGACATCTCGGTCCACGCCAAGCGACAGGAATGGCAATCTAAGGCCAAGCAACCAAATAGAGGAACAGCACCATCGGGACAGCCGACCATGCGGCGCACCCAAAATGGCAGCACCAAACACATCAGAGGAGCTGACACGCTCACCTGAAATGGAAGCTCTCAATGATATTCAACGGCGTATAGACGCGGCTTTCACCCGATTCTGGCATAGACTAAGAGAAAGGATGCAAAAACCGATGACAAGCCAGCACTCCCTGCCAGTTAAGAGCGGACTGTATGAGGCCCACAGGGTGAGGAGCATGGAATCACCCCAACAGAAGCCGGACCGCAAGACTGGAGAGGGGAACGGAGGGAAGCGGCGCCCTGCTCCGGGCACAGCACCTACCCCCAAGTTAGTAATGCAAGCACGCAGCCTGCCCGGGCGAGGGGTTGGGAGGATGCTGCCTCCACGGGACGGACGGGCTGTCTGGATGCGACCACGTAAGCGGAATAATCAACTGAAATTGCGCCGAAAAAACGCGACCCGGCCCTACGTTCCGCTGGCAGAGCAGAACATGGGACTTACTAATTCCCGGCCCAGCAGCACAAAGCGACGGCTCTCGGCACAGGCCTAGGAATGGGGCACAATCTCACCTCACTCCCACCCAGCAGAAAGACTCGGAGCCCTCAGAGGTTCGAGCCTCAACATACAATCCATAGCCGACAATGAACGAGACTGCATAATGTGGCCCACTAGAGGCATTGGTTAACCATCAGGTCCAGTGAATCTGCTGCTCCCCAACTGTTACCGGACCCTCCACCACCGCTGACCACCTTAACCGCTCCCTGGGAAAAGTATCGGACCCGCAGTTCAGGCTACTGTGCACGAGAACTGTAACGTTTGACCTAGCTGAGTCTAATGGACCTATACCTGGCAGGTAGAGCCCTACCCACCGCAATCCAGCGACTCACCTAGTCTGACTTTTATTTTTATTTTTCTTATGTTTGCTTATATTTGCTAGCCCTTGGGTGGGCATGGTTGCCAGAAGCCCACAAGCAGCAACTGCATCCTGGACACCATATGCCTCACTTGGCGATCACTATATATATATTTGTGGTTTGCTTATCTTTTGCCTGTACATACACGTTGCTGGTTGGCAATCTTAGTTCTGACGTATACCCACCATGAGAGCTTCAGCACTTAAAATTGTTATTTAGCTTGTTCCTCGCACTACATAGAATCAGATATATATATGCCTCCATAGTGTATCCCGGCGGTTACCTATTTAACTAGCAAGCACTAAACATGTGACCGTGTACCTCTTAACTCACATTTTGCAGATTAGCACACTAGCGTTCAGAAAACACACTCTCTACACGCTTATCACACAACCAGCGAACATAGCAACTGCTGGCAGCTACTGCTACACACACCAAGCAAGCGAATTGTTAATCTCCACAATGTTGGTATCTTCTTAGTATTGTAATATTTCATTCTCTGCCTCTCATCACACATTGTGCTATACATTTCTATTATACACAAGGAGTAGAACAGATAGCAAGGATGATCGCTAACATAGGCCACTAAGCGCAACCTGCCTTGCAAGTTTACCCACTAATTAACCTGTTATAATCATATACTCCACAGTGACATGATATATTTGTTCATCCTGATTACTTACCTAAAAATGTGCAATGTTTTAAATGCCACAATGATGTTTTCTTATGTATACAGTCCAGTTTGCTCCAGCTATTGTGGCACGGCAAACACGCTTGTTAATCATATGCACAAATAAAATAAAGAATTAAAAAAAAAAAAAAATTACAGGAGCACTGCACCAAGACTACTTCATTGGGATGAAGTGGTCTGTTTGCCTTTAGAGTTTCTTTAAAGGGGCTCCCCAGGCAGTCACTATATTTGGTGCAATATCTAGATTTGGCAATAGATGCAAGGTGTGTGTATGTGTATAGTGGATGCAGAGTATGTGTTTGAGTAAAGTGGATGCAGTGTGTGTATAGTGGATGCAGTGTGTGTGTATTAAGTGGATACAGTGTTTGTGTTTGTGTGTAAGGTAGATGGAGTGTGTGTGTAGTGGATGCAGTATGTGTAGTGGATGTTACATGTGTAGTGGATGCAGTGTGTGCGTCTAAAGTATAATACAATGTGTATAAAGTGGATGCAGTGTGTGTGGTGGATATAGTGTTTATGTTTGTATGTTTGTGTAGTGTTTATGTAGTGGATGTACTGTTGCACTGTGTGTGTAGTGGATGCAGTGTGTATGTTTGTGTAGTGTTTATGTAGTGGTTGTACTGGTCGCACTGTGTGTGTAGTGGATGCAGTGTTTGTGTCTGTAGTGAATGCAGTTTGTGTTTAGTGCATGCAGTGTGTATTTAGTGAATGCAGTGTGTGTGTATACATTTCGGTAGAATGGGGCGTATGTGGACAGTTTCTTAATTTTATATATTTTATTTTATTCACCGTTTCCTGTTTCTAACCTGTGGCCATGGGGGGTGGGAGGGGCACTTCCCTACCTGGTGGTCCGGTGACACAGTGCAGGCTCCTGCTTGCTTTTATAGTGAATAGGGGGCCCAGGAGACCTCATGTTAAAGCTCCTGCAGTCTAGCACCAGGTCCTCTCACATGTTACTACGATATGCGTGCAGTGTGGGACTTTGCCATAGTAACCCATGGCAGCGCTCTGACAGCCAAGGCTCGCTAAAGAACACTGCCAGAGGTGGAACGTGGAATCACCTGGGCCCCCTCTTCAATATACTACCGAGCAGGGGCATATATACATAGCGATACTCGCTATATACAGTTATATATGCACATTGGGGGTATGCCAGGACCCCCGGCTGTCTGGACCCATACAGATGTATTGGCTGTACCCCTCTCTGATGGCAGTCCTGTCGTAGTATATAAAACTATTAAGAAACACAAAAAATATGTTAAATATGTATATACTCAGCAACAGAGATGTAGATTTTGGTAAATATTTAGAAAACGTTAGGGAGAAAGTTGCAAAAATTGCAGGCTCTTCTTATGCAAATGTTTTAGAATTGTCCAAGCTGATCATTGCTGCCTCGAACAAGCCCTGTTACAAAGACACAAAGGGACTTAGGCGACTCTCTGTATAGCACAGATTAACAGAACCTGTGTTATTTCCTTATATGGATATTTTATTTCTTCCTCCACTCTATGACACAGCAGCCATACAACTTGCAGAATATTAATAGAAAAACAGGAACTTATGTCCTTTTTTTTTAAACACCATAAATATATATATATATATATATATATATGTACAGTTGCAAGAAAAGGTATGTGAACCCTTTGGGATGATATGGATTTCTGCACAAATTGGTCATAAAATGTGATCTGATCATCATCTAAGTCACAACAGTAGACAATCACAGTCTGCTTAAACTAATAACACACAAATAATGAAATGTTGCCATGTTTTTATTGAACACACCATGCAAACATTCACAGTACAGGTGGAAAAAGTATGTGAACCCTTGGATTTAATAACTGGTTGAACCTCCTTTGGCAGCAATAACTTCAACCAAACGTTTCCTGTAGTTGCAGATCAGACGTGCAAGGAGTAATTCTTGACCATTCCTCTTTACAGAACTGTTTCCGTTCAGCAATATTCTTGGGATGTCTGGTGTGAATCGCTTTCTTGAGGTCAGGTTGAGGTCAGGACTCTGACTGGGCCACTTCAGAAGGCGTATTTTCTTCTTTTGTTGATTTACTTCTATGCTTTGGGCCATTGTCCTGTTGCAACACCCATCTTCTGTTGAGCTTCAGCTTGTAGACAGTTCTCCTGCAAAATGTCTTGATAAACTTGGGAATTCATTTTTCCTTCGATGATAGCAATCCGTCCAGGCCCTGACACAGCAAAGCAGCCCCAAACCATGATGCCCCCACCACCATACTTTACAGTTGGGATGAGGTTTTGATGTTGGTGTGCTGTGCCTCTTTTTCGACACACATAGTGTTGTGTGTTTCTTCCAAACAACTCAACTTTGGTTTCATCTGTCCACAGAATATTTGCCAGTACTGCTGTGGAACATCCAGGTGCTCTTGTGCAAACTGTAAACGTGCAGCAATGTTTTGTTTGGACAGCAGTGGCTTCCTCTGTGGAATCCTCCCATGAAATCCATTCTTGTTTAGTGTTTTACGTATTGTAGATTCGCTAACAGGGATGTTAGCATTTGCCAGTGACTTTTGTAAGTCTTTAGCTGACACTCTAGGATTCTCCTTCACCTCATTGAGCAGTCTGCGCTGTGCTCTTGCAGTCATCTTTACAGGACGGCCACTCCTAGGGAGAGTAGCAGCAGTGCTGAACTTTCTCCATTTATAGACAATTTGTCTTACCGTGGACTGATGAACAGCAAGGACATACTTTTGGACATACTTTTATAACCCTTTCCAGCTTTATGCAAGTCAACAATTCTTAATCGTAGGTCTTCTGAGAGCTCTTTTGTGCGAGGCATCATTCACATCAGGCAATGCTTCTTGTGAAAAGCAAACCCAGAACTGGTGTGTGTTTTTTATAGGGCAGGGCAGCTGTAACCAACACCTTCAATCTCATCTCATTGATTGGACTCCAGTTGGCTGACATCTCACTCCAATTAGCTCTTGGAGATGTCATTAGTCTAGGGGTTCACATACTTTTTTCCACCTGCACTGTGAATGTTTACATGGTGTGTCCAAAAAAAACATGGCAACATTTCATTATTTGTGTGTTATTAGTTTAAGCAGACTGTGATTGTCTATTGGTGTGACTTAGATGATGATCAGATCACATTTTATGACCAATTTGTGCAGAAATCCATATCATTCCAAAGGGTTCACATACTTTTTCTTGCAACTGTATATATAAAGGCTGTAACTGCTACAAACACTTGTCCACCGATAAACGTATTGCATGAAAAGATACGAACTAATCAACTTCGTGTGGACCGTCTTTCTTGTGAAGGTAGAGAGGATAGTAAAGTAGGAAGGATAGATCATTAGGAAAGAGAGTAAAGGATACTTGATAAAGGAAGGCGAGCTTCCCTACGTATAGATACTCAATAGCTCAGAGGTGGAGGGGTTGGTGCAGTGGGGAGTCTGAGTCCCGTTCATGGGACTTTCCGGACATCTAATCGTTATTTATGAGGTCGTCCCACATTTTCCATGGGTCCCTAATATCCGTGTTTCTATTAAAGCCCATATACGCCACCCTCTCATAGTTACCATTAGTCGTGACCTGTTGTACCACTTCTTCCCTCCCTGGGGGAGGCTGTACATGTATTTTGATGTCATGAGCACATGTTGTAAGGAGGCTATGGGACAATTTCACCAGTTTTTATTAAACCAATTTAAAGCAGTTTGACAAAAAATGTTAGTCTCCCTGCTAGCCATCTGCCTCCACTGTTTCACTTTTTCATTATCAAGCCAACATTTGTATGGGTTTTAAGAATTCAGACTCACTGAATTGCAGTTAACCCCTTTGTCACTGCTAGATATAGACTGGAACAAATGTCCAAATCACTGGCTTCAAGTGACGTTTTTCAAGGGGACACTATAGTAGGCACAATAACAATTTAATCTCAATGAATTGGTTATAGTCCTTGGAGTCCTCTTTCATTGTCCCTACATTCAATTTTAAGCCATTTACGAGCAGTATAACACTGGATGTGGGTCCCTGTTTCCCAATACCTGCCCCCAGTTTATGCAATTAAAATCTAAATTAAACAGGGGGCTCCACCCCCATACTAAACTACTGAAGTATGAGGGGAGCAAACATAGACAACCCATCATAAAAGTGAGCTAGTGATAGCATGATACCGTTACTGTTGAAAATAGTATGTAGTGGTAATGTTAGTCTAACAACATACGCAAATGTACATGGAAGAAACTATATCCCGAGCTATAACTGTCGTATCGAATTGTACTGTAAATCGTAATGCACATGTAACACCAATTGCATAAATTTACCTCATGGATTGTGTAGCATTTGTTCTGCTAACCTGTCTCCGATGTATCTCCAATGTATATAATGTGTGCTATATCATATGTATTATCGATAAAAAACCCAATAAACTATTTTACAAAAAAAAAAAAAAATCTAAATTAAAACAAGAATTATGCATTTTATTTACATAGACTGGTTTCCCAACACATTTATTGAAGTTTAAAGACACATTACTAAGAGCATTATTGTTGTTGAGCTCTGGCATAAACTCAGACACACGGACAATGTGGAGCTCATAGAAAAGAGGGACCTGGGATAGAAAAGAGGGACAGAGTCACAGAGGGATTTGATCCCAGTATAAGGGCTGTCTCTCCCACATAGGGAAACTTGGGAAATATGATATACCGTAATTATCGTATCACCTTCATTTGAGTGTTGACATTTTGGCAAGTAATACTGAGAAAGTAGAGGTTCAAAGAGAGGCTGAGAAAGTCAAGAAATTACATTTTTATTAAATGAATAAAGAAAGAAAATATTGTAAAGATATATAGCAATTAAGATTTTAGCAGTGTAGGCGTACTAATGGAAATGTCTCATATGTCATTCCCAATAATTTACAGCTTAAATGGGTCTTAATGATACCACTTACTCCAAGGGTACAGTCAGTCTCTTTCATGATAATTTATTCACCATTACGGGCTTGCGGTTCAGAGTACTCCTGATACAAAGGGATTTATTCACTAAGGAGTGAACTGAAACTCAAATTGCAAAATTCAGCCTCGACTTGTAACTATATTTGAGTTGCAGTTTTTTCTAAATCAGTACATTTTGGCTTAAGGTTACAAAGTGCAGGGACCGGCCTTGCACTGGGGCCTACATGGATGGGGCCAGTAACAGTGCGGTTCTGATGGAGATATATAAATATCTCTCTTAACTAAATTATATAGTGGAACTCCATCAGTGCGGCTGCACTGACAGCCACATGCCCCTCCTGTGCGGTAGTGACAGGAGTATACTAGCCCACAATAGGAGTTATGCATAATGAATGGAAAGGTAAGTGGTCCTGAAGGGGGAGGCAACATTGTACAGGCCCATCTTAGAAAAGGACTACGTGTAAAGTGGGAGAACCTGCCAGAAAGAAATTCAAGGAGGCATGTCAGCCTGCTGGCATTCACGGCAAGGAGACTGACATCTTGTCTGGCTGGTCACACTCAGGGCTGACTTTTCACAGAATGTTTTTGAATGGTCTGCCCATTACTTAATTTCCCTGAGGATATTTTGCACAGTACGAGTGCATCTAATCCTTGGAGACACAGATGTGGGACACAAGGGAATAAACCAAGGATTAAAGAATAGAACCCCAAATTTGGGTCAGCCTGGCCAAACCTGGGACTACTGGAAGATACGCTGGAGGAAGTGATGTCAGATCATTTCCTCCATTAGCGTGATGGAAGCTGTTCGGGAGGTGCCCTGATTTGTCAATAGTGTCCTATAACACCTGCTCTCTGCTGTGTGTTTCTGTAAATGTTTTCACTAGCGTCTATGTGTGTGTATTTACCTGGCAGTGTGCATTGGTGTGTGATTGACGGTATACCTATTTGTGTGCCTGTGTTTGTGCCTATCAGTGTGTATCTGTATGCAGATGTATATTTTGTGTCTCTGTGTGTATGGCAATGTGTATTGGTATTTGTGTGTATCTGTAAGGCAGTGTATATCAGTATCTGTGTGTGTCTGTATGGCACTCTGTATCTCGCAAAATGCATTTGTGACTGTATATCTGTGAGTAGGCATCTGCATGTGTGCATGAAAATGAATATCTGTATGTGTGTCTGTAAGTGTCTATACATGTGTATTCGTGAGTGTACCCAGAATGCATATCTGTTTTTGTCTGTGAGTGTGATATCTGTTTCTTGGAGTGAGTCAATGAACATGGGAGTGTGTGGGGGTAAAGGACCTAGCCAGTGGAATTGTAAGGGGCACAAACATTCTAATGGCATCTCAGATGTTATATATTAGAAGGCAGCACTTTTTTTACGCTGCCCATCTACATGAATAACTGATAAGTGCCCTGAAAACCATGGTAGATCTGGTAATTAAAGGAAGTCGGGTACTATCAATTAGGAGATTTGGGGCAAAAACATACAAGGAGAGACTCTGAGTCCTTCTGCCTCTGTTATTGAGGTAACTGGAGTCTGTTAGATTGCCTTTTGGTGCAGCAACTCTTTTTGTAAATACATTAAGGAGTCATTTCTTCTAATTGTTGCTTCTTAAGAGGGAGCAGCTAACTGGGAAATAATAGGCGTTTGTTCTTTATTTAGGAAGCACTAAATAAAGAAGTTGGTAATTATGCATCTCACAGTATGACTTCTGTAAAGCTTTTCAAATCCTGACACTAATGGGATGATTGGAAAGCTTTTATACACGAGTGAACAAATTAGTCTTTACTGGCGAAATCTGCAAATCTGTCTTTACAAACACAAACACCAAGGGGTTTATTTACTAAACAGCGAACTGCAGTGACTTGAAAATTCAGTTGCAACAATCCAGCTATACTCACAGCCTGGGTGTTTTAGCCGAACCTTTGCAATTATTTAGAATTCATTGTTGGTTTGGTTGACAGGAGGTAAATCAAGAATCACTTCTCATTAGATTACCTGGGGGATCTTTAACCCCTTAAGGACACATGACATGTGTGACATGTCATGATTCCCTTTTATTCCAGAAGTTGGGTCCTTAAGGGGTTAAAGAAACTCATTCTGACTCTGTAATGACTTCTCTTTAGAAATTTACTTTGAATTTACACTTTAGTAAATAAGCCTGTTTGTTGAACTTGGATATCACTGTAGAAGCAATGAATTCACTGAGTGCTAGTTAAAGCATCTGTCACCAAAAATCTATTTGATCTAATCTCCTCTGTATAGCTCCCTGTGTCTGAATCTCTATGTATTTAGTTTTTCCTGAGTGCTCTAATTTTCTTAAAATACAACAAATTAAGTAGTCATGTATGAATAGCAGTCAAATTGACAAAACTTTACGAGTGGAAATGAAAGGCACTCTTGAAAAATACAGCTAATGTATCATGGCCAAATGGCATCCTGAGAGGTTGAACATGTCTGAGAGGACCCTCCATTGAAGATCTTGTGCACAGTGTGTAGACAGAGAGATGATTTGTCATGTTCGCTCTGTCGTAACTCACAATGTTCAGGAGAAAGTGCTCTCCCCACCAGGATGCCAGTCCGACATGCTGAATTAATGGGAAAGTAGCCAGCAACTCAATTACTAGACAATGTGGTTGGACAGTCTGATAACTGGCAGCTTCCCCCCTATACAGTGGTCCGCAAGAAGGCGGTTAGGGGGCTGCAAATGCCCTGCAAGCCGGTGGTTTGAGAACAATGACTTGTGATGGATAGCATTGACTAGCCACAATGTAATCTACTGCAAGCCTTACAACAATGGCTAACTTTGGCAACCTAAATGCCCTATATGTGGACAAGGCATTCAGTCTCACCAGTTATTAACCAGACATAGATACATAGATAGATAATTTATCTATAGCCCATTGATGGATAATATTGTATATTTCTATATGGGAAGAAATGCATATACCCCAGTGCATCCATCCCAACATTTAAAATAGACAAAGAGGGACACTTTAATTTTAGGGGTTTGACTGGGGGTGTAGGGTTATTCTGAGAAATTCTAGGTAACTTTATACAACTAAAATGCAATTCAAGTCATTTTATTTACACAGACTGATTTCTAAACACATATTGTAGTTTAAAGACACATTACTGCAAGTATTATTGATGATGAGCTCTTTCAGACAAACCAATATAGATTTACTAGAAATGAGGGACATTAGGATAGTAAAGGGTGATGGAGGGGTTTGGGTTCACAATAGGGACTGTCACTCCTATACAGGGACACTTGGGAGGTATAGCAGTGCTGGCTGACTCTGACATCCCCCATGTGTTTGTATATGGGTGTTATCAGTCATTAACCATAACCACTGACATGTCTAACTCAGTAGTGGCAGCCAGGCTCTGTATGCTAATAGCTGGTGAAGATGAAGAACCCCCCCTCCTCTCTCCCTCTCTCTCCCCCTCCCACCCTGCCAGCCAGGCCCCGGAAGCCGGTCGGCTGTAAAAGCGGAAGCCGCTGCGCCTGCTCACTGAGTCCGGCCGCTCCCTGCCTGCTGCTCGGCGCTGTGCTCCGGGATGGCGAAGAACACGGTGTCTGCCCGCTTCCGGAGAGTGGATGTGGATGAATACGACGAGAACAAGTTCGTAGATGAGGAGGAGGTGGCAGAGGGGCAGCAAGGACCGGACGAGGGGGAAGTGGATGGAGCTATACGGGGATATCCTTCTATCATGGATTAATATGAGCACACTGTGTGTCATACTTAGCATGTGTCATTATCATACATACACTATATACATAGCATGTGTCATAAATACACTGTGTTCATACATACACTATATACATAGCATGTGTCATAAATACACTGTGTTCATACATACACTATATACATAGCATGTGTCATAAATACACTGTGTTCATACATACACTATATACATAGCATGTGTCATAAATACACTGTGTTCATACATACACTATATACATAGCATGTGTCATAAATACACTCACAGCATGTCATACATACATAGCATGTGTCATACATACACTATATATACATAGCATGTGTCATACATACACTATATATACATAGCATGTGTCATACATACACTATATATACATAGCATGTGTCATACATACACTATATATACATAGCATGTGTCATACATACACTATATATACATAGCATGTGTCATACATACACTATATATACATAGCATGTGTTCATACATACACTATATATACATAGCATGTGTTCATACATACACTATATATACATAGCATGTGTTCATACATACACTATATACACTCACAGCATGTCATTCATACATACATAGCATGTGTTATACATAAATCATATACACACCGTGTTCATACATACATTATATCCATACAAAGCATGTGTTCATACATGCATACATTATATACACACTGCATGTGTCATACAAACACACTGCATGTTCATACATACATTATATACACACACCGTGTTCAACATGCTTCATACATACATAAATACCTATATGCATATAGCCTGCTTCATACTTAGATATACACAGTCTTTTTCATACATGCATACCTATATACATACAGCCTGCTCCGTATTTATATGCACACTGCCTGCTACATACTTACAAATGTACACAGCCTGCTTCATTAATACACACATATATATATATATATATATATATATATATATATATATATATATATATATGTATGCGCGCAGCCTGCTCCATACAAACCTGTATACCCACTGCCAGTTCCATACATATCTATTTTATAGATACACAAACCACCTGCTCTATACAAATGCACCACCCCCTGATGGCACAGCTGGTCCATACACTGATTCACACAGTACATAGGCACATAAGGAGACTGATATTCAACATTACTATTACTGGTATTTATATAGCGCCAACTTATTCCGCAGAGCTTTACATGTCACAGCACTTTACATGTCACACTCAATACACACACAATCTCCTATTCATACAGGGTAGTGTGCTGTTGCCATTCTCATGTAGGTTAAGTGAATTTAGGAATAAACACATAGAAGCAAAAATATGCCCACCTATAATGAGATACAATATGAGTAGAGGGATGCTTGGTGTCCCATACAGCTATAGGTGGAAAAATACACGCACACAAAGCACTGTGTGGGAAACCCCCACTAATGCTTTTATTCATTGGTATATTTTAAGGATACACAAAATGGCTTTTTTTTTCTTTCTCCTATATATTGTGAGAAAGGTACAATAGACTTTTTAATAACAATAATGTCAAGAAGGAATTTTTTCCTAGTTTGTTGCAAAATTGGAAGCGCTTCAGACTGGGTTTTTTGCCTTCTTTTGGGTCAACAGCAAAAGCATATGCGAGGAAGGCTGAACTTTTCAGCTATGTAACTATATAACTATGCAAGGAGTAATGTTTTTGCTATCTGCATGGATATATGAAAGATGCTGGACTACACTTTCTGTGATACTCTGCTAGGGAATCGCCTAGCTAAGCATCACTGGTGCTTGTTGTTAAAGGTGTTGTGTGCTTTCTGTGGTTTTTGTTTCACTGTTTGTAGCTGTGGTATATGTCACGTTTTCCTGTAGTGTAGGTATGCACACACACAAACCGCTCTGTACACTGTGTGGGAGGAGGATTTGCTTGCACAAATGAAGAGGAACAGGCAGTGTAATAATGTATGTAAGGGCACTGCACACATTCTCCTGTTCTCTAAATGCTTTCACCTTGTACCTTTACTGTGTTTTATGTTCCTGTGTTTGCTGCATTTTATTTTTCTGCTAGCGAGTGAGATTATTTTGTTGTAAACTGTGGGGGAGAGATTTAATCAATAGCTGCATTGTGATTGCACTTTGAGCCCTTTTATCTAGCTGGCACAGGTTATACCTAGAGTGTACACCTCACGTAGTTTATCAATAAGTACACAGTGTACAGCCCAGCTGGAAAGGATGCATGCACAGTCTTGCTTGAAACTCAGGAATGCAGGAAGAAGGAGGCTCAAACTGTGAGGAATGGAATAAGTGCAAATGAAATATTTTCGTATTTGGTCCATTCCTGCTAATTTTAAAAATAACCTCCGGGTCCCTTTTTCTCTTCACAAGAAAACTAAAATAGACCACTTTCTCTTTAACCCCTTAAGGACCAAACTTCTGGAATAAAAGGGAATCATGACATGTCACACATGTCATGTGTCCTTAAGGGGTTAAACAGAGGAGATACCAGTGTAATTGTCACAATTTTGACGCCGTGATATGTTGTCTTAGTGAGGAATTTGAAAGCTAGACCTAGCTTGCTGGGCGGCCATTGTTCTTTTGAGGTTTGCGTAAGCTGTGGTCGTATTCCGTTTACCTCTACAGCTGGTACAGCACCTTTTGTTGGCACATGTTGGTTGGTTAGCAGTGCTGTGTGTGCTTCTAGACTACATTAGTAAATTTATAGGCGTGGAATTCTAGTTTTTTTTTTTTTTTTTTTTTATTCTTTATTTTTGTTGTGCATGGTTTGACAAAATGATATACGCTGCCACAACAGCAAACATAATCACAGTAATATCACAGATTCATACATATGTGGCATTGAGGTGAAAGCACATTTTGTAAGCATTTTTAACGTGGTAAGACTATCTAGTGATATATGACATGCAAGTATCAGCGTTAGTAGGTATACGAATAGAAAAATTATAATGTTTATAAACGTCAGAGCAAAAGATATAATAACATGCTACTAGGCTGGTTATGTTAGTTATGCTAATCCAGTTGTGCACATTTTTAAACTACTTATAGAGAGGTTGATCATGGTGAAAACATGCAGTGTGCATATGTCTGATATCTATAAGAAAATGTGTCATCTGGGTAAGTTAAGTGATCAGCGTTTACCTATGCTTAGGTAACTGCGCTAGTGCACAACTTAGGGAGACATTATGAACAGTGTTAATTAACAGCATGCAGTATTAACTTCAATAGGCTATATTAGCTGATTGTTAAATATAAGTAATTCTCTTTTTTTCTCGACTCACATTGGATAACAATATTTGTTCTTGAAGCGTAAATTTTGAAAAGGTATCATTTAAACAGAACATTGAGGCATGAGAGTATACATCAGAAGCGGGTTGTGTCTGCATTTGTGGTGCCTGTTAGAGTGTCAGTGAGTAGAGGTATGTTCATTATATTTGAAAACAAGGAATCATTTAAGTTTATATCTATAGAGGAACATATATGAATGGTAGGTTGCCAGGCATGCAGGCTAGTTGGCATGGGAATGGCCAGTAGCAAGCTGTCTGGGGACACAACCAGAGGGTGTGAGATGGCATAGTGACAGTCTGATATTTAATGTGAGAGTCTCGTGTAGGTTGTTCTGCTCATCACAAAAATTACAAAAAGGATTAGTCCAGGAGAGTCCGTAGGGCCATATTGCCGGGTGAACTGAGAATCTGTGGTGATGTTTAGGCCTCAGTTTGTAGAGATGTCTGTGTTCAGCCGATGCCTGCTCTGCTGAGCTGCTGGCATTGTGTATGAGTCTCTTGGGTGCCTGGTGTACCTGTGCAGCAGGGTAAATACCCCTTCAGGGTTTTTCCTCCGATGGGTCGTGGCTGTGCTCTCTGTCTGTTCCGTCTGCCAGTAAGTGGTCTCGCTGTGATTAGGTCCGGTGCCACGCGGTGGTGAGTGGGTAATTGAATTTGGGTGCCCAAGTTGGGGTGAGTTGTCACCGTCTTAGTCGCTTGTTTTTGCTTGAGTGGGCGAACGCCTGCTTGGAGTACCTGTAGTGGAGCGCCATAATAGCGTCGGCGGGTCAGCGGTCGAACCCATATGGTCACCGCCCGTGCCGCTTGAAAACTGGGCATGCCCCTGCTGCGCTGTAGCTTGTAGAAGGCCGAGCAAAGCCTGTCGAGGGCCTCTAGGGAGGAGGGCTGCACACCCTTGCTCGTGGTTCCCCTCTGTGATTCATGATGGGCGGCCATCTTGGATACGATCCGCCTGCCTGCTCCTTGCTGCTACCAGTTGTGAGTGCTTGGGTCTGGTCAGCCTGCTTGGTCCGTCCAGCTAGTAGGACCGGGATATCCCCCACCGGTCCAAGAGGGGGGGGGGTTTGGAAACCTGCTTCGTCGCGAGGGGATCCGGTGCCGAAGAGAGCGGCCGCCTCTCCCCAGCTCCGGTCTCCGTAGGCCGCGTTTGCCGTCCTGGTTTTCCGGCTCCTACGAGCACAGAAAAAGGTCTCGTTGTACCCAGAGGTGCACCCTGACTTGGGTGTTGCACCCTGGTGGTTCTTTGGGCTATTCCGCCCACGATTTTGCAGGTTTTCTGGCCCGGGATGCAGGAGCTCGAGTCCCCTGCGTCTGCTTAGGTTGACGGCCAGGCTCCGCCCCCGGAATTCTAGTTTTGTACTATGAAATAAATCACGTTTTAAAATGTTACGGTGGTGCGTGGTGTTTCTCTCATGATGGGAAAACGTGCTTATAAAACACAGTTTTGTTCTGGTAGAGTAACCTTTTGTGAGGTTGTCCACCCCTCCAAACTTTAAGAAATAACAACATTAAACCTCCTTTACATCCCAAAGTTAAAATTCCCCATGCAGCCTGATCTATCTTGGGTGACGCTACTCCCCCTCATGCGAGCAGGTGTGAGGTTAGGGGGGGACAGAGGAGGTGGGTATGCCACCATTGGCAGTCGGGCGCCAATTATACCCAGGTGGAGTTAAATCTTCGGCAGCTATGGGGGTTAATGTCTGTCTGTGCAGCATTTTTTCAGCAGAAAGTAGTATATACAGACTCCAGGCACCATGACCACTTAAAAAAACATACATAGCCACGCACCCATGCCTTTGCATGCACATATCTTCAGGGGGTATATCTACTAAATGGTAAATTCTAAATTTTTATTCATTTGGTCAGTGGAGTGTCCCTTTAATTTTTGACACTCTTGTCAGTAGAGTAGTTCAATTCCACCCGCAATAAACCCTTCTTCTGTGACGTCATTTCCCCTCTTTACTGGGGAGGGATGTCACGCTGGTAGGGCTGAGGGGCAGCACAGAGAGGGTTATTGTGCCACCATTCTATGTCTGTTGGAACATGCTACGCTTGCTGATGACGAACATTTTTTTTATGCACCGTTTTAACATTAGCAGCCTCTTGTTTTAGGTGGGCTAATTATGCTGCCAGAGGTGGACTTCTGGCAGCATCATCAGATCTGAGCAGTTTATAAAACTGAAATGCTCCAACTTTGAGCAATTTCTAAATACGCCACAAAAAGAGAGAAAAATCCCTTCTCAAACAAAGTGTAAATCTTTTGTCATTAAAGGGAAACTCCAGGCACCCAGACCACTTCTGCCCATTGGAGTGGTCTAGGTGCCAACTCCTACCTTTAACCCTGCATGTGTAATTATTGCAGTTTTCATAAACTGCAATAATTACCTTGCAGGGTCAAGTCCTCCTCTAGTGGCTGTCTATCAGAACACGAAAAGTGTGTTATACGATGCTGGACGTCCTCCAGCTATGTGAGGACCTCCAGCGTTGCGGAAATCCCCATAGGAAAGCATTGAATAATGCTTTCCTATGGGGAGGACTAATGCGCGTGCGCGGCCATTGCATATCTCCCCGACGGCTGCCGTTAGCGGGGGGGGGGGTGTAGGCGGAGCCTGACCCAGCACCTAGGGACATCGACGCTGGACTCCGGCAAGTCACTGAAGGGGGTTTCAACCCCTTCACCAACTTGGGATGGTGGGAGGGAGAGGGGCACTGCAGGGTCCTGCAGTGCCAAGAAAACTAATCTGTTTTCCTGGCACTGGAGAATTCCTCTAATGACCATATTTCCTTGGACATCCTGCTTTACCAGACTGCTTTTCAGGCCTTTTTAAAAGACATCTACCGATAATAAGCAATTTTTCTATGCAAGGAATTCCGCATAGTGTAGTCTCAATCGATGACCACTTATCCTCTGTGCATCTAACCCTTGCAGTCAAGTTATCAATATAAATTTTATTTGTGGTCTATCTTTGATGGGGAGAACATGGAATGCCAATCTTTTGCAGAGAATAAGTAGGTAATTTTATTGGAGCTCGGTTAATCCTAAAGCCAGCAATTACAACTAAAATAATTAAGACCCCATGTAGGATATCGCTTATTATAGGTAAGTCTTTTAAAGAAACACTCAAAGCACCATAACAACCGCAGCTTGCATGACATTGGAATTCTGACAACAGTAAACCATTAAAAGTGCAATTGTGTGTTTTTTTGGTGCATCTGTGTTTTAATGAAGACCTATCAATATAATCGCTTGCATGAAGAGGGAGATGGTAGATTTACTGTTCACTATTGTACTCTTGCACATGCAGGGAATTACAAAACAGGTGGAAGAACTTGAGAGATCACTAGACATGCCATGTAGTATCTAGCATATGTACACTGGGGTGCCATAGAACTCTCTAGTGTACATTGTTATGGAGATTTTGTAGCTCCCCTTTCTTACAAAATATAATTTTGTCGATAAGACAGAAGTATTTGCTTATATCTTTTGATTAATATGGAATAAAAAAAAAGTGAGTGACCACTCCTCTTTAAACACTATACATATTTTCTGCAGCTAACATTACGAGACCTTTAAAAAGTTAATTTCATGTCATTCTGTGAGTTTGTGCACGATTTCCTTAACACTGGTGTACAGGAAACATGATGGGTGCTCTTCAAGCTGTTTTAAAGAACCCACCCATTTATACAAAGAACCAGTCTACCAAGGTAAGTACCAAAATAATGCATATCTGTAGCGATGGAGCGTTGGTACTTGTTTGTCGATCAGATATGTGTGCTCAATGGTTCTTAACGCCTGGGTTTCAACCTAAAAACTGGTCAGCGCGGTGAGCTTCTTCAGAATGGTTTTGCAGAAAATCTGGGGACCGCACCCAAAGGCTCAGTACTCCGTAATCGCAACGAACTCCAGTAGTTGTCTATGTAGGGTGTCCTTTATAATATATTTCATTATTTGCTCGTTGTCTCCCCAGTATCACCAAATATCATCAGTTGCAATTCTACCAGACCCCTTGCTTAAATCATGTCATTCCGTTGTACAGCGCTATGGAATTTGCTAGCGCTATATAAATAATTCCTGTTTAAAAAAAAAGAAAAGGTCTGGGTGTTTATATCCCTCTTTAGGTCTTGTTTTTAAAAAAGCAGTGTGTTGTGCCATCCACTGTTGTAGTTAAATGGCCTACTTAGCACTCGGAACACTAGTAGGAGGAAGAACAGATGCTCTCTTTCCGGTCTCTGATTACTGGAAGGCAGCTTGTGTAAACCTTCTATACTTCCGCTTGTGTTTTCACAATCAAGCAGAATGTGTCCCTTGTTAATTGACTTGTATTGCTTACAGAGACCATTATTATTCTTATGATTTTTTTTTAATTTTTTTTTTTTTCTATTTAAATGAGCAAATAATTACTCAATAGAATAGAATTCTGACCATGCAAATCTTGAATTGATACTGTTTTATGGCCTGTATTTAGATATGTTCACTTTTCCCCCTTCTTTTTTCTATAGACTAGAGATGTCTAGCTTTGAAAGAGGAACTGTTGCATCTTTGTTGACGACAGTTCCTATTTTTCTCAGCCCTGTAAAAGTTGCTCTCCTTACCCTAGTACACACTTCAATAGTATCAAGTGGAAACAAGCTTTCCTCAGCTGCCTCTGAAAGTGATCAAAACTGCTCTATCACTGATATGTCCTGAGCTTTGCATCTCACATGGCTACTCCCATATTCCCTGCAGGCACATGTTATCCTAGGCCATGTTCAATGGATTCTGGGACATTTTATTCTTTATATTTGTTATTAAGGAGACATGAGTCAAGTGCATTGCCCGCCTGAAACAGTGTGTTATGTAGCCATACACACCTCAATTTTATAATTATTGTAATGTTGTAACACAAACAAAAAAAATACCACTGGGGGGGGGGGGGGGGGGAGAAATGGGAGTTGGTGGGCAGAGTGATGAATCTACTACAGATAAAAGGATATGCTTAAGACATTAATTTTTGTAATGACCTCATAGATAGAGGCAGCAGATGTTTTCAGCCACACAGCTGCCAAGGCTCTCTTGGCACCCAATGTAATTGTCACCTAACTTTCTAATCTGTATCTGTCTATGTAATTATTATTTCATATAAATTTAAGTGTTACTGTCTATTTAAAGATTGGAGTTTATTTACTAAACAGTCAACTGAAAACCATGTAACGGAGGTTATTTTGTATTTTTTTTTTAAATCTTTACATCGCAACAAAAGTTGCTGTTTCGTTAATAAACCCCCACTGATAACATCCAAAAAGGTGTCATTTCACCTGTCCTCTTTGCATATCTGGTAACTGATTTCACCGGCCCTTGTTTCTCCTGCAGGATCGAGCGGAAAGTTTGGTACTCAAGGTTCTAATCTCCTTTAAAACCAACGAAATTGAGAAGGCTGTGCAGTCCCTGGACAAGAATGGTGTGGACCTTCTAATGAAATATATCTACAAAGGCTTTGAGAACCCCTCTGAAAACAGCAGTGCTGTGTTACTGCAATGGCACGAAAAGGTGATACAGACATTAGCAGGGAAATTTATATAATTTGCGTTGTTTTCTAATACAGATTGTTCCAGTCAGTCTTTCCTTCATATTTTTTTTGACACAAATCCATTGAAAGGAAATAGGTACACAGATATTTAATACAAAGTAAATCCCATGATGAGTAACATGACCTGGTGTCTCTAAAAAGAGCATCTTATTTCATTTATATGTTGATATTCTGGAGTTTCCTGATCTACTGACGGCATAGCAGTAAATGTTGCTTCAGTGTGGGCCCAGAGACACTGAGCATGCAGTTCCCCTGCCACAACATCTAGAGTAGGGGTAGGCAACCTTCGGCACTCCAGATGTCTTGGACTACATCTTCTATAATGCTCTTACAACCAAATTTTTTGCACAGTGTCCGGGAAGATGTAGTCCACAACATTTGGAGTGCCAAAGGTTGCCTATATCTGTTTAGAGTATACTCGCACACTAAGATTTGTCATTTTTTTTTATTATTTGTCACTAAGATGCCAGTTATTATACATTTATTAAAGACATTAGGCCAAAGCGTTGTACGGTATGTTTGTTGTTGGTGTCTCATTTGAGAATAAACCTTTGAACTTTGGATTGCTACCCCTTTGTAGCTAACGTTCAGGATTTACTGTATATAGGAGAGTGTGGCCACGCAGCTGCCAAGGCTTTCTTGGCACCCAATGTAATTTTAAGTCACCTAGCTTTCTAATCTGTATCTGTTTATACAAATTCGAAAGCTAGCAGCACACCAGAAGCAATTCTTTCCAGATTATTTCTCTGTGAAACAATCTCTCCAGTTGTTGATCAGTAAGCACCTTATTACAACTTGAAAATATAATGCTTGTAAGTAAATGGTATCTCCAGTGTATTGATTGCTAAGCATTAATGGAGATGTACTTTTTACAGCAAGAGATTAATCTGTTGGCTTTCTGATCTATAACCCCTTAACCCCTTAAGGACCAAACTTCTGGAATAAAAGGGAATCATGACATGTCACACATGTCATGTGTCCTTAAGGGGTTAAGGACACATGACGGAAATATTTCGTCATGATTCCCTTTTATTCCAGAAGTTGTGTCCTTAAGGGGATAAACAGTGGTTGTTTGTTACTCTGATAGCATATAAAGGAACACTATAGGGTCAGGAACACAAACCTGTATTCCTGACCCTATAGTGTTTAACCCACCATTTAGGTGGCTTACCCCTTTCGTTTTGATACTTAGTCCCCTTAACAGCAATTAAAGCTCACCTTAATTCCACCGCCACACGGGTCAGCCGGCGCTAGCTCTGCCCCCTTGGTGACATCATCAGAATTGCCGATTTTTAGCCAATCCAATACTTTCCCCATGGGGAAAGTATTGGATTGGCTGAAATCGGCAAGGGGGTGGGGCCATATTACATTTTGGCCAATCAGCACCTCCTCATACAGATGCATTGAATCAATGCATCTCTGAGGAAAATTCAGCGTCCACATGCAGAGTGTGGAGATGCTGAACGGCAGAGCTGCTTACTGTGCAGCCCTGAGCCAGCGAGCCCCTCCAGTGGCCATCTAAGGCCAGTCATATTATTACCAGGCAATGAATTATACTCGCCAGAACACTTATTAAGCTGTAGTTGTTCTGGTAACTTAGTGTCCCTTAAAGGAACATTCTAGACATCATACTGCTCAATTAAGTGGTTATGTCAGCTGTAGTCCCCTGGCGCTGTTATGCCTTAAAACATTTTCTAATGATTTAACACTAAATGAAAGTTTGTGGGTGCCCACAATCTGGACTCTCTGCTGCTTGGTCTTATGTGGAAGCAATGACTGGTTGAGCAGGGCAGCTGTGCGCTCTGCCTTAGCCATGCCTCCAGCTGGCGGCAAAGCAACAGGCACTGGGGACTCTTAATCCGTGTAAAACTAATCGTAACTGCTTCAATCAGATGAAGTGCTTAAGGTGCCTAGTGTCCGTTTAATTTGTCCGTCTGTTATGGAACAATGTATTGAGTATTAACCCAAGAGTGAGTTTGTCTGCTCTGCACACCCTGAAGAAGTAACATGAACAGATCTGGTGCTGATAACTCTTTGCTAAACCAAATCTTTTTACCTCATTTGCAGGCCTTGGCAGTGGGAGGTGTGGGTTCCATAGTCAGAGTGCTGACTGCCAGGAAGACAGTTTGAATGTTCGGCTGGTCGTGTGATGGGAGAGCTGGTGCCAAGACCAAAACCCTCAGCTGCAGCCTGGCTGTGGTTAAACTAACCCCTACTCTCTTGCTGCCACATTTCTATTCTTCCTTCTGTTTCTCTATGGCTTTTGTTTTGATACTTTTTTGAACAAACAGTACAAGTGAATGTGTGCTGTGAGTGCAGTGCTCTGTTGACAGGAGTGTTAAGTTATCTGCATTTTCGTACATGCCCTCAATGAGCTGGGCTCTTTAAATAACCACCCATTCCCCAGATATGTACAGATTGCAAATCAAAGCACACATAGTGCTCCTTCCACCAACATCAATACTATTGCGCCTTACGACCTCATCCTTTTTGGACCAAACAGCATCACCCCTCTATTCAGCTTAGCCATGAGGCTGACCCAGCTTCTGCCTGTAATGATCCTTTCCATACTCTATCCCACTCTACCAGGAAACCTTCTCAGGAGTGGCGTTTTTTGCAATCTACGGCTTTTATATCTTGAATTAACCAGTTCAATCCTCAAGGTCCCTGGAGTTTAATGTGCTCCCTCAGGTCCTAGGTGTTTTAAAGGGATATCTCATACTTTGGCTCAAAAAAAGGGCTTCCTTTTATAGCTGTATTAACTTGAGTACATTTTACAATAC
This sequence comes from Pelobates fuscus, assembly GCF_036172605.1. Classification (NCBI taxonomy): domain Eukaryota; kingdom Metazoa; phylum Chordata; class Amphibia; order Anura; family Pelobatidae; genus Pelobates; species Pelobates fuscus. The sequence continues at coordinate 53,754,169 of NC_086323.1, forward strand.
CAACAAAAGGAGGGTATGTTTTAGTCCATGAGTCAGAGCTTATAAAAACCACCGTTCATTGGCAGTAGGGAGTGACTTGCATTTATTTGCATAGTCAGGGCTTGTGGTCTATCTTAAATTAGGTTTTCTTTCCATTACGTAATGTAGTGACAAAGCCCCCACAAAAGATCTCTTGCTGATGCAGCTATTTTTGTAGGCATTTGTGACCTCAACTAGTGCTGCAAAATGACTGTTTTATAGGGCTCTCTGCTTGTGAGGAAGCCTTAATTTGTTAAACTCATTAGTCACTGTAGGCTGGATTGTGGAAACACTTCCCTTGCAGAATTCTACAACAACTTACTATATTTATAGGTTTGCTTTATAGGGCTGCTGTTTTAAATTTGTAATATCACGGGATCCGCTGACTTGCTAGTAATGTAGCAGGATCCAGCAACAGCAGTTTTAGAAAGATTTTGTTAAAGCTATAGAGCTTGTTTGACAATCTGAACGTATCCAAATTTGTGGTTGGCTTCCAGCCTGTTCTCAGTTATATTGAAGGCTAATGGTGGAGATAGTGAATTGAATCTAGTAGCAGATATATACTAGCCCATTCAGGTTGTGCAAGCCTAGCTTTCTCTGCAGAGCAGATGACATAGTGGGGACTTGCTTAAATCATTTCATACTAGGTGGTAAGGAGAATAGAAAGCACCCTGCAACAATATATATACCCAAGGGGGTGAGGCCTTAGCCCCTTCTGTTTTAGCGGGGTCTATAACTCAGAATTGCATCACAGACCCTGTACCATGGAAGAAATTAAACTTTACTATTGTTTTTTTACAGATTAAATAAAAGATTGATTTGGAACTTTGGCCTTTTTTTTTTTTTATTATTGAATTGTATTACTATGCCGTGCAACAAATTAAAACAAACTGAAATCTGAATGGAAACATTTAAGGAAAACAAGCTAATTTGGGAAAATTCATCAGTTTGGCTATTGCCACAGTTTTGGCTATTTTAGCTTCAGCTTTGCCATTTGGAGTTCTCTACAGTTCCCAGTTTAGTAAATAAACACAATTTGTGTGCTGTTCCACCGATGCATTCTAGGCACGACAGAGCCTGAACTTGAAATTTTGTATAATGAAGGTACGGGTAAGTGATGTGGCCATGCTTAATTACTGTTCACCTTTTATGCCACAAGCTTCCGGAACCCAGTAATCCATCTCTCATTGCATGGTGTACAGATATTGTGAAGCAGATTAAATATATGATGTGTGGACAGTCTCTTTTTTTTAGGGGCACCATAACCACTACAATGGGCTGTAGTGGTTATGGTGCTTAATCCCTAGGTTTTTGTCACACAGTTTGATATAAGCAAGACTCTCCCCAGCACATAGTCCACTGTTTCATGTACACTAATAATGTGGAAACTACTCTTGGACATAATAAAGTGGTATATTCAGTCTAGGGTCTAGACTCTAGATGAAAACAACTGTATCTATTCTCTGGAAGTGCTAACCTCCATAACTTGGAAGTGGCAGTGATTACTGGTGGTATACATGAGCCTATTTCCTATATATCCTAACGTGCAGGATTTATGTGATACCTACTCAAATGGTATACAAGAGTGCCTTGTTCCCCCTATTTTAAACCTGCAAGTGAAATCTTTGCTGCTGCAGAAAGGCAGTGTTTTCATTGCATGGTTTAAATGTCTCCAGTTGCTGTGACTCAGACAGCCACTAGAGGCGCTTCCTCCGAAATAGTGTAAAACAATATTTTCCTGTCATGAGTGGCAGTATTGCAAATTAAAGTAACTTAAATCCCTACCAGTGGTTGAGCTGAGTGGCGCCCTTCCACAGGGCCGCTATCAGGGGGTGACAACCATAACAACCACCTGGGCCCCACGTGTAGCAGTGGAGTTGCACCGGGGCCTATCGGGTGGCCCACGGACTTAAGGCCACCCGATGGGCCCTATATCTTCAGGGGCCCAGTCAGCGCTGTGGCCGTGGTATAGCGTGACTGGGCCCCTTTAATAAAAATATATATATTATATTTTATAATGTATGTCTTTGTCATTCTGAATGTCTGTCAGTATGTATGTATGTCTGTATGCCATTTTGAATGTATGGATGTCAGTGTCTGTCTGTGTGTGTGTGTGTATGTCTCTGTCACTATGTATGCCTGTGTGTTTGTTTGTGTATGTCATTGCTCCCGGTATTGTCAAAAATCTTAGAACAATGTGTCCATACGCAACTATGTGAGTATTACCAACAATCAAACTATCTGACCGCTGATCAATCGGGCTTTCGCCAGAATCACTCCACTACAACTGCCCTCTTAAAAGTTTGCAATGACATCCAAACTGGCATGGAACAAGGAGACCTAACTGGAGCTATTTTCTTTGATTTTGCTAAGGCCTTTGACACAGTAGACCACAACATTCTACTGCACAAACTCCAAAACTCTGGTATTTGTGATCGTTTGCTAAACTGGTTTCGATCGTATGTATCAGGTCGCTCGCAATATGTGTCCATTTCTGACAGCGACTCCCTCTCCCAGTCATGTGTGGTGTTCCCCAAGGTTCCATTCTCGGCCCCCTACTATTTACATTATTTATAAATGATCTGCCTAATGTCTGCAATTCCTCAAATGTACACATGTACGCAGATGACACGGTAATCTATGCGAGCAATTTCGATCTACCACAGCTTGAGGCTGTGCTCCAAGACCAGTTTACAGAGGTAGAAAAGTGGATCGCAAAAAACAAACTCTTCCTGAACACTGACAAAACTGTCACAATGATCTTTGGAACAGTACCTAAATAACACAAATTACACGATTCCCACCTATCCATCAAAACAAATTCAAATGGCACACTGACTGCAGTCCACTCTTTCAAATACTTGGGTATGATGTTAGACCCCAATCTATCTTTTGGCCTGCACATAGAAAAGCTTGCATCTAAACTTTATCCAAAACTAGGTGCCCTGTTCAGAAACAAATCCTGCCTAAGCCCTACTGTAAAGGAAAAGATTGTACAGCAAATGCTGATGGCAATCATTTATTATGGAGATGTAGTATATGCATCTGCATCGCTATCCCACATTAATAAACTAAACACATTGTATAACTCGTTCTGCCGATTTGTGCTACAATGTAATTACAGAACCCACCATTGTGACATGCTAAAAGAACTAAACTGGCTGTCGCTGGAATCCAGACGCACCCTTCATATTTCCAGCCTTGTGTTTAAGAGCTTTTCTGGGAAACTCCCACCCTACCTGAACACAATGCTTTCCCCGGCTGTTCCCACTTCCTATAACCTCCGATCCAGTACCAACACTTTACTTAGTCTACCTCAATACAAAAAGAAAGCAGCCTGATCCTCCTTCTCCTACAGAGGGCCGCAATTGTGGAATGACCTCCCGCACAATTTAAAATCTTCCCCAAGCCTAAAGTCCTTTAAGAAATCCCTCTCTACGTACCTCAAAACAGAATGCACCTGTCATGGTTGATTATATATTTCCTACCTGTTCTTTGTTAAATTTTGTATATTAATATTGTTTTAGTTTTTTATTGTGCACTAACTGTAACAATGCAATGATATGTGGACCCAGGACATACTTGAAAATGAGAGAAATCTCAATGCATCTTTCCTGGTAAAATATTTTATAAATAAATAAATAAATAAATGTCTCAGAATATGTCAGTATGTATGCCTATATGCGTGTATGTGTGTCTGTTAGTATGTATCTGTGTCCTTTTGTATCAGTGTGTGTATTCCTGTGGGCGGGATTTGGAGGCAGGCCCCAGGGGGCCCAGACCCGGAGCTGAGTTAGGGGCCCCAAAATTTCTGGTGGCGGCCCTACCCTTCCACATCACGTTGTTTTATGCCGGCTAATGCTTGTAGGAGGTCCTGGGCGGCCCTCCAATCCTGATGCAGGCCGTGCGTCTGCGCACATCAGTAATGCACGCCCGATCGGCCTTTGCTTTCCACTGAAGTTCCAACCACGCGATTCAGAACTTTAATTTTTGGTGCAAAATTCTACATTTTAAGCCTATTTATTCCGTGCATGGTCCTGCTTTCACCAGTGTTTATAAGCAGTGGTACACAGTGTCACCAGCCCTCTTCATGTTATTTATAACGCATGTTTGGATATTTTAATATCTTTATGTTCTTTCTAGAATATGTCCAGCCCTGAAGCCCTGGGAAAAAACAGCCCTAGCGCACAAAAAGGCTACATGCAAGGTCAAACATTTGTGCTGTAGTGAATGTGCAATTCTGCTCCCAGGCGGATGTAAGAAGAAAACTTGCAACAAGTGTTCTGATGAATTCCTGGAAAAAATCAAAGCATCAAGAGAATCAATCATTTTTAAGTTAGTTCAAAGACAACTTGTCCCAGACTTTCGCATCCTTTAACTCCCTAAGGACTGCGGACGTACCTCATACATCCTTGACTAATTTGAGCGCTGGAGTGATGGTGATCACTTTCAGATGCTCTATGGGTATTGCTCGATGTCGAAGCATCATACAATACCCCTCTCATGGCCGGGCACCCGAGTGATCGCTGTCCTCGGAGTGATTACTTCCGGGTTGCTGCACGTGGCGCCCAGCAATGTAGAGCAGAGCATCGGAAGCCATCAGGCAGGCTTCCGATGCTCTGCCTGTACTGAGTGCCTCGAGGGTAAAAATTATAAATGTAATTAAAAAAAAAAAATTTAACCCCTACCCTCCCTCCCCATGTACTTACCGTCTTCTTTGAGGGGGATTGCCCAGACAGTCCCCCCTCTGCAATTTAGGACCCCCATGAGCCATGTGACCGCTCTAAAAGGTGCAATAGGTGTCCACAGTGCTGCCAGCAGGGGGACTGCCTGAACTGACTGGTGGAAAAAAAGTTTTAAAATAGTTAAAACAAATAAAAATAAAGTTAATAAATCAAAAATGAATATATTTATATAACGTCATACTAAGTGTATTTTTTTATTACTATATACATATATTAATGTAAATTTACACGTGTGTGTATATATTATCAATAATTTTTTTTAAACTTAATTATTTTAAATACTTTTATTCTAACTGTATTTTGATAATATATTTATATAAAAATACACACACACACACACACACACACACGTATCTTATTCTATGTATATGCAGCAATAACGGTCAGTGGGGGACCGCCGGAGACGCCAGCAGTCCCCCTACAGCATCTCCAGCCACCCCGACCATCCAGGGCCACGTGATCACCATGATCACATTGCCACAATAGAACTCTAGGAGCTGCCAGCAGGCGGACTGTCAGGCAGTCTCCCATGCTGCTAAAAAGTAAATAAATATATATGTATAATATATTGTAAAATAAAGCACTTTATAATATATAATGCATATATATGATTTCATTATAAGTGTACTTTGAGATATATACACATATATCTTAAAATACACTTATAATGAAATCATATATATGCATTATATATTATAGATTTATAGGAAATAGGTAAGTGGGTGTATGTATGTATGTATGTATGTACACACACATGCATTATAGTATTATATGCACGTATTATGTGTGTGGGTATATATGTTTACACACTGTGGCAGGATGGCCAGGCTCTTCACAATAAACTTCAAATGCAATAGCCAGGATAAAATAGTACTGCAGTTTATTGTCACTTTCCACAATATATACAATGTTGTGCTCTCCCACAAAATAAAACAAAAATAAAATAAATCCTACTCCAACTTGGAGACTTACTAAACAACAGTATTCCTAACTATCCAACTGGCCAGCTAATCTGGTTCCCAGTTTTAAACAAAATGAAATACAGCACTTTAAGCAGGTTTCACACAGTACCTTTGTCTCAGAGTCTCAGCCTTAACTGCCTCCTCTCTCCCAGCTGTTAGACTCCCTGATGTCTTCAGAGGCTAAAACCCTAGTGCTGGTTAATTACATTCACCTGGTTGATAACAATCAAGGGGTGACTCCCCCCAATTAACCCCATCATGCTTGGCATAGAGAGCGCTCCAACCTATTACTAACATAGAAAGCCTCTCTGACCTTGCCACAACACACACACACACACACACGTATTATATATAAATTAGAAAAAAATAATAAAACAATAACTTTGGCCAGCGGTTGTGACTAAGTGGCTACTACAAAAGACTGGACATACCACATTTTCAATACCCTGCTTTGTATACATTTGAAAATGGTATGCCATTATGGTGTTATTTCACATTCCTGGGCTAATATATGGTCTCAAAAGGCAACACGGACCCAGCAAGCCCTATATTGACCCTATAACGTTCCAAAACACCATAAAACCTGTACATGGGGGGGTATTGTTATACTCGGGAGACTTCGCTGAACACAAATATATGAGTGTTTAAAACAGTAAAACTTATCAGGACAATGAAATCACCAGTAAAAGTGCAGTTTTTGTGTAAACAAATGCAAAAAACAAATAAAAATGCTAACTTTGGCCAGCGTTTGTGACTAACTAGGTACTACAAAAGACTGGACATACCCTATTTAGAATACTCTGGCTTGTCTACCTTTTCAAATTGTATGCCATGATGTGGCTCATTTTCATTTCTGACACATAACAGGAACTGAGAATGCATGCCTAACTAAAGTACAATGTGAGAGAAAAGTAACACAAAAAATGACTACCCAAATGTTTGACAAAGACTTGTGGTAGAATTAGTGCATGGAAAGTGTTAAAATACCACCATTTGAAATACCCTAGGGTGCCTACTTTTCAAAAATATATGGTTTGATGGGGGTAAATTACATTGGCCGGCTTCAAAAATGTCCCAAATAGGACATGCGTGCATGATGACCATCTGTGAAAATTCCAAGTTTGAAAACTAGAATGCGCACCCTCCAAATAAGGGTTTTTAGCCCCCAGAGAACCCAACACACCTATACATAGGGTTATCACTGTACTCAGGAGATGTTGCTGAACACATGTTGGGGTGTTCTTTGGCAGTAACCCTTAAAGTTCTCAGTACATGTATTCTTAAATTGCAATGTGTGTAAAAAAATCACCAGTTATTTTACTTTTTTTTTTAAATTTGGCATAGATTGCTGGTAAAAAGGTTGCATGAAAAGAGTCAAAATACACCAAATTTAATACAGTAGGTTGCCTTCTTTTAAAAAATATATACATGTGAATGGATATTCAAGGATTCCTGATAGATATCAGTGTTACAATGTAACTTGCATAAATTATGAGAAAAAAGGGTTTGGAAATAGCAAAGTGCTACTTGTACTTATTGCCCTATAACTTTCCAAAAAAAAAAGCTAAGAACATGTTAACACTTGTTATTTCTAAACTCAGGACAAAATTTAGAAACTATTTAGCACGAGTGTTTTAGATGCGTAACAGATTTTGGGGGACAAAGTTAGAAAAAGTGTGTTTTCTTACATTTTTTTCATCATATTTTATAATTCTATAATTTTTTATAGTAAATTATAGGATATAATGAAAATAAAGGTATCTTTACAAAGACCTTTTACTGGCAAGAAAAACGGTATATAATATGTGTGGGTACATTAAATGATTAAGAGGAAAATTACAGCTAAACACAAACACTGCAGAAATGTAAAAACAGCCCTGGTCCTAAATGGTAACATTTTTTTTAAATTGCCTGGTCACTAAGGGGTTAAAGACACGGTGAAGAAAGATAGCGGATCTATTAAAAGACATGAGCCACACAATAAAAAGTGTAAAAGGCTGAAGTTTTCACCACATTCAGACCGCGGGAGAATGTTCCAGCTGTTCTTTATCAGAACAGAAGGCTCTAACCTAGACTCCAGTGAAGCCAAAGTCAGAGGCCTTTTCATGGCCAAGACAACTACAGGAAATTTCATAGACCTTTTAGACAAGAGAAAGAAAAGAGATATTGACACCAGAAGAGTAGGGGGTTGGCTCAGATTCTTTGTTCTCCAATGGCAAGAAACAACTTCAAATCAGTGGATATTGAAGACAATAGCAGAGGGTTACAGGATAAAATTCTCCAAAGACCTTGTCCCGGAATTCCTGGTACCAACTTACTAGTCAAAAGAAAAATCATCGGCTTTTCTATCAGCAGCCCTTACCCTGTTAAAGAAGGGTGTTATAGAAAAAGTTCCCAAGCGTCAGGAATACCAGGAAGTGTACTGTCGCCTTTTCCTGGTCCAAAAGCCAGACCAAACTTTTTGTCCTATTCTGGACCTGAAGAGGGTCAATGCCTGTATACCTTACCAGTGGTTTTGCATGGAAAGTATTCTCTCCGTGGCACACATTCTGCCACAAAAGAATTACTGGCAAAGTTAGACTTAAAGGATGCCTGTCTCCATGTGCCGATGTCAGTGTCTTCAAGGAGATAGCTCAGGTTTGCAGTGAAGTCTGGGAAAGGAAAACTACTACACTTCCGGTTCAAGGCTCTACCTTTCGGCCTTTCATCAGCCCCACGGGTCTTCACAAAGATCCTTCTTCCACGAACGGCGGCACTAAGACTGAGAGGCATTGCAATCGTCCCTTACCTGGATGACTGGCTCCTGAAAGCAGAGTCAGTAGAACACCTATGCAGGAACCTTCAGGTGACCGTTCAGTTCTTGCAAAACCATGGCTGGATAATCAATTACGAAAAGTCAAAAATGTGTCCTTCCACCCACATTCAGTTTCTGGGTCTATGTGTGGATTCAAAACTCCTTTCCATTTCCCTACCAGTGGAGAAACGAAAAAGAATCAGGAAGGAAGTTACTATTCTCCAGAGGAGAGACTCCTGCTCCATAAGAAAGGCTATGAGCGTTTTACGCCTTCTTACCTCTACCATTCCGGTTGTGAAATGGGTAAGGTCTGAAACCAGACCCTTACAGTGGAACATCCTTTCCAAATGGTCAAAAAGGAAAATTTTGATTAAGCAATCAGTCTTTTATCCAGGTTAAATACACAGCTGCAGTAGTGGAAGAAGTCAATATTTGTAGAAATCGGTCTGTCCTTCCAACAGAGAAATTGTATAGTCATTACCATGGACGCATCGATAAAAGGCTGGGGGGCACATCTAGAATCCCAATTCCAGCCGGGAATATGGTCTACGGAAGAAGCTGCCTAATCCTCATATTTCAGAGAGATGAAAGCTGTTTGGAATACCCTTGTAGCTTTCAAACCAGTCATAAAGGGAAGTCCTGGGAGGATTCAGTCAGACAATGTCACAACTGTCACATACCTAAACCGACAGGGCGGTACGAAGGTGTTTTCTCTCCAGTCTCTTTGTTCGGAAATCATGGCTTGGTCTCAGGAAAATCTAGACTCAATCTCTGCAATGTACATCAAGGCATCCGACAATATTCTCGCGACAATTTAAGCCGACAGCATTGGATGCAGTTGGAATGGTCTCTTCACCCTCTCGTCTTTGCGAAGCTGGTCAAGCACTTTTGTCTACCAGATATCGATCTAATGGCCACAAGTAGAAATGCGAAGATTCAAAAATTCGCTTTCCTTCAGAGCGAAGATCATCCTTTCATCCTGGATGGGTTTTCAATGCCATGGAAATTCAGCATGGCGTATCTTTTTCTCCAGTAGCTTTGATCCCATTGTGCAGAAAATAAGATCAGACAGGGCCAGGATCTTGGCGATTTTACCTTTTTGGACAAACAGGAGCTGGTTCTCGGAGATCAATCAGCTGGCAATAGACCATTGGGAACTCCCTTGTTCCATCGACCTCCTGGAAAACAAAGATCTTCCGGTGGAGACCATAAAGATTTTCCGACTGTAGGCATGGTTGCTGCAAGGATGATCCTTAAAGCCCAGGGCGTGTCTGACAGTATGAGTGATATTCTCCTGTCCTCCACTCGCAGGACAAGATTTACTTCAGAATCTGGTATTCCTGCATTGGTGTTCACACAAGGGTTGTCTCTCTTTTAATCCATCTGTTCCATGCATCCTTTCATGGTCTTAGTGTGTCTACGCTTAAGGTGCAAGTGTCAGCCCTCTGCCATTTCCTCCTTCAAGATATGGCATCCAACAGGCTCATTCGTAGATTTTTTAAAGCTGTTTTTCTGACACGTCCTCCAAGACGTTCTTCTTTTTTTTTTTAAGGCTATGTGCAGTCCTCCTTTTGAACCATTGGATACTATACCTTTGAAGATTTTATCAATAAAAACAGCATTTTTTGTTGAATTAATGCCATTGAGAGGTTTGACCTTTTGTACCATTCATTTATTTTACCATAATACACAGTTTACTTTAATATATCTTGAATCTCTATATATATATTACTTGAATTTACACACACACACACACATTGTTTTGATGTATGGATCCATAAACCCACTCGCACACATAGCTAAAACTATTTGTTGCATGCTTGTTCGAAGTACCAAAATATTGGTAAAGCTTACTAGCAATTATAGACTGAGAACTACATGTCAGTTCTGTGACCAGTAATATTGAGACTGTTGAAGTAACAAAGACATATGAAGGACTACCATAACAATGATCCTTCACATCTACAACGTGAATATCAAATTAAATGAAAATGTCACATTTCACAACTCCAGCAAGAATCCAGATGGATTCACCAGCTGAAGACAATCAAACCGAATGGGCTAAATGAAAATATTAATTTTATTAAAGACACGGAGGCTCCTATTATGCATATCTCTTTCTTTATTTCCTCAGCAGCAAAGATAGAGGAATATAAATATTATCAAAAATGAAAGAAAAAACTGTACAGGCATAACGAGTAGCCAATCACATAACAGAGGAAGTAGCTATATAAGTCCTGTGTCTCCCACAATCCCCCTCTTTCTTTGCTGCTTCCTCAGACAGCTAAGTATTTTACTTGAGCTCTCCTACTCATTGCATTTTGTTTACTTGTGATTCATGTTTTGCTTATGCTTGTTTCATTATTGTCGTTTTTATTTATTGTTGATTACTATCTAGTACCTACATCGTTGGTGTATTGGGGGGTTTCCCCTAGGGGCTTTGCCCGCCGCCGCGGGCTGTTTTCCCCTGTTGCCGCTTCTCGGCGCTATCTCAGCCGCGTGCCCCCTTTCTCTGTGGACGCGACTGAGTGTGCTCGTTTTCCACTCTCGCGGGCTGCCCACGCGGGTGGGTGCACGCGCCCCTTCCCCCGCCTGGAGCCGGTCCACGGGCACACCCTGACACGTGCGGCGGCCATTTTGGGCGATCATTCGTTTCACCCTGCTGTGCCGGGCGGTCGGTCCCTTCCTACGGGTCCCCTTGCTACACCAACGATCAGGTTTAGCCATTTTTCTGTTCTACTGGGTTAATCAACCCATTTTTTCTAGTATTCAATTTTGCTTCTGTTGTACCTCACTATGCAGGATTGCAAAGATGGGCCTACTGTCCCTTCTGGGGATTTTACGATAGATAATCCCGAGGGCGCTATGGCCTCTCAGGAACTCCAGGCCTTGTTGGAAGCTACTATGGCTTCTTCCCTTGAAAAGGCTATTGCCTCCGCTATGGGGACTGTCTCATCCTCCTTTGCCCAGTCACTTCAGTCTGTGCTCTTGCCTTCTATGGCTGCCCCTAACCCCCTGGGTGCGGGGTCCCCTTCCCCTGCCCTGACTGTGCCGGGTGCCCGTAAGGCGAAGGCAAAGGCTAGACATCTCGGGTCCCACTCCTCGATGCAGGCTTTGCCTGTCATGACTGACACGCCTTTGGCGGTCGCAGATAGCGCGCATCCCACGCGCACAAGAGCCCCTGGCCGGGCTAAAAAGGCTAGATTGTGGAAACGGGCTAGAGCCCTGGATGATGGGTCGGATACCGACCGGAGTGTGGACAATGATTCCGATGTTATGGAATATGACTCCTATGGGGAGGACGAGTCTGGCGAGGATCAACCCCTTACGGGTGTCACCCCTTCGGGGTCCTCTGCCGTCCCCCGTAGAAAAGTGCCTGACCCCGCTGGGGATAATGATAAAGGGCTTTTAGACCCACAGGGGAACCCCCTGTTTGACCCGGACGACCTGCGTCACCCGCGGTCTGCCGAATGGGTCCCTCCGGACCATATCGCCCAGTATGTGGCTAAGAGGATTCGCACACCTCTGTCAAAGGAAGGCCGCAATAAATTGCGTGCCGAATGCCCACGACCCTCCCTCCCTGGCGCTGCCTGTAAGACCCCTGAAGTGGACCCTCAAATTGCCCAATTTCTTAATAAATCTGGGTGGAAACCTAAAAAGGGTCTTGATCACTCACTAAAAGGGTGCCAGGATAAAATTCTGGATACGCTGGGCCCCCTGTCTAAACTGTACGAGCTCCTCGAGGCAGCCCGTAATGGCGACTCAGTTCTAGATATGGACGTGGCCATCGGGTGGGTCCAGCGAGCTATATGCCTTGTGGGGAATGCCAACACGGCTATGTCTTCCGAGAGACGCAAGGCTATTCTCTTGAAAATAGACCCTAAACTGGCTGCTATGACCGTAGCTGAACCTGACTCAGCCGATGAGGGGATGTTGTTCGGCACATCCTTTGTGAAGGACATGGGGTCCTATGTAAAAACCTTTACGGCTATTGACAAGGCGCAAGCTAATATGAAACGCGTCTTCGCGCCCAAGGTTTTCGGTGGGGCCGGGCGTAGCAGGAACCGTCCTCCCGGCCGTGGTTTCCGTGGCTCATTCAGGGCCGACAGAGGTTCCTTTTTCCCCTCTCGTGGGCTCCAGGACCCGAAAACGCCTCCTTTCTTCCCGGCCAGAGGGAGATCGTGGGGCTCTAGATACCCCCGTGGTGGGTCGTCGGGCAGACGCCCTTATGGTGAGTACCCCTTCTTCCCTTCTCGATCAGGTTCGGGTGGCGGGGAGGCTAGCCTTATTTTACCCAAGGTGGGCAGTTATTACCTCAGATGCTTGGGTTCTGCAATGCGTAAAGGGTTACCAACTAGATTTTGTTTCCCTGCCTGTCCAAACGTATACCCCCAGGGAGTTGTCCCTCCCACGGGAGCAGGACGCGATGATCTCCGCGGAAGTCGCGGAGATGTTCTCAAAGGGCGCCATCGAAGAATTGCCGTTCGCCACTCCAGGCTTTACGAGCAATCTCTTCCTTGTACCCAAGAAAGGGGGCGGTGTCCGCCCAGTGATAAACCTTCGCCCTCTCAACGCCTTCCTACGCTACCAACATTTCCAGATGGAAGGCATCCATTGTCTCAGAGACCTCCTGAGACAGTCGGATTGGATGGCCAAATTGGACCTGAAGGATGCATACTTCACGGTTCCAATAGCGATAGAATCCAGGGACTACTTGCACTTCACCTGGCACGGACGGCGTTGGCGTTTTACATGCCTTCCGTTCGGCCTCTCCTCGGCTCCTTGGTGTTTCACCAAGGTTATGAAGCCGGTGGTGTCGTTCCTCCGTACCCGAGGGGTTCGACTAATTATTTACCTGGACGACATCCTGATCATGTCACAGTCGTTGGAATGCCTGAAGTTGCATTTAGACTGGACGATCAACCTCTTACAGAACCTAGGTTTTCTGGTAAACTGGGACAAGTCGGTCCTGACACCCGCCCAGTCTATGGAGTTCCTGGGGTTCCAGGTGGATTCCGTGCGGCAGTTCCTGTACTTGCCAGAATCCAAGATAAAAGCCATCCAGAAGGAGCTCCGTCGAGCTCTTCGCGCTTCGGACTTGTCAGTCCGGCAGTTGGCGAGGATCATCGGCCTACTGGCCTCCTCCATTCAGGCGATATTCCCAGGCCCCTTACATTACCGGGCTCTCCAACGGCTCAAGGGGTCACACCTACGTTCGGGTCGATCATACGAATCCCGACTTTGTCTGGACGAGGAGTCCAGAGACGAGCTGGTATGGTGGTTGGCACACATGGAAGCCTGGAACGGAAAAGCAATTTTCGGTTCCGTTCCGGACGTGGTCATAGAATCAGATGCCAGCTTACACGGCTGGGGGGCTCGTTGTGGCGACATCTCCACGGGGGGCAGATGGTCCGACGCAGAGAAGTCGTTACACATCAACTGCCTGGAGCTCCTGGCGGGGGCCTTTGCGATTCGCAGCCTTACCCCTGGAAAGGCGAACTGTTGTGTTCTCCTCAAATTGGACAACGTATCGGCAGTCCGATACATAAATCACTTGGGCGGAACCAAGTCCAAAATGTTGGCTCTGCTGGCGAAGGACTTTTGGCGGTTCTGCCTCCTAAACAACGTCTCGGTGACGGCGGAACATATTCCGGGTCTGGACAATTCAGGTGCGGATTGGAACTCCAGACATTTGAGAGACTCGGGAGACTGGCATTTGCACGCCTCGGTCTTCCAAAGCCTAAACAGGCTGTGGGGTCGGTTCGAGATGGATCTGTTCGCATCTCGACTGAACACTCAGTTACCGAGGTTCTTCAGTTGGAGGCCGGACCCGGCTGCAGTGGCGACGGATGCCTTTCTTCAAGAATGGCCTCCAGGCCACCTGTATGCCTTTCCCCCATTCAACATGATCGCTCGTACGATCTCGAAGCTGGTTCGTCACGACTGTTGTCTGGCCCTGATCACCCCTCTGTGGAGATCACGGCCGTGGTTCCCTCGTCTGATGGAGTTGTCCATAGACTTCCCTCGTCTGTTGCCGAACTTCCAGGACCTCCTTCTGGATCCGGATGGGAACTCGCACGAATTGGTGCTCCAGCACCAATTGCCCCTGGTAGCATGGTTCCTTTCAGGGGACGCTGGCTTGTCCCTGACGTTCCACAGTCGACTCTCTTGCTCCTCGATAACGCCTGGGCTCCGGGCACATGATCAGCTTACCGAGCTGCATGGAAGTCTTGGTCTGATTGGTGCATGGAACGGGCAGTGGATCCCATATCTGCCCCTCTCCATTTGATACTGGGGTTTCTTACAGCCCTGTTCGACTCAGGCAAGGCGTACAGGACTATCAATGTTTTTCGATCGGCCATATCGGCCGGTCATGGTGGGTTGGAAGGTGTACCCATCGGCAAGCATCCTTTTGTATGCCGTCTTCTCAAGGGTATTCGCTTCGTCCGTCCGCCTAGGTCGCGGTTTTCGACATTTTGGGACGTCAACATTGTGTTGCGTTTTCTGTCGGATTGGTACCCTAACCAGGACTTGACTCTTAAACAACTATCCTCCAAGATGGTTATGCTGTTTTGCCTGGTCTCTTGTAAGAGAGTCTCCGATGTTAGGGCTCTTGACTGGGGTGCCTTTGTGTTTACGCCAGATGGCGTTACTTTCACCATATCTAGGAGAACTAAGTCGGCGTCCAAATCCTTCGTATATCCTAGATTCCCGTTGTGTCCGGCGCTCTGCCCGGTGGATTGTTTGAAGGCCTATCTAGAGGCTACACGTGCGGTGCGCTCATCTGAACGCCATCCCCTATTCATTTCGTTTAAGGCTCCTCATCGCCCAGTATCGACTCCGACGCTGGCGCGTTGGATTCGTTGGCTTTTATCCCTAGCGGGTATAGACACATCTGTCTTTACGCCTCATTCTGTAAGGGGTGCTATGGCCTCGAAGGCATCCACAGTTGGTTGCCGCCTAGAGGACATCATGCGCGCAGCGGACTGGTCCCGAGAGTCGACCTTCAGAGACTTCTATTTCAGACCAATTGAACACGTCGCATCTCAGGTGATAGCACAGCTTTAAACTTGCATAATAGGAGCCTCCGTGTCTTTAATAAAATTCCTAGATTTTACTAGTAACATGACGTAAAGTCATGATTTTATTAAAGACACGGAGGCGAGTATTATTCCCTCCCACCCTCCCGGTGTGGATTTGGGATTGGAGATGCTTCGATGCAATACGAGTACGTGGGCAATTGGGTCTGTATTGAGTTCATGTTTTTTGTACTGTGTAGTTTTATCATGTTTGGATGATTTGACAGTTTTATATTGATTTCTAATCATGTATATATATTCTATTTCAGCATCATGTTTCATGTAGATCCCTCACGTTTATGTTTGGTAAGTCTACAGTTTGAGTTTGGAAATTACCATATTTTTCTATCTTTTTTAGCTTGAAGTTCTCGTTTTGTTTCCCGTTTCCTGTTTGGATCAAGTGGGACATCGTTTATCTTACCTGGTCTTCGGTTGCGCAAGAAAGAGGGGGATTGTGGGAGACACAGGACTTATATAGCTACTTCCTCTGTTATGTGATTGGCTACTCGTTATGCCTGTACAGTTTTTTCTTTCATTTTTGATAATATTTATATTCCTCTATCTTTGCTGCTGAGGAAATAAAGAAAGAGATATGCATAATACTCGCCTCCGTGTCTTTAATAAAATCATGACTTTACGTCATGTTACTAGTAAAATCTAGGAATTATGCAGCACTTATTAATAGAGAGAACATGGTAACCTACTTTCTGAATATAATAATTTTTTTTTCTCTGATTTCATTATTCTCTTTCCAATGAATATATTTCTGTCATTAACCCCTTCACTACTGAGCATTTTGTTTGATTAAACAAAATGTTATCATAATATTACTTTAAAGCGATTTGAAGGGATGCATAGCTCGCATATACACATATCATAACACAGCAAGTTTGTGCATATATCAGACTTAAAAATGAAAATGATGTAAATGTTCACAATTCTTCTTCTTCACTTATTCGTTCTTCCTTCATACAATTATCTGGAAAATGACCAGTTTTAGCTAGCAGTGCAGCGTACTGGAAATGGGAACAGAATGTAAAAAGAATGTCTGAGTTGGGCCATAATGTCCACATACAGTGAATACAGTTAAATCATATATTTCTAAAATAAAGATGTTTCAATTTGCTATAGTAATCTTAATCAATCTCTGGGCTGCCAATGTAAACCTGACAGTGAAACAACATAGTCCATTCACTCCTTCCCACTCCCTGACTGTGAAATTAAAATGATCCATTTAAACGTCCTGTACTGCTGAAAGCAGAGGGTGAGCTGACATTTTAGGCAACGTTACATTCATTATATCAGGGACGAGTGGCTCTTGGCAGAGAAATGTGTTCCTCTACAGGCTGGTAATCATAACTAGAGTATACATGAGGATGAGTGAGACTTTATGGAGTAAGTTTTATACTGCAAAATACATGAAAACAAAAACGTTTATACTCGTTTTTGGTATTGAAGGGGTTAACTCACAGGTGGGGGCTCTTTATTTCCTATTTTCTTATTTTGATGGTAATTTATTTATTTATGCCATTTATCCTAGTATTAGGTCTTCTATCCACCCACTGGTATTATTCCTATTTAAAGGGACAGGTTTCCCTTTTCTTATGCCACTTGTATCTGAATGATTAAACTACCCTGAATTGTTGGGAGCCCAAAGTGAACATAAATGGTTACTCCAGCCACCTTGATGACTTCAGTGATTTGAGTTGGTTATGGTGGTAGGATGTATTTAATTGTGTGCCCATAAATTACTATGGCTGCCTAATGTCAATTCTGTGCATATTCCTGTGCTTGATCTCACCTCCGTTTTGTTCTTTTATGTCGGTGTGTCTGCAGTTTTCCACATTGTGTGGTTTTTTTCACTGATGGTAAATCAGCTTAGCAACTAAAATAAAAACTCATCCAATTGCCAAAAATTCCCAAAGATCATACTCTCCATAAGAAAAAGTAGGCATGTCTAAAAAAAAAAGGTGTTTTAAAAAAAAGCAATGGGAATTAGAGGGACAAAAAAAGATGAATGGAAAAGCCACTGAAGCCAGTGCCACTTCAAGATTAAGATTTGAATGGAAGTACAGGGGAGCGCTGGTATATAGTTGTTAGTATTACTTTTATTAAAACTAATGGGTTCTAGTGATAGTTAATTAAACCTAATCTAATTCTAGTTTTTTGGTAATATTACATTTTTCAGAAGATTCCCATTCCGCTCAGGACAGCAGCTAAGATGGATATACTAAATGATGTTATGTCAAGTATGAACTTCTTTATATATGGTAAGTGCTACGTAACATCAATACTCTATACTCCTTGACTTTTAACACCGAGAGTTATTCACGAAAGTCAGCATTGCTGGGAGCCCAAAGTGAACATAAATGGTTACTCCAGCCACCTTGATGACTTTAGTGATTTGAGTTGGTTATGGTGGTAGGATGTATTTAATTTTGTGCCCATAAATGACTATGGCTGCCTAATGTCAATTCTGTGCATATTTTACACCTGTCACCCCTTCCTGCCAACCCACTCCCTCTCTCCCTCCCTGGATCAGAGTCTAAGAACATTACATTCTTGCCCTATCACATTGTGCTAATGGAAATAACGATGTTCTTCCACAAACAGAAACTTGATAGTTAATGCAACCCTACTCTCTCTTCCTTCCCAAGATGTCTTATCAGTCAGGGGCGGACTGACCGGTCGGGCACTTCGGACATGGTCCGAGGGCCCGACCGGGAGGGGGGCCCGCCATCAGGGGGCCCGGCCGCCCCTTTAAATGCTGCAGCCGCCTGAGCGCTCTCTTAAGAGCCTCAGGCGGCTGCAGCTTCTCACCTCCCCTCCCTGTAGCGTGGCCGAGCAGCTCTCCGTCCGCGGTGCCCGGCCGGAGTGATAGGAAGGTGCACACTCAGTGTGCACCTTCCTGTCAGTCCGGCCGGGTACAGGAAACAGAAACTCCTGTTCCACGCGGAACAGGAGTTTCTGTTTCCTGTACCCGACCGGACTGACAGGAAGGTGCACACTCAGTGTGCACCTTCCTATCACTCCGGCCGGGCACCGCGGACCGGAGAGCAGCTCGGCCACGCTACAGGTGGGGGTGGGGGTGGGGCAAAAAGAGGAGGGGAGGGGAGGGGGGGGCAAAAAGAGAACGGGAGGGGGGGCAAAAAGAGAAAAGGAAGGGAGGGGAGGGGGGCAAAAAGAGAAAAGGGAGGGGAGGGGGGCAAAAAGAGAAAGGGAGGGGAGGGCAAAAAGAGAAAAGGAGGGGAGGGGGGGCAAAAAGAGAAGGGGGGCAAAAAGAGAAAGGGAGGGGAGGGGGGCAAAAAGAGAAAAGGAAGGGAGGGAGGGGGGGCAAAAAGAGAAAGGGAGGGGGGCAAAAAGAGAAAAGGAGGGGAGGCAAAAAGAGAAAGGGAGGGGGGCAAAAAGAGAAAAGGAGTGGAGGGGAGGGCAAAAAGAGAAAGGGAGGGGGGCAAAAAGAGAAAGGGAGTGGGGGCAAAAAGAGAAAAGGAGGGGAGGGGGGGCAAAAAGAGAAAAGGAGGGGAGGGGGGCAAAAAGAGAAAAGGAGGGGAGGGGAGCGGGGCAAAAAGAGAAAGGGAGGGGAGGGGGGCAAAAAGAGAAAGGGAGGGGAGGGGCGGCAAAAAGAGAGAGGGAGGGGAGGGAGTAAAAAGAAAGGGGGGTAAAAAGAGAGAGGGGGTAAGGGGAGGGGGTAAGAAGAGAGAGGGGGTAAGAAGAGGGGGGTAAGAAGAGAGAGGGAGGGGGGTAAGAAGAGAGGGGGGTAAGAAGAGAGGGGGGTAAGAAGAGAGGGAGGGGGGTAAAAAGAGAGGGAGGGGGAGTAAGAAGAGAGAGAGGGGGGTAATACGAGAGGAGGGGGGAGTAAGAAGAGAGGGGGAGTAAGAAGGGGGTAAGAAGAGGGGGAGGGGGGAGTAAGAAGGGGGTAAGAAGAGGGGTAAGGGGGAGTAAGAGGAGGGCAATTGCCCCCTCCCCTGTTCGCAGGGACCGTGCGGGCAGCCGGCAGGGGAGGGAGGAAGAGAGGACCCGGGAGCTCAGCCTGCAGCTCCTTTGGGTCCTTCTTGCGCGAGCACAGATCGTTGCCGCGGTTACCACGGCAACGTTACGGCTCTGGCGAAAGTAAACTCTAGCCCTGGAGCTACGGGCTAGAGTTCACTCTCAACACTGTGACCACCAGGGATTCCTGGTGGTTGCAGTGGTGAGAGTGAACTCTAGCCCCATAAACACACTACCCCCACACACCATACACATTCGCACACTGCCCCCCATACACACACACTGCCCCCACACACACCATACACATTTACACATTGCCTAACACACACACATACACTGCCCACCCATACACACACAGCCCCCCATACCAAAAAATTGCCACACACATACACAGCTCATACACACATTGCCCCACACACCCTACACATTCACACACTACACCCCCTCACACACACTACACCCCCTCACACACACTGAACCTTTCACACACACTGCACCACTGCTCCTATACCCTACAACAGCCTCATATCCCAGCAGACCCCAGGTAAGTTGTCAAACTGTTCTTAAACGGTTTGACTATTTACTCTAGGAGGGGGGCCCGGCCCTCCTGGCACCATAACGACTACACAGAGCAGTAGTGGTTATTGTGCATGGATTATTTCTTTAAATAATCTCCAAGTGGCGTGGCCTAGCAGCCGACAGAGATGGCAGCTTAACCAGAGAGCTCCCGCGCATCCACGCTGAATCCAGCACCAGTAAACCGCATCGCAACCGCAAACCGGCACCTACATGCCCCACAAGGGTCCCAGTGCCACCCCACGCAGGAAAAAAAGAGGGGAACTGCTCGATTCCTCCCCTACAGTGGCAGACATGTTCGCGGCCTCCAAATCCACACAGGCCGCACAAGATGGCCGCCGGACGTGCACACGAGGCTCCCAATCCCCAACTGCAGACACAGACAGGGGACTGCCCGGACAGACTGGGGATACCACCGCACAAATCCTACAGCAATTAACAGAGGTAAAAACGTTCCTGGCGGGAGAGATCACACGCAGTGCCCTAGATATTAAGGCCCTAGGCGCCCGCACAGCAGAACTCGAGCAGCGCATGGAAACACTAGTACAAGGCCACAACACAGTGATACAACACTCCACATCCCTAAATCAACACCTCAGCGAACTAGAGAGGCAAGTAGAGGACCTCTCCAACCGCACCCGGCGGAACAACCTCCGAGTCAGGGGCTGGCCAGAAGCAACACAGGAAGGCCCCCTGGCACCCATCATGGAGGCATACTTCAGCAACTTATTGCCAGACATACCCAAGGCTCAGTGGGCAATGGAATGGGCACACAGGGCTCTGCGTGCTCAGCGCCCGAACACAGATGCGCCGCGAGACATCATAATATGCTTCCACTATTTTACAACTAAGGAAGCCCTACTGAGACACAATAGACACCATGAATTCACCTACAAGGGTAAATCCATAGCCCTATATCAGGATCTGGCCCCGAGCACATTGCAAAGAAGGAGGGAGTGGAGGCCGTTGACAGATATACTACGGCAGAATGAAATCCGCTTCACCTGGGGCCACCCATTTAAAATTGTGGCCTTCAAAGCTGGGAAGACATTCGCCTACCAACCGGGAGGAGACCCGAGAAAATTCCTCAAGGACCTCGACATCGCAGCACAGCGAGACTTCGCCCTGCCAGGACCTGCTCGACCGACTCTCACACCCCTCCCACGGGACTGGTACACGGTCGCAGCACAAGCGGATAAAGAACACTGAAACCTGAAGCATGACTGCACGACCACAATGTTCGAAGCAGCAAGCTCTACACACCGGACAGTTAAGTTCTTCCAGATGCTGACCCCACGACATGTCGCACCATACTCTATTTTGCTTTTACTTGACTTTCCCATTATTCCTTTTTCTCTTATACGCTTAATGGACAAGGATGGAACTGTCATTGGCATAGTACTACGCCCTGTAAACTGCACACAAACCTAGACGGTACAGTACCAAAGTCGTGGGCTGGGCCCTGAGAGGCCCTTCACACAGGGACGCACCATGCTATACCAAACCGAACTCTATTTCACTTTTATTGGCTCAGCCTTTGTTTTCTACATGCCTATTACATGCTGCGTAACTACAGCAGGAAATGTCGGTAGCACGTTATTAGGGGGAGGTGGGGGGGGGGGGGAGGGCTAGATGACACACTGCATGGTACCCAAAAAAAAAATTAAAAAATAAAATTAAAAAAAATAAATAAAAAATAATTACAAAAATAAAAAAAATATGACAGCACGGTACCAAGGACGCACGATGGCCCCTGGGGGACTAAAACACATGGAGACCGCACACACTGAGGGAAACACTATTTCGCCATTATCCGTTACAACTCTGCTAGACTGGGTAACCAACGCTAGAAACTTTATTAATGTGACGGGGGGGGACGGGGGACGGGGGGTGGGGGTGAAGGACAGGCTGACATCCTGCAAAAAGCATAAACACTTAGACAGCTGACGAGGGGCTTGGGCTCCGACCCACCACATTCAATGACAGCAAAGTGGAGGCCATAAGTCACTCCCCCACACTCCACCAAAACATACACGCTCTAGACAAAAATGGAAACCACACCATAGCGAACACCCAGTAGCACATGAAACAATAGAAACCCAGGAAAGACAACATAACGGGTAATAATACCCTCGGTCACATCGCAAGACCCTAGTACAAGGGCCATAACACAAAGCGCGTTGCCACCCACACTACTGTGGACAGGCGCGGGGCACTCACCAACTCTGAGGGGTGACCTTTCACACGCCACTCGGAGGGGGTGCACACCCCCACTCTAATCTGGCACAGGTTAAGACCAGATGGTTATCAACTGTTTATTTTCTATGTATATGTAAATGTTTATTGACAATGTTTTTTGATACTCAACTTTTCTTTCTTTCTCTTACACTATATTTTAAGACAAGTACTACCTCTCAGTCCCGCCTACCTGCCTGGATGCTGTCCGCGCCGCCGGGGAAGGGTCCCACGACCGATCCCGCACACACTGCCATCTGCGGTTCCCGGAGGACTGGGGACCACGCCACACCCATTGCACCGATTGCGCCATCACATGGCACTTAAGGTACTATCTTTCAATGTCAAGGGCCTCAACTCGCCCAACAAGCGTAGGTTACTGGTGAGGGACCTAAAGACCAAGAAAGTAGACATTGCACTAATACAGGAGACACACCTCCCCAGGTCGGCGGCCACCAGACTAACGGACAGAACTTACACGACAGTGTACGAAGCACGCTCACAACGTAAACGGGCAGGGGTGGCGATACTCCTGCGTACGAGTTGTCCACTGCACGTTACGACCATTCACACCGTCCCAGAGGGGAGATTCGTGTACATAGGGGGCACCCTCTACACCACCAAGGTGCATATCATTAATGTATATGCTCCCAACGAACCAGACCAACTGTTCTGGGCAAACCTGGAGATGTTGGTGGCCGGGGTGGGGGGGGGAGTCCTTCTTGTTGGAGGCGACTTCAACGCAGTGCCAAGCCCGGCAACCGACAGGAGCTCAAAACCAGGCACAGTGCGATCGCAGGGCAGAGGGAGCCAAGACAAGCAACTACACACATTCCTAACACACACAGGCCTCCTAGACGCCTGGCGGCTACAACACCCAACCACAATAGACTACACTTTTTACTCTGCACCACACAACACCTACTCCAGAATAGATAACATGTTTCTCAATGGAGCAGGGATGGCCAAGGTTCTACACACAGACATAAACAGCATCACATGGTCAGATCACGAAGACATAACACTTACATTAGGCAACCTATGCTACAAAGCCAACTGGTCATGGAGGCTTAATACTAGCCTCTTAAATGACGACATAACACAAGCCACGACCCGACAAGCCATCACAGAATACTTTGAGTTAAACACAACCCCCGAAACTAGCCCTACCACGACCTGGGCAGCGCATAAAGCAGTCCTACGCGGCCATTTTATAAAACTAGCCACCCAGAAAAAACGAGCCAAAACAAAACAGCTACTCGACCTACAGTCCGCCCTGCGTAAAAAAGAACAACAACACAAAACGAATCCGACAGACACGAACCTTAGGGAACTCAACAACCTCAGACACTCTATCAGAGACCTCACCCTGGAGGCGGTATCACGCTCCATACTTTGGTCCAAACGACTGTTCTATGAGAAGGCAAACAAGACAGATACACTCTTGGCCAGGGCGCTTCGCCCAAGACCGCAAGGCAAAACCATAACAAAAATACGCACAACAGCAAACACACTAGCCAGAACACCTGAAACGATCAACAAAGTATTCACATCTTACTTCTCAGATCTATACAATCACTCCCCCCACCTCCGGACCACCAACGCGACATATATGTCAGACATACACCAATTTCTCTCCGAGCTCACAATTCCAAAAGTGAACGGAGCAGAGGCTGACGCACTGCAAGAACCAATTACACAAATCGAGGTAGAGGCAGCCATAGCATCCCTGAAAGGCAATAAGGCACCAGGACCAGATGGCTATGACATCAGTTACTACAAACAATTCAAGGACGTATTAGCCCCCCACTCACGACCCTTAGTAACCACTTTCTGCAGGGCGGGACACCTGATAGCGACATGGCAACGGCTAACATTATCCTTCTACCAAAACCAGGGAAAGACGACACACTAGCCCCGAGCTACAGGCCAATCTCACTTATCAATACTGACCTTAAAATATTTGCTAAAATATTGGCGTCCAGACTCACCCCCCTACTCCCGCGATTGGTCCACCCGGACCAGGTGGGCTTTATGCCAGGCCGCCAATTATACGAAAACACACGACGAGGGGTCAGCACAGTCTGGCACATGGGAGCATCCGGGGCGCCTTCTCTGGCACTCTCACTAGATGCAGAGAAGGCGTTCGACAGGGTGTTATGGCCTTACTTATTCGAGCTACTCCGATTCCAAGGGTTCCCAGAGACCTTTGTAACAGCAATACAAGCATTATACACCGACCTGAGGGCACAAATACTCATCACAGGGGCACAAAAAACACCCTTCACCATGGGAAACGGCACCAGACAGGGTTGCCCATTATCCCCCCTACTCTTCGCATTAACCTTAGAGCCACTATTACAAGCCATTAGGCAGCACCCGCACATCCAGGGCATCGAGATAGGGGGCACCCCATTCACGGTCTCGGCATATGCCGATGACGTCATGCTGACACTCCGGGAACCGATGCACTCTCTCCACCATTTAACGCTAGTACTGGAGCGATTTGGAAATATAGCAGGGTATAAAATCAACTACACCAAATCCGTGGCAATGCCCTTCCACCTAGAGCCCCCGGCACTTACCCACATACGCGACACGTATCACCTTAAAATAACCACTGACGAATTCATGTATTTAGGGGTACGATTAACAGCGAACACATCCTCCTTATTTGCCCGCAACTATACACCCCTGTTCCAAACCCTTCTCACAGAACTAGAGCAGTGGACAGACAGGCCCATTTCCTGGATGGGGCGAGTAAACTCTATAAAAATGAATGTGCTACCGAGGATACTGTTCCTCTTTCAAGCACTCCCCATAAGAGTAACCCGGGGGGACCTGACAGGCATACAAAGAGCAATAGATGCCTTCATCTGGCACAACAAACGCCCAAGAATAGCACGCACCCTCATGTACAGACCGAAACCCAGGGGGGGACTGGGACTACCCAACATATACGCCTATTATCTAGCTGCACAGCTGACACAGGTGATACAGTGGCACACACCTCCAGGCAAGAGGCGATGGGTAGATCTGGAGTCATTGATGACAGGTCAGGATCTCCCACAATTTTTCATATGGGCACCCAGAACACAAAGAGCCATATTACGAACAGCGAATCCAGCCATACTCAACTCCATACAGATATGGGACCAAACCAAAACGAAGTACGCCCTCAGCCCCCAATCATCCCCCATGACACCAGTTCTTCGGAACAGGGCTTTCCCCCCCGGAATGCAGGCAAGAGACTATAAGGGGATAGAGGCCACGGGGCTCCAAAGATACGTCCACCTATACGTGAACCAAAACGTAGTCACTTACGAACACCTAACCACCAAAGCCACCTTACACACGAGAGATTACTTTAGGTACATACAGATCCGAGACTTCGCACAAAAACCAGAAATACGGAAGGCGGCCCTGACACCACTGACCTTCTTTGAAAAACTATGTTACAACGAGACAACACAAACCAAACTTATCACACTACTATACGACCACCTAAACGGGACTCCGGACAGGGAGGGCGTACTACGATACACCGACCAATGGGAAGCCGACCTGGGGGAGGTACTAGAGGGAACGGAGTGGCAAGATATATGGGAAGCATGCAGCAAAACCACAATATGTGTAACACTCCAAGAACAATCTTATAAAACATTATTTCGTTGGTACATGACCCCAGTGAAACAGAAACACATGAGATTGAGCCCCACAGACGATTGCTGGCACGGGTGTGGGGGTCGAGGCACGTATATACATATGTGGTGGGGATGCCCGAAGGTCACAGAATACTGGCGCAACATTGTAGAACTCAGCTCCCAAATCCTACAAAAGCGAATGGGTTTAGACCCATGGGCGTGCCTACTCTCAAGACCCACAGAGGGCCTCACCAGACACGAACAAAGACTCCTTAACATGCTCTATTTAGCGGCCCGAAGGTCCCTAGCGCAACAGTGGTCATGTCCAGACCTCCCACAGATATCCCTGGTTAAGACGAAAATGCGGGACAATTATATAATGGATAAATTGACCTCCCAAGTACGAAGCACAATGACTAAGTTCCAAAAAGTCTGGGACCTGTGGGAGCAGTATGATACTTAGAACGATGACTCGGGGCGCAGGGCAGCATCCACGCGATCCGAAACAGGCGGAATTGAGTCACACCACACACCAAATACCACACCAACACTCGGACAGGTGGCAGCGGCACCACTACCGGACGAGTGAAGGGAGAAAACCCGGAACATAAAAGAGCAACTCGAGGGGACTGGCAACTGCCATCCTTAATTCACCCGGACACCATACCAAACTGATAATTACACACATGTACTTGTCTCTAACTCTCTACTTTTCCTTTCTATCTATCTACTGAAGGCAAGCACTCTAGACCTGCAAGTTGGCAGGAGGGGAAGGCAGATTACAACATGCTAACATTCCGCGGAATACAGAAGGGAGCGGGTGCGCAGTCGCACGGCCCAAGAGGCGGGGGACTGACACTCTACTCCCTAAGCCTAACTCTCCACATCAAAGCTATTGTATATAGTTAATATAGCTTGCCTCCAAATCAGAAAATCTCAGACGAAGACACCAACAAAACATATGATGTATATAACATGCCTAAACCATTATATGACACTGCGCTGTCACTTGCATAAATGTAACCACTTACAATGTTTACCATCTGCTTCGTCAAACCAAAAATAAATAATTAAAAAAAAAAAAAAATCTCCAAGTGCCCCAGTAGCCAGCAAGCCAGCCCACAGGCCAGCAAGCCAGCCCACAGGCCGGCCAGCCAGCCAGCCCACAGGCTGGTCAGTAGCCAGCCAGCCCACAGGCCACCAGTTAAGCTTACAGCCAGCAAGCCCACAGCCTGCCAGCAAGCCACAGCCTGCCAGCCAGCAAGCCCACAGCCTGCTAGCCGCAGCCAGCAAGCCCACAGCCTGCCGGCAGTAGCCAGAAAGCCCACAGCCTGCCAGCCGCAGCCAGCAAGCCCACAGCCTTCCAGCAAGCCCACAGACTGCCAGCCAACAACAGTAATTAAGGTAAGAGGAGCCAACTTGGCCTAGGTATCAGCGAGCTATGTTGTGTTGCTATATTGTGAATAGGAACCAGAGTGTTGGAGAGACCCCCCTCCAGGCCCCATTAGACTCCATTGTAGTCTCTAATGGGACCTGGAGGAAATTCTTTCTAACACACTCTCTAAAGGACACTGAGATAGCCTCTGCTAGAATACTCCCCCCACTCCATGGCCCATTAGCCCTCAATTGTAGTCTCTACTGGGGCCTGGAGGCGACTGTTTCCAGCAGGGACACTGAGATGGCATCTGTTAGAAAGACCCCCTTCCAAGCCTATTAGATTCCATTGTAGTCTCTAATAGGGCCTGGAGGGGATTCTTTCTAACACTCTCTCTAAAGGACACTGAGATAGCCTCTGCTAGAAAGACCCCCCCTCCATGGCCCATTAGCCCTCAATTGTAGTCTCTATTGGGGCCTTGAAGGGATTATTGCACTTTTGTTCCTTGTGTCTAAAGGACAGGGTGTGGCTGGAGGCGGTGCATGGAGGCGGGACATGGGTGGCGCTTGCTGCGGAGTATGGGTGGGGCCTGTAAGGGGGCCCTTGATTTATTTTGCCCGGGGGCCCTGAGGGTTCTCAGTCCGCCCCTGTTATCAGTACATATATTGTGTAAATCTACATTTACACAAATGAAAATATGTGCTTGCCTTTGTTTAAGAATTGTATCCATAGTATTCATAGCTATATACCACTTTCTGTTAATCTCATGGCCAGTTACTATGCTCATACAGTCCTTATAAAACTTTGATATCCCACACAGAAGTCACGTCAATGTGAGACTGTCCTCTTTCCAATTCTGTGTGTTCTCACAAATCAACACCATTAAAGGGACACTCTGTAACAAAGCAAATTTTGCTTAATGTGTTACTACAATCACCATGACCACTACTGCTTTTTGAAGTGGTCATTGTAGTAGGAGTCTGGATGTGCAGTGTTTCTGCTTCAAACACTGCACATCCAGAGTAATTTACACTTGCAGGCCGGAGGCAAACCCTCGGGACATGTGACTTAGCCCAAAACTCTGTTCCAGTCTGCTTAATCTTAATTTGGTGCATAAGATAGGTCTATTGTCAGAGTGCACTGCATGCTGACGACAAACATAATGCTCCAATAGAGCCTTATTCTATTATAAATGAAAAAGTGTTGGATACACCCTTAAATGAAGCAGTCTATAAATGTCAGAGAATTGAGCATTTAGACTGCAGAGCGGGCGGCTGGAGAGGCATGATCTCCCTTAAATTAAAGATTGTTTTTGAGCTTATATTGCCCCTTTAATAAATATATGTAGGTTTGTCAAATAACTATCAGAATTGTATTCATTTCTGAACTGTGGACAATGTAATGAGCACTGCCATTTTGAACAATTAATGCTTACATTTTACTACCACTTTTACAAAAAAACTTTTTTTTTCCATAATTCCTAATGTTTATGATGATGTCAGAAGTGTTGATCCTCATTTTCCCCTTCTGTAAAGCTGGAACTGTAGTACCAAAAATATATGACTATTATCTGTATACCTTAATAATCATTATTACATTTCTTGAATCTTGCTCAGCTATTTGATTGTTTCTCTATTTTTATTTTTATTTCTGTTTTTAAATGTTTTTGTGTTTTAAGAAGCTAACAAAATCCGCGCACACAATCTAGCTTCACGTCAGGTTCCCTTTCAAGTCACTGCCTAGCAGGTTTTAAAAGCAAATTCAGGCCTTTAACAATGAGGAACAGTCAGGATGAAAGTCAATTCAGTGCAATTTTGTTGTGTAGGTAGAATGTCATACTGATATGAAAGCTTTGATTTTAGTGCTTTCATGAATAAAACTTGTTTCTATCCTGTAATTTTAATCAAAGGTTTTCTAGATTGGACATCCTTTTAAAAATGGCATACATTTGTGTACCCGCTGTGAATACCAATTCTATTATATACAATGTTGGCTAGCAATATATCAAGCCTTGTGTGCAGAGGCATAACTAGAAACCACCGGGCCCTGTTGCAAAAATTGCCCTGGGCATCCCCCATGTGTCTAATCCCCACCCAGCCCTTCCGTGTGTCTCACCCCCCCCCCCAGCTCTCCCAAGGGTCTCATCCTTCCACAGACCATCCATGTGTCTCAGTCCCCCCCCAGCCCCTTCCGTGTGTCTGAATCTCCCGCCCCTAGTTCCTTCCATGCGTCTCAATCCCCCCTCAGTACCTTCTATATGTCTCAATCCCCCACCTCAGTACCTTCCATGTGTCTCAATCACCCATCCCAGTACCTTTCATGTGTCTCAACCCCTATCACCCCCAGTCCCTTCCATGTGTCTCAATACTCCCCCCCCCCCCAGTCCCTTCCATGTGTCTCTCGCCCATCCACCTCTGTACCTGCTGTCTGCTATCCATGTAGCATGGCCGTACGGACCACGGTACCAGATCAGACAGGAAGTGCTCCCAGTGAGCACTTCCTACCTGCAGTCCGCTCGGCCATGCTACAGGCAGTGACCGGCATGAGCGGAGTGCTGTGCGGGCACCCTGCAACTAAGCCACCCAGATGCCACTCCCTGGAGCTGCGACACCTGCAACCTTGGTAGTTTCACCACTGTTTGTGTAGTCTATCTGATGTGGGATTATTAAAAATCTTTATTGTACTTGTATTGAATTATTGTACTAACTCCATTTTAACTTTATACTGTGACAATCCTCCATTTTGTCCTCCTAACCTGACTTCTTCAATCCTCCATTTTGTCCTCATAACTTAACTTGTTCATTTTAAAACCACCTTACGTGACAAAATTTCACAACACAATTAATATAATAGACAAAGACTGTATTTCCTGCAAAGATATGATTAACACAGGAGTTGCTGACTTCTCCTTAAACTTGTAAGATAGTATAGTTTGAAGGCCATGAGAACACAGTAGTAATGAAATGTTCTATTCATAAGAGACCTTGCACCTGGACACGAGGCCTGATATCACTGACCGTGTAAAATGACGCTCAAGACCCCCTTATCCCCACCTGTGTCCAGAACAATCCCACCTCTGGTGGGTGGGCACGGGACTAACCACTTAATTTTTGAACCAATAAGTAAGACACTAATCCCGACACTTAACAATTAATCCAATTGATGATGTTTATTTGCTGATATTCTAATAATCAATGATGACGCAAAATGCCTCTTAAAAGGGCCTGCGCGCCCGCTTTTTACTCACTTGCCAATAAATTTTCTCGAAGTTATTTTAACCTGAACCTTGTGTGTCAGACTTAATTACTTCAGCGTATATACGCAATTCAATTTTATTAATTTGGACAGGAACAGATAGACATTTAAACATTTTGGTTTACTGCTAAAAAAGTACCATAACAACTTTGGCGCCCAACGTGGGGCATCGGGCTATGTCCGGCCGGTGAGCCGTCCTAAGGAAGACAAGGGTGGACGGAGGAATCCAGGGGGAAGGAAAGGAGATTGATCACCTCCAGGTACACGGTAGAGACTTCTGCAGAGCCACCGGTATGTTCCGGCCCCTTTGATTGACCCGTCCACGTGTCTGTGACTGCTTCCCGGGAGGACATCAAAGACAGGTAATATCTTGCCCGGTGTCTCGTTACTCACTTGTTTACCTGCATTTTAGTCTATCTGTTGCCTGGGTGTGTTTGAATTGTTTGCCTGTTTCCCCATTTTGAGATAAAGGGGGGTGGACCTGCAGGGGATTTGCCTGGGGTTCTCTGTTTTGCTTGTTTTCCCCTTTTTGGGATAAAGGGGGGTGGACCTGAGGGGATTTGCCTGGGTCTTCAGTTTGTCTGTCTATCTGTTTGTATTTTACCCCTTTTGGGATAAAGGGGGGTGGACCTGTGGATGCGTTCCTGGGGATCTTCTGTTGCCTGTTTTACTCCTTTTAGGAACCACGGTGCTGTGGTTGTAGGGAAAAAGGGGGGTTGACCTGTGGATGCGTTCCTGGGGGTCTTCTTTGCCTGTTTACCTCTTTTAGGAGCCTCGTGGCTGTGGCTGTAAGGAAAAAGAGGATTGTTGGAACTGTGGATTTTGTGTAGACTCATAATTTCCTGTGATCCTTCTTGTGTCACTTTGAGAGCCTAGCTAGCTTCTTTGTGCACGTGGTAACCCGCAGCTTCGAGTGTGGAGGCTGAGGGAATTCCAGTTTTCTTTTGGTAACCACAACCCCGAGCGCTGGGGCTGGTGGAATTCCAGTTTTCTGTTTATTTGTGGTAGGGGACTTAGTCTTGTGGCAGGGGACTCTGTTTCCTGGGGGGATTCAAGTAGGCATTGCTTGTTTTCCGCATCACGTGGTAGTGAGACTTATAAGTGGGTTTTATAGGGGCACTACGGGAGTGAGGATAGAGGTGGCCACATTCTTGTGGACTGCTGTGTAGAGGGAGGCTGACGGAATTCGGACCGGTGTCAGTTGTTTTCCGTGGCCGCTGGTAGTGAGACTTATGAAAGTCGTTCTCCGAGCGGAGACACTACGGGGTTGAGGGAGGTGACTTTGGAGTAAGCACACGAGTAAAGGAAAGGGATTATTGTTGATTTCATTTGAACTGTGATGCATGCACTGTATTTCAATTGTATTGTTGTCTTGTTTGTCTAATTAGGAGTCTCATGCACTCCTGTGTCTGTCTCTAAGGATTTTCCTTGCCTTTCATCTTTTCTACACTTCCTATATTATACTATCCACTCCTATTTCTCTTAAAAGAGAAGTGATTGGTCACACACTTCTCACCTCGCTCCAATCCGTGTCTACCACCCCGGGTAGGCGGATTCAGTGACTAGTCTACGTTTTGGGAAGACGCACCTGAGAAAGTCCCACGGTTCTCAGGTGGCAGTCGAGCATTGTAGACGTTCTTGTTCAGTTTTCCTTCTCTCTCCCTATATCTAGGACGCTGGTATAGGGGGAAAGGGATTATGGGGCAGGATTTAAGCAAGCCCAGTAAGGGCTGGTTAGCATGTGATTTAGTTGAGGACAGAGAGGGCGAGGAGATGGTTAAAGGTGTTGAAAAGATTGCAAAAGTATGTAAAATTGCTGTACCAACATGTGGAAGATTGCAACCAGAAAGCTGGCGTAGGTTACTGACAGAAAAGAAAGGCAAGCTTACAGATAATGGTTTATTAAAGACTGCTGAAGCATGGTACAGAGTAGCGAAGGCTATTCAGCTAGAAGGTTGGGTTGAGGAAGAAATAAATCACAAAGGTGTGAAATTGTTTGTGTATCATAATAATTGTGTTGCTGGGGTTTACCCTCAGCCAGCGCCCCAAAATGGCGCCCAGGGAATGTCTATCCCCAAGGTTCAGTCAGCAATAGGTGATAGCCAGCTGACTATGTTCCCCACTCCCAATCCTCCTAACACCCATCCCATCACCTCCCCTGTCTGCCCGGTCCTGAATTCTGATGGATCTTTCTTTTCCCCTTCCCCGTCTCTAACATTCCCATCATCCTCATCTGTCCCTACGCTACCTGCTGTACCTCCTCCTAACATTTCATCTGCCATTCCTTCCCTACATTCTCTCTCCGTTAATGATCCCCTCCCCTCTTCACCCGCCCAGCTAACCACCTCCTCCACCCTTGCCCCGGCTCCTCCCTCTACACCCACCTCTACCAATCCCTCTCCGTCCCCTCCCATCTCCACCCCAGTCCAATACCCCACCTCCTTAAATGTAAATACCCACCCTACTCTCCTCCCCTCCCCAGCCTGGCCCTACCCCTTCCCATATCCCATGGCCCTGCCCTATCCCGGGTATCCACTACCCCTTCCCCAAGCCACTCCCCAGGTTCCGGTCATGCCCAGTCCGGCACAGTCTGCCCCGGATGTGCCCACATCCAACATGGCCGCCACTTCTTCCCTTAATCCTAATGCAGTACCTTTTCCGGCCACCAATATGGTGGCCCCCAGTACAGCCCTGATGCCGGTAATTCCCGGTGACTACCTATCTGGTTATGACCCGCTAACCTCCCCTGCATCTGGGACCCCCTCTCATCCCCCGGTCCTGTCACCTCACCTGGGCCCTGCACGCAAGAGAGCCCAGATCATAGAATTAGATGAGGAAGAGGAGGATAGGGTATCCCAGGACTCATTGGAGGCTGCAGGAGCCGCTGCAGGAGCCTCAGCTCATCGTTCTATCGATGATCCCTTTGGACACAAGGGTCGGGGAGAACGGACCCCTCCTAAGTATGTTGCTTTTAACCCCACTCAAGCTAGTGCATTAATGAAATCGCTCCCTGACCCAGAAAAACAACCTATGCCTTTTTACCGAGGGATAGTTCAAATTCAAAAGACTTATTCCGCCGCATGGCGTGATTTACTGAGCATTTGTGCTATTAAAGCAGGGGATGCATATTGGCCGAGCATGGCCCGTCACCTCAGTACAGATCTGCTTTCCAGTGATGTTGATTACCCCTCTGGGGTAACCTTTTGCAACCAATTAAGAGAATGGGCTAAGGACAAACTTGCAGATCAGGCTGCTGGCCTTACTGATGTTATTCAAGATAAAGGAGAATCAGTGGAAAGGTTTCATGCAAGACTGTATCAAATGTTTACAGATTTGGGGTTTGATCTTACTGACAAAATTCATTCACAAATGCTGTCAGGTGCGTTTGTCCAAGGTGTTAAAGACTCTATACGCAAGGGAATCATTGCTGCACGCCCTGAATATAAGGTTGTTCCTCTGGATACCCTGCTTTTAGTTGCTAGAGGTTTGGAATCTGCTCAGACCCCAAGAAGACCCACTTCAGCTCCTCTCATGGTATCCCGCTCCACTCCAGTCCCAAGAGGTACCAGACCGGAGGAGGGGGGACATTGCTTTAATTGTGGAGCAAAAGGGCACTTTAGAAGTGACTGTCCAGAACCAAAAAAGGAGCCAAGGGAACCCAGAAAGCCACCCAAGCCTGCCCCGGCTCCCAAAGCCACCAAACAGGTTCCAATAGTTGAGGAACCCGATGAATAGGAGATTGGCAAGCCTGTGTCCGTAACCCCTGTCATGGCAGTGTCTACAGGGGATAAGGGGGGGCCACTTGCCACAGTGACTTTGCCCATTGAAGGCCACCCTACCACATTTCTAGTTGACACAGGTGCAGCCCGTAGTGTTCTGCGAGAACAAGACCTGCCAGACCCATCCTTCCTGTCAAATATTGATGTCTCTTGTGTTGGAGTGGATGGCCAGCCAAGACATAGCCCTTTAACAACTCCACTACGAGTTGGCTCTAACCTGCTTGCTCGCTTTGTGGTATCCTCCACATGCCCAATTAACCTGTTAGGTGCTGATGTTCTCTCACGCCTGCAAGCATCCATCACCTTCACCCCAGACGGGCAGGTAGAAATGTCTACACCTCTATCTGAATCAGACACCTCAGCCCTGTGCTCCTTGCCTCTGATGCTGCATTTAGAAAAGCCCCGTGAGGAAGCAGCAGAATTAAGGTCCAATTTCCCAGAGGTATTAAAAACACAGGTGCCCGCCAAGTTATGGTCCTCAGGCCCAGAGGACATAGGTCACCTAAATGTTCCCCCTGTGGTGGTAAAGCTTATTCTAGGAGCTAAATTACCAAGAAAGCCACAATATCCATTAAAACCAGCACAGTCTGCTGCCATTTCTATCCACATCAAGGCACTCTTAGAGAAGGGTGCCCTGGTAAAATGTAAATCTGAATGCAACACCCCATTATTTCCTGTGAAAAAGAAAACTCCAAAAGGTGAGCCAGAGAAGTACAGGATGGTCCAGGATCTCCGTGCTGTCAATGAAGCTACCGTCCTGGACACCCCTCTTGTACCAAATCCCCATACTCTGCTCTCTGGAGTCCCACCATCTGCAAAATTTTTCACAGTCATTGACCTGGCCAATGCCTTTTTCAGTGTCCCACTGGACCCATCCTGTCAATACCTGTTTGCTTTCACTCATGAGATGCAACAGTATACCTGGACTGTCATGCCCCAAGGGGCACAAAATTCTCCAAGTCAATTTGCAAAGGCCATGGGTACCATCCTTGACCCATGGCAAACTGAGCACCCAGAAGTTGTCTTGCTCCAGTATGTGGATGATCTACTGCTCTGTGGAGATGATATACCCACTACTGAAAGGTGTTCAATTAGTCTTCTTTCCTATTTGGCAGAACAAGGATGCAAAGCTTCACTCATCAAGCTGCAATTCTGCCAATCTTCAGTGATTTTCCTTGGACATTGCCTATCCCAAGGCACCAGACACCTTACTCGGGACCGGGTAAGAGCTGTACTGGACATTCCACCTCCAAGGACTTCAAAGTCTCTTCATGCCTTCCTAGGCCTCATTTCCTACTGCAGAGCATGGATCCCAGAAGCCTCTCTGCTTATGCAACCTCTCTATGATGCACTTAAGTCTGACCCATTCTGTCTGACCAATGAAGCTCTGGACAATTTCAATGCTCTCAAACGTGCCATTGCTTCTGCTCCTGCCTTGGGCCTACCTGACTACACCAAACCTTTCAAATTATTTGTCTCTGAAAGACAAGGCCATGCAACAGGAGTTCTCACCCAAACTAATGACTTAAGAGGCCGCCAGAGGCCTATTGGATATTTCTCATGTCAACTGGACATTGTGGCCAGAGGGACCCCTTCCTGCCTCAGGGCCGTTTTTGCTGCAAGAGAGCTCATAGAAAGAACCTCAGACCTGGTCCTTGGCCACCCTCTGGTTGTTTTGGCCCCTCATGACATTTCTGCCATCATCAACCAAGTCCAGCTCAAGCACGTGTCTCCAGCCAGACACCTGCGCCTACAGTGTCATCTTCTTTTGCCTGACAACATTTCCATCCAGAGATGTCAAGTGCTTAATCCATCCACTCTTCTTCCACTCCCTGAGGGGGGTATCTACTATGGATTCATCACGGATGAGACCTACATTTACCTGCTCTGTGGGTGTATCAAGAAGATCATGCACCCACATTTGACATTTCAAGAAAATGAGAATCCTCTCTGTGAAGGCCCAGATTACGCCTTCTGTACCATGTGGTACAAACCAAACATTACTCCCGAACCTTGCTATGAAGATGAGCTTTACCACTGGACTGATGTGAAGCTCACTGCTCAAGATTTCTATTGTGATTCTGAAGGCAATAGCATGGTCTTGGTCCAACTACCTCAACAACTTAACTACCTCTACCGCCATTGGGATACCGCTATCCCACATATGCCTGTTACCAAGTTGAAGACAAAGTCATGGAATGATCTTGGGCCCATGGCAAAGCTATGGGCCACCATGAATGAAGAACAGCTACAGGAAAATGGTATTGCCAAATATTCAACAACTGACCTTCTAGAAGCATGGCCACGCCATTTCCTGGAAAAGGAATTTCAAGATCTGGTCATAAAGAATGATTATGACCCAGAAACACCTCATGACTGTTTCGAACAGATGAAAATGGAAACAGTGCACTTACCAACTGTACATGAGAATCCATTACCAGATCCGGATTTTACCCTGTTTGTGGACGGTTCAAGATATGCTGATGAAGAAGGAAGATACCATACAGGATATGCCGTAACCACAACAGATGAAGTTATCAAATCATCATCTTTACCACCAGCAATGTCTGCGCAAGAAGCTGAATTACAGGCTCTGACTTCAGCATGCAAAATTTCCGAAGGAAAACGTGCCAACATCTATACAGATTCAAGATATGCTCTGGGTGTGGCACATGACTTCGGCCTAATTTGGAAGACAAGAGGATTTCTTACCACCGCCGGTACACCAGTCAAACACAGCACTGCAATCAAGGAGCTAATGGATGCCCTCCTACTCCCTAAAGAAGTGGCCGTTTTGAAAGTCAAGGCCCATGGGAAATTGGATACAGATGAAGCAAAGGGCAACCATTTAGCTGATCAGGCTGCTAAACTAGCGGCCAGGGATCTGCAGGAAGTGGATGAAGAGGTGTCCGGACAAGAAGAAGAAGAAGTTCCTATTTTTGCTCTGCAAACTCTTCCTACTGATTTGCGAATTTTACGAGAACAGCAAGCTGCAGTCACTCCTGAAGAAATCCAGAAATGGAAAAAGAAAGGAGCTGTCCAAAAGGACGGAGTAGGGGGGCGTGTCCGGCTGCCGACAAGTATGGCCGCGTGAGAGAGAAGCTCCTCGAGGCCCGAAGCAATACACGGCTACAATAGGCATACCCCGCACATTACATCCCGCGATGGGGCGCACAAAGAAGCCCACTGAACCCCAGGGTACCCCTAAACAATCGGGGTCCAGGACCGAGCAGACCATCCGGTCCTACCTCACCACCCCGAGGGACCTCACCTCCCAGCCGGAAATGGAGGCCCTAAGTGAGACGACGGGCTCCCTGCCCGAGACTCCCGCGGAATTCTCCCCGGCCCCATCGGCTTCACCTGCATCACGGGGGACGCTGGATGGGGATCTGCGCGCCCTACTGCCCAATCTACTCACCAAGGCAGACCTGGAGGCACTCTCCGACCGCCTCTGCAAAGCGATCCGTGAGGAGCTGACACAGGTGAAGGCAGATGTAGCTGGCATGGATGCACGCCTCACAGTGAATGAAGCTGACACCAGAGCAATAAGGTCAGACATAGCAACAACACGCAACACCATACAGGGCTGTGAAGCCAGCCTGGCCCATCTAACCACCTGGGTGGATGACCTAGATAACAGGGGGCGCAGGCTAAACCTCCGTGTGAGGGGAGTGAGAGAAGAGGGCCCAGGGGAGAATATACCTGAAATTCTGCGCACAATCTTCAGCAATACCCTGGGAGGCCAACAAATCAACAGATTAGGCCTGGTCAGAGCCCACCGTGCCCTGCGCGCGCCACCTGCTACTGGCGAACAGCCACGAGATTTTTTTTGCTGTTTAGACAACTTCGCCTTCAAGGAAGATATACTGCGCAATGCGCGCCGCATGGGTACAATCCGCGTTGACAATCAGCAAATATCCATCTACCAAGACCTATCGCGTTACACCCTGCAAGCTAGGAAGGCTCTCAGACCGGTCACCGTGGCACTCCAAGCGGCGGGTATCCCATACAGATGGGGATACCCCTTCTCCTTATCCGCCCGCAGAGGCCCAAACATCCATGTCATCAGGGCCCCGGTGGACGTACCGGTGTTCCAGCGCTCCCTGGGGCTCCCACAGACCCAGGTACCGAACTGGCTGGACCCCCATTTTCTACAACAAGCGACAGGCCCGCCACCACCACCTATGGGCAGAGGCCAGGGCGGAGATAGGCCCCAACGCAACCGTCCGTGGCACCAAGATCCGACGAGATCAGAGGAATAGAGGATGCAACAGCGACACATGGACATGCTGGGAGGGGACGAACCGCTAACACATCTATCCAGCACACCCGTGAGTACTTTATTAAACACCAGGGGCCACTGACCACACGCACATAACAGGAGGGGTGTATCCTCCACTTGGGGAGGGGGTCGTATGGGAGACCGGGACATTGCTACACATGGGGTCCTGAGACCTGGGACATTCACACAGAGCAACTTGTGCTACCGCGAACAGGACGACTACAATTCAGACCAGCAGCGACCACCGTAGGGTGCTCTGATACCATTGAAGTCATTGGCGTAGTTGGCCGCCCAAATATGGCCTATCTGTATGGACAATGCAGGACAATGCAGGACAATGGGGGGAGGGAGGGTGTCACACAGTCGCATGGTCATTCTGGTTCCCCACCGCGAGGTAATAGGCCACATGGCCCATCATCTGCACATCACTTTACGGACACTGGGACACACGGAGGGAGGGCAACAGGAAACGGGCAAGGATGTGACAAACATACGCCTGGGAGATTGGGGGGGGGAGGAGGGAGGGGGGCAATGGTAGACGAGAAGGCGGATGAGACGGGCGGGGAGGGGGATAAGGAGCAAGACCCACAGAATGGAGGGTGGGGGGATGGAAGAGAGTAGGGGGGGGTGGGGGGAGGTAAGAAACAATGAAGGATACAAAGCGGAGGGGGGGGAGAAAGGACACCCGCTAGAGGAGGGAATTGCTGGAGGTGGGACATCACGGGCACCTGTATGCAGACATATCCATAAAGGCACCCAGGTCGGACATATAGGGGGGAGGTGGGGGGGGGAAGTACTGCCCACAGGGCATGGGAACGACTGTAAGAGTTCAATACAGACACATCTGCTCAGGAGCAATCAGTGACGCCCAGGTCACACCCACATACTGCTACTGCATAACGCACACACCTGCACGAAAATAGGACCACCCAGGTCACAGACCCACCCATGCTTGGGAGGGCAACCTCGATACCCGCAAGACAACAAGCACCCTACCCCGACATACCTCGCAGACTACTCACACACGCACTGGCACCGCACGATACGCAGAACCCACAACCTGTGCTCAGATCAAGGGGCGACATGAAACACCAGGCTACCCACACACAGGCAAACCGAGACCTGCCCCACTACATGCACTCACAGGGGTAGCTTACCCAGATAGAAGTAGGGCCTACACGGGCCGCACTCTCACATTACCTGACAGACACCGATCCCTGTCATTGACGGCCGGACAGACGGCTACCCCCCGGCGCCACTGAGGCACGGCTTGGACAATCCCTCACGTCAGCCGGTGGCAAACGGGGGATACCCGCATACCCCGAAGGGTTGGGACTAAAAGGTACCCTCAACTGAGTAGAGTACCCCCGTCCAGGAGTAGCCCCGGACACCAGACTTTCTGGGTCCACGGACCTTACCACCGGGACTTCAGTCCACCGACCCAACAATACCTAAGGTCCCTTGGAGACCACAACACAGACACACGCTCACACACACCTCATTCCGCCCCCCCCCCTCCCCTTGGGTTGTGTTCTTCTCTCTCTCTCTCTCTCCTCACCCTCTCTCTCTCTCTCCTCACCCTCTCTCTCTCTCTCTCCTCACCCTCTCTCTCCTCACCCCCCCTCTCTCTCTCTCCTCACCCCCCCTCTTTCCCTCTTACCCTCCCCCCCCCCGGTCTCCCCCCCATATACCGCCCGCCAAAGATGCCCCGGAGGGCCGCGCCGGCTATAGGTGACGCTCCCTACGTTGAGGAGGACCTGAACATCCTATCATACAATGTTCGGGGCCTCCATATTCGAGAGAAGCGATAACGACTCTTGCGGGACCTGAAAAGATACCGCGCATCGGTGGCCTTCTTACAAGAGACACACTTTCAAGAGAACCGAACACCATCCCTGCGAGACCATAACTACCCACTAGGATTCTTCAGCAACAATCCACACCGCCGCACACTGGGCGTGGGCATCCTGTTTTCCAGAAGGATCCCGTTCGTCGAAAAGGACACGCTTAGATGCCCCCACGGCAGATACATCTTTACGAAGGGGACCATCCAGGATCAGGCATACACCTTCGCGACTCTGTACGCGCCCAATACCAACCAATTCGGATTCCTCCGCTCGGCACTGAAGACCCTGATGGGATTCGCGGACGGCACCCTGATCATAGGAGGAGATCTTAATCTTCCGCTCCATCATCAGGACTCCACAGCAAACCCAGCACAGCGGACACCCAATAGACATTCACGGACGGTACAACTGCTGCACCATCACCAACTTACAGACTGCTGGAGAGCGCTGCACCCCACCGCGAGGGACTATACGTTCTACTCCACGACGCACGCCACCTACACCAGGCTCGATTACTTCCTCCTACAGTATCACAACCTGCCTCTTCTAGTGGAATCGGAAATCCTGCCCACGACGTGGTCGGACCATAACCCCATCCGCATACGAATCAAGTCACCCCTGTTCCGACCCCGTCAGGTGTTTTGGTGGCTCAATGAATCAATCCTCAAAGACCCTAACCTGGTTACCGAGACTAAACAAACTATCCAAGACTACTTTCTTTTAAATGAAACAGAAGACGTGTCGCCCCTGCTATGCTGGGAGGCACATAAAGCGGTACTCCGGGGACACTTCATTGCGCGATGCTCGGAGATGAAAAAGGCATACAACCAGACGATAACAGACCTCAATAAGGACATTGCAGAACTGGAATGTCATCATAAGCGTACACTGAACCCATCGACCTATCGAGACCTCCTTCTCAAGCGCACCCACCTCACCGAACACTTGAACCGAACAATCCAACGCTCCTACCAACACTTCAAACACCGGGTATATGAACATGGAAACAGATGTGGGAGACTCCTGGCAACGCTACTAAAGAAACGCAGGAACCACCTGTATATACCCAAGATTCGGAATGCCACGGGACAGATATGCCACCTACCCAACCAGATCTCAGCAGCGTTCACCCAATACTACAAGGACCTCTATAATCTGAAACCAGACACACAGGCCAATGCGACGCCTCACAAGGGGGAGGCCATCCGCGCATAGCTTGACACAGCAGGATTGAAACAAATAGCAGCCCAGAACGGGACGAGCTGGAGGCCCCTATCACCGTGGAGGAGCTGACCTATGCACTCAGAAAGGCTAAGACGGGGAAGGCACCGGGGCCAGACGGACTGCCTCTGCTGTACTATAAAACATTCATGCCGGAGCTCCTACCGAAATTACACTCAGCTCTAAACTCGATCTTGGATGGGGCAACCCCCTCAACCCAATTCACGGCGGCGAACATCACCCTCCTCCCAAAAGAGGGTAAGGACCCGACATCATGTGCTAGCTACCGCCCGATCTCAGTCCTGGAAGTGGACGTCAAGCTCCTGGCAAGCGTGCTGGCTGGCCGCCTGGCGCCTTTGCTTCCGGACCTGGTCCACCCAGATCAAACAGGGTTCATCCCAGGGAGAGAGGTTAGAGATAACACCATACGGGCACTGAACCTGATCTCCATAGCCACGCGATCCAAACAGCAGACCCTAATCCTCTCCACGGACGCCGAAAAGGCTTTCGATAGGGTCAACTGGGAATTCCTCTTCGAAACCCTACGCGGCCTAGGCATCGGCCCCAAATACATACAATGGGTTCAGACGCTATACAGTGACCCGACGGCGAGACTCCGCATCAATGGGGCCCTCACGGACCCATTCCGAATACGCAATGGAACACGTCAAGGCTGCCCCCTATCTCCCCTGCTCTTCGCGCTGACCCTGGAGCCATTCCTTAACAACATCAGAAGCAACGAGGAGATACGCGGACTCAGCATTGGTCGCTCACACCACAAAGTCCTGGCCTATGCGGACGACCTCCTCTTCATCGTACAACACCCGGCTACGACACTGCGAAAGATCATGACGGAATTCGAAACATACGGCAACGTCTCCAACCTACGTATCAATTATACCAAATCAGAAATGTTAAACCTCAACGTTGGACACACCCAAGCGCAGACTCTCAGGCGCCGCTTTCCCTTCCGCTGGTGCACCACCAAGATGCGATACCTAGGGGTGTGGCTCACGCAGAACCCGGCAGACCTGTACTCACACAATTTCCTGCCGCTCCTTCAGACTGCGCAGGCAGAATTACAGGCCTGGAACGCATACTACATATCCTGGACTGGCCGCATCAACGCGGTGAAGATGACTCTTCTCCCAAAATTCTTATTTGTTTTCCAAACCGTACCGGTCGCGGCACCAAACAGCTTCTTCACATCCATCCAAGCGGCAGTCAGGCACTTCATCTGGAAAGGCAAAACCCCCCGAATAGCCCACTCCCAATTGACTCTCCCGAAACTCAAAGGGGGCCTAGCCCTCCCTGATTTCAAGAAGTATTACATCGCAACCCACCTCACAAGGATCATTAACTGGTCAACCAAGCCGCGAGGAAAACCATGGATCCAACTGGAAGAGGACAGCACTAACTGCGACCTGCGAGCCCTACCCTGGCTCACTAAGGAAGCTAGCCGACACGTACAACACGTGAACCCGTTTGTGAAGACCACACTCAGGATCTGGCACCAGACAGGGCCCAAATTCTATCTTACGACGGACCCGAGTCCCCTACTTCCCCTCAGAGGTAACCCGGATTTCCCAGCAGGGGACATGGGCCCAACCCTGCAATCAG
Source organism: Pelobates fuscus (assembly GCF_036172605.1). Classification (NCBI taxonomy): domain Eukaryota; kingdom Metazoa; phylum Chordata; class Amphibia; order Anura; family Pelobatidae; genus Pelobates; species Pelobates fuscus. The sequence continues at coordinate 53,797,588 of NC_086323.1, forward strand.
GGCTCAATAACGCGCTGCCTCGGATAGGAGATGTGCTAACATCCACGGGCGCAATACACCCAATAACCACCCTATTTCCGGACCAAAGACATACCCTATTGCACACTATGGCGCGTGAACAACTACGGCGCTACACACGCTCAATCCCCCAACAACCGAGCCTTATACGGGAATGTACGGAGTTCGAAACCCTATACAGAACGGACACACCGCCCCCCAGGGCGATCTCTCAAATATACACCTCGCTGGCAACCGGACGGTACCTCCTGGCACCGCCATGCATTAGGAGATGGGAAGAGGACCTTGAGGAGCCACTCACAGACACAGACTGGGATAAAATAATTGCACTCATCCAGAAGACCCCCGGCTCAGCGAGGCTCCAGGAAACCTCATATAAAATATTCACGAGGTGGTACATCACTCCAGCAGACATTCACACCAGAGACAGCTCAAAATCAGGCACATGCTGGAGATGTGGAAGAGAGGCCGGGACGTTCTTACACCTCTGGTGGGACTGCACTCTCATTAGACCATTCTGGGAAACGGTGGGACGAGTGATAACCGAAACTACGGAGGAATGCCTCCCAATGACGCCGGCCCCCTTCTTGCTGCACCACACGACGATGCCCATGCAGGTATATAAACGATCAGTGATACCCAGGCTCCTCAATGCAGCGAAAACAACAGTCCCTATCTTTTGGAAACAACCACGCACCCCCCCACTCCGACGATGGGTGGAAGAGGTGGAGGACACCCGGAAATATGAAGACTTGAAGGCAACCACAGCAGCGACAAAGGAAAGGTACACGAAGAGGTGGTTCTACTGGATGAAATATGTCACCTCAGACGACTTCGTAGCCCTTTTGACTACATCAGACTTTAGGGAGGAGCAGACAAGGAACCAAGGAGAGCCGGCCACCGGTGATGCGGACGGGGTGGGGCGGTCTGGGGCGGAGAATGGGGATACAGATAGGCGAGGCGGCAGGGATGCCCGCACGCCCTGATGCCACTATCTCTTCCAGCCCCCCCCCCCCCCCACATGCCTTGCCTCCCTACTTCACTATGTTTCTCGACCCATCCCCTTTCCCAAATCCCAGACCCTCACACCCACAAACACGACATAACTTGGACACACATAGCCACCCAGATACTGGAATCGGAACCGAACTCTACGACAACTATGCTACGTATGATTAAGGCACACACACAGACACACACAAGACAAACGTTTCTCATTTTGTTTATATAATGATCACCTATAAGGCTCTTATACAATGGCAAGTTTCAGAATACAAGTACCTGACTCTACCTGTGTTGCTCACTAGAGGGGGCTGAGAGAACACATGCTCTCGCGCAACCTATGCTCAAAGAGCTTTTACTACTAACTTCCACAGCATTGCCATCAGCCAACATATGATTGTTAACTGAACAGAGTTCACTTTGTTACCGCTTTGTTACTGTTATATTGTAACTGTTGATTAGACCTGTTGCACTGGACGGCTCACCGTCATACAACGCTTTTCCATCTGAGCTAAGCCTCTATGTAGGCATACACAGTCATAAATGTAAAGTACTTGACTATACGCACTGTTCACAAAAATAAAAACCATTTAAAACAAAAGGACGGAGTATATTACAACAACTTCAAATTTTGTCTTCCCAGAAAATTATACCCAGCAGTTGTCCAATGGGCACATGGGCCTGCACACCTGTCAAAAGAATTGATGGCCGCCCTCATACAGAAGTATTATGAAGCACCTGGAATTACAACATTGATCAATAGCTTCTTCAAGGCCTGTGCCATTTGTGCAAAATGCAATCCAGGAAAACCAATCAAGGTGCCTGCAAAACACCTGGCGAAGCCCATGTACCCCTTTCAGAGAATTCAAATTGACCACATCCAAATGCCCAAGAGTGGGCCCCATGAATATGCACTAGTTATAGTGGACATGTTCTCAGGCTGGCCAGAAGCCTACCCAGTGGCCAATATCACTGCAAAAACAACCGCAAAGCGCCTACTTACAGATATTGTATGTAGATTCGGACTCCCAGAAGTCATTGAGAGTGATCAAGGCCCAGCCTTTACAGCAACAGTGACTAAAGAAATTTGGACTGCTCTAGGGGTGACTCTAGCCTTCCACACCCCTTACCACCCACAAAGTAGTGGTAAAGTGGAGCGCATGAATGGCACTTTAAAAACCAGAATGTTAAAAATGTCACAAGAAACAAAGATGCCCTGGCCAGAAAGCCTGCCAATAGCTTTATTTAGTGTTAGGCACACACCTAGAGGGAAGCATTCACTGTCCCCATATGAGATTCTATTTGGGACAGCACCCAGACTAGGTTGTTATTATCCGCAGCAGTTGCAGCTCCAATCAGATGTTTTAGTAGACTATGTAACTGAACTTGCAAGTGCTTTAAACAAAATACATGCCCAAGTTTTCTCTTCAATTCCAGATCCCGATTTGGATACAGGTATCCATAACCTGCTCCCCGGAGATTGGGTTCTGGTCAAGAAGTTTGTACGGAAAAATACCCTGGAACCAAGATTTGACGGTCCATTCCAAGTTCTCCTGATTACCGCAACCTCCGTCAAACTGGCCGGTAGGCCAAATTGGATCCACGCTTCCCACTGCAAGAAATCTCCTGCCCCAGAGGAAGCGAATACCGCACAAGCATGTACCTCTGGTACACCTTCTCCTTAATTAGCCTCATAAAGGCCCAGCAAGTAGCCAATACCAAAGATGTTAGTGGGTACACCTTCTGGTATAATTCATCGTGCACCCAGGTGGCTACTTACACCTTTGACTACTGTGATATTGTAGAATGCCCATTTCCCACACCACAAATCCAGAGCATCTATAGAGATATCCCTCATTCAAAAGACCCATACGTTTGTGTAGTTGACAAGCAATGGGGGCACAATTGTGACCATTGGGGGGCGGCGGGATGGAATGCCGGGCCTGCCTGGGGTTACAAACCAAAAAGTGCCGTATCTAAAGTAGATGATCATGGTAGATCCCTTCTCCAGAGAATGACTTTGAGAAAGCCTGGGGGGGGTACACCAATGAAATTAATCCTTAACATTGAGCATCCAAGCCCCACGGATGCAGACCAGTATGTGATGGGAATGTATTGGAAAAAGGGTTCCTACCGTAAATTAGGGCATTTCTACCTCAAAGATATGTGCAACTCTTCTGAGTGGCAAGGGGCCACCCATATGGTCCCTAACCCATTAAAACCTCATATCCAGACCTTTCAAGACATGATGGCCATTGCTAACCCCACCTTTGAAGATACCATGGCCGCTGAAACAGGTTTTAATGATGTTAACCTATGGTTAGAATGGATGAAATACAATGCTAATAAGCATAACAAAACCGCATGCTATGTGTGTGGCGGTGCCCGGCCTCACCTGGGTACTGTGCCTTTAACCCTGCCAGTAGATATAGAAGAATGTGTTTTAAGCCTTTTTGCCTATCACTATAATTTTAACAGGTCCATATGTATTGCATGGACAAAAGAGTATCCTCTCCTAACCCAGGATGTCAAACCCCCAGATGGTATTACCGTGTATAAAGGTAATTACACTTGTTATGCTAATTATGATGGAATAGGTAAATTCTTGGGTAACTTCTCTAAGGGGTATTGTGCTACCTACAGAAATGTCTCTATGGACTTGTTGCAGTTTCACACCAGGTCATTAGGGGATATTTACTGGTTGTGTGGGGATTTACAGCTAAGATCCAGAATGGACAAGGAGTGGTGGGGGGAGTGTACTCTGGCTAAAGCCATTATGCCTATACATATCATCTCTGACACACACCTCGTCACCCATGGGTCCAAGCACACTAAGGTTAAGCGTGACGCCCCAGTGAAAGGAAGTTTTGATCCTCATGTGTATATTGATGCCATTGGAGTGCCTAGGGGGGTGCCCAATGAGTTTAAAGCAAGAGATGAAGTTGCTGCAGGATTTGAATCACTTTTTGCCATAGTTACCACAAACAAGAATTTAAATTGGATAAATTACATTTATTATAATCAACAGCGTTTTGTTAATTATACCAGAGACGCCCTCCAGGGGTTGGCCGAACAGCTGCAGGCCACATCCCAAATGGCTTTCCAGAATAGAATGGCCCTAGATATGATCTTAGCCGAAAAAGGAGGGGTTTGTAAAATTTTGCCCGACACCATGACATGTTGTACCTATATCCCAGAAAACACAGGCCCTAATGGTAAAGTTACACTAGCCATAGAGAAATTAAATGACCTGTCTGAAGAATTAAAAAGGAATTCTGGGATAAAAGATCCCTGGGAAAGATGGTTTGGTTGGATGACAGGATGGCAAAAGGCTTTAATGCATATTGGTATGGCTATACTAATTTTCCTTTTTATCTTTGCTCTTCTCTTTTGTTGTATCCTCCCATGTCTGAGAAAATCCCTCATGAAGACTGTTGACCAAGCGGCACCCACTTTCACCCATCTCGAAGTTGATGACCAAGAATTCCAAGACATCAACTCACCCTGTCTGCCGCTGCAAACAATCCCTTTTGTTGATAAAGTGCAGGAATTCTAGGAAGGGACTAGCTTAGGGACAGCATCTGTCAGTGAATGGTAAAGGCCCCGTGTGGAGAAGTGGTGGGTTAGCTGCCATGGGACACCCATGGGTGTGAAGTGTTCGAGAGCCATACTGACGGATGAGTTAGCCTATCAGGTTCAGATCTAGGGACAGTCTTGCACTTTGCATTAACACCTAGCTAGGGGCCACGGGGTTTCTGTGCCTTTGGGTTAACACGTCTTCTGATACTAACAAATAAAGTTTTATCTCTTAGAATCTAACATTTCATAGGGGGGACTGATGTGGGATTATTAAAAATCTTTATTGTACTTGTATTGAATTATTGTACTAACTCCATTTTAACTTTATACTGTGACAATCCTCCATTTTGTCCTCCTAACCTGACTTCTTCAATCCTCCATTTTGTCCTCATAACTTAACTTGTTCATTTTAAAACCACCTTACGTGACAAAATTTCCCAACACAATTAATATAATAGACAAAGACTGTATTTCCTGCAAAGACATGATTAACACAGGAGTTGCTGACTTCTCCTTAAACTTGTAAGATAGTATAGTTTGAAGGCCATGAGAACACAGTAGTAATGAAATGTTCTATTCATAAGAGACCTTGCACCTGGACACGAGGCCTGATATCACTGACCGTGTAAAATGACGCTCAAGACCCCCTTATCCCCACCTGTGTCCAGAACAATCCCACCTCTGGTGGGTGGGCACGGGACTAACCACTTAATTTTTGAACCAATAAGTAAGACACTAATCCCGACACTTAACAATTAATCCAATTGATGATGTTTATTTGCTGATATTCTAATAATCAATGATGACGCAAAATGCCTCTTAAAAGGGCCTGCGCGCCCGCTTTTTACTCACTTGCCAATAAATTTTCTCGAAGTTATTTTAACCTGAACCTTGTGTGTCAGACTTAATTACTTCAGCGTATATACGCAATTCAATTTTATTAATTTGGACAGGAACAGATAGACATTTAAACATTTTGGTTTACTGCTAAAAAGTACCATAACATATCTATCTAATCTGTCTATAATAATGCTGGACCATGGGTTATGGTAAAATAATGCCATTAGGGTGCTCTGGACATATTAGCAACCCAAGACTCGACCCCATTTATTTTAAAACAATATTTATTTAAAGGAACACTACACAAAAGAAGTTAACCCCTTAAGGACAGAGCTTCAGAAGCTTGTCTTTCACTTAATGACGACGGCATTTTTTGCATTTTTTGCTATTTGCGTTCAACTGCAATTTGCTTTTTACTTATTCATTGCACCGACACATATTATATACCGTTTTTTAAAGGACAGAAAGGGCTTTAATTTGATGTAACACATATATATATAAATGCTTATTTATTATTAAAAAAATACAGAAATATGCAAAAAAATGAATTTTTGTGTGTTTTTTTTACAGTTTTTGCAATAATAATGTGTACATAATTAGTGCAGGTTAAGGAAAGTAATTAAAAATAAATTCATTTAGTTGTTCTGAATTACAGAATATATAATGTGTCTGGGATTTTAAGTTTTTTTTGGTAGTTACAGGTCACAAAGCACAAGGAGTAAAATACACTTTTTATGTGGAGCGATTTTAGAATTTGGTATGTTTGTCTTGTAAGCCTAATAGCCATAAAAGAAAACAAAATTGCCACACAAAAGTATATATTTATATAAAGTAGACACCACAGGCTATTTACCTAAGGTTGTTTTGACACTTTCTACGTAGCCATTTTACCACCAACCTCTGCTAAATATTGGAGTAAAATTGTGTTTTTTGGGGGTTTTCGCACACAAACTTATAACAAAGAACTTCTCATGTGTATTTTGTAAAGTTGGTGTGTGCTATTCCTGTACAAAGTTTTATTATGTGTTCAGTTACTTCTGCTGAGTACAACGGTACCCCCATTGTATGTCTTTGGCACTATTTCGTGAAGCTACAGTGCCATATAGGAGACCTGTCCTTTTCAGTATTCACAGTAGAATTTTGAGAGACGGATTTAATGAGCCTATGCTTCCATTTGGGGTATTATAACAGTCTGTCTGTTCGAAAAAAAAACCCAAAGGCCTACCATTTGTAAAAGTAGACACTCCAGGGTATCTCATAAGGTGCATATTGTGCCTTAACATGCCCCCATTTTTTTACCAATACATGCCAAAGTATGTGGTAAAAAATAATTTTGTGCATTTTTTACATATGGATTGCATTTGTGCTGGGCATTTTGTATATTTCACATGTGCCACTAAGTTCAAACCCCCCAAATTATGTTCAGCTAAGTCTTCTGAGTAAAATGACACCCCCATTGTATGTCTTTGGCACTAGTTCGTGAAGCTACAGTGCCATATAGGAGACCTGTCCTTTTCAGTACTCACAGTAGAATTTTGAGAGACGGATTTAATGAGCCTATGCTTCCCTTTGGGGTATTATAACAGTTTGACTGTTCAAAAAAAACCCACAAAGGCCTACCATTTGTAAAAGTAGACACTCCAGGGTATCTCATAAGGTGCATATTGTGCCTTAACATGCCCCCATTTTTTCACCAATAGTTGCCAAAGTATGTGGTATAAAATAATTTTGTGCACTTTTTACATATGGATTGCATTTGTGCTGGGCATTTTGTATATTTCACATGTGCCACTAAGTTCAAACCCCCCAAATTATGTTCAGCTAAGTCTTCTGAGTAAAATGACACCCCCATTGTATGTCTTTGGCACTAGTTCGTGAAGCTACAGTGCCATAAAGGAGACCTGTCCTTTTCTGTACTCACAGTAGAATTTTGAGAGACGGATTTAATGAGCCTATGCTTCCATTTGGGGTATTATAACAGTTTGACTGTTCAAAAAAAAACCACAAAGGCCTACCATTTGTAAAAGTAGACACTCCAGGGTATCTCATAAGGTGCATATTGTGCCTTAACATGCCCCCATTTTTTCACCAATAGATGCCAAAGTATGTGGTAAAAAATAATTTTGTGCGTTTTTTACATATGGATTGCATTTGTGCTGGGCATTTTGTATATTTCACATGTGCCACTAAGTTCAAACCCCCCAAATTATGTTCAGCTAAGTCTTCTGAGTAAAATGACACCCCCATTGTATGTCTTTGGCACTAGTTCGTGAAGCTACAGTGCCATAAAGGAGACCTGTCCTTTTCTGTACTCACAGTAGAATTTTGAGAGACGGATTTAATGAGCCTATGCTTCCATTTGGGGTATTATAACAGTTTGACTGTTCAAAAAAAAACCACAAAGGCCTACCATTTGTAAAAGTAGACACTCCAGGGTATCTCATAAGGTGCATATTGTGCCTTAACATGCCCCCATTTTTTCACCAATAGATGCCAAAGTATGTGGTAAAAAATAATTTTGTGCGTTTTTTACATATGGATTGCATTTGTGCTGGGCATTTTGTATATTTCACATGTGCCACTAAGTTCAAACCCCCCAAATTATGTTCAGCTAAGTCTTCTGAGTAAAATGACACCCCCATTGTATGTCTTTGGCACTAGTTCGTGAAGCTACAGTGCCATATAGGAGACCTGTCCTTTTCAGTACTCACAGTAGAATTTTGAGAGACGGATTTAATGAGCCTATGCTTCCATTTGGGGTATTATAACAGTTTGACTGTTCAAAAAAAACCCACAAAGGCCTACCATTTGTAAAAGTAGACACTCCAGGGTATCTCATAAGGTGCATATTGTGCCTTAACATGCCCCCATTTTTTCACCAATAGATGCCAAAGTATGTGGTATAAAATTATTTTGTGCGTTTTTTACATATGGATTGCATTTGTGCTGGGCATTTTGTATATTTCACATGTGCCACTAAGTTCATACCCCCCAAATTATGTTCAGCTAAGTCTTCTGAGTAAAATGACACCCCTATTGTATGTCTTTGGGACTATTTTGTGAAGCTACAGTGCCATATAGGAGACCAAGCCATATCAGTTTTTACCGAACTTTGAATTTTGACGCTGGGCCTATGTGCAATTTCCAAGCATCTTAGCATGTTTTAAATTCAAACTACCCCACAAAGGCCTACCATTTCTTAAAGTAGACACTCCAGGGTATCTCATAAGGTGCATATTGTGCCTTAACATGCCCCCATTTTTTCACCAATAGATGCCAAAGTATGTGGTATAAAATTATTTTGTGCGTTTTTTACATATGGATTGCATTTGTGCTGGGCATTTTGTATATTTCACATGTGCCACTAAGTTCATACCCCCCAAATTATGTTCAGCTAAGTCTTCTGAGTAAAATGACACCCCTATTGTATGTCTTTGGGACTATTTTGTGAAGCTACAGTGCCATATAGGAGACCAAGCCATATCAGTTTTTACCGAACTTTGAATTTTGACGCTGGGCCTATGTGCAATTTCCAAGCATCTTAGCAGGTATTAAATTCAAACTACCCCACAAAGGCCTACCATTTTTTAAAGTAGACACCCCAGGGTATTTCAAAAGGTATATTCTAAACCTTAGTGTAGGATCATTTTTTTGTTAGTTTGTACCAAGTCTAGTTGCAATTAGCATTTTTTCTGCCTTTTTGACACACACTTGGAGATGTTACTGTATATTTTGCTATCCTTATGTGTGCTACGGCAGTATAACACCTAATATGTTGCTCAGCTATGTCATCTTAGTGCAATGATACCCCCATATACAGAATAGTTGGGGTAAACTTATCCGGGGGTAGTACACAGTTATCTGCGTCCCGGGCAAAGCTGTCATGGATTCCGAAACCAAAACACAGACAGACCACAAAGAGAGAGAACACAGAGAGAGAAACTTGTAATACCGGTCCTTAGAATGGCCGGGCTATACAAGCAGAGAATTGTCAAGGTACAAGCCGAGGTCAAAGAAGTAAAGAGAAACGGAACAACGATAGGACAAGCCGAGGTCAAGGATCAGAGAAGACAGGATAAACGGTAGACAAAGCCAAGATTCGGTAACCAAAAATCACACCCCAAAACTGGTCTACTTATTCGGCCTGGGTGTGAAAAATTTTAAAACAATGGCCAATACATAGGCCGGGCTGAGAGGGGCAATCAGGGCAGTAATAGCTGGTCTCAACTCTTACGCCCCTCTTGTAACACACCCTGCACCTTTTCTGGGGGTTTTGTTTTTTAGGGGTTGGTGGAATCTTAAAGCAGAAGTGACCTGCCTCCATTCTTCTGCTAGGCTCCACTGATGGTCTCCTTGTGTGGCATTCTAGCAGCTTAGAAATTAGCTCAAACTGGAAAGAAAGAAAAGTGCTTTTCAGCCCAGCATTTGCCTTTTTAAAAATAACAAAGGCATTGTGGATTGCCATCTGCAAAAGGTATATGCCCACTTTTTTATACCATGCCCTGGTCTTTCTCATGATCAAATATGGCTGCATCAGTTGATCGGACAGGTCAACGCCCCCCATATGCCGATTATATTGCCGTATGCAGACTGGCACCCGTTTATATTCGTCTCTGCCACGAACTGCGACCCTCCGAGTGTTTTCACCATGGATGGTGGTTAAGATGAAAACATCCTTTTTATCCCTGTACTTGAGTGCCAGCAGTTCATTCTGGCAGAGAGCTGCTGTTTCCCCCCTTTTCATTTTTTTGTTCGCTAGAGCCTTTGGGAAACCTGTGCGACTCTTCCGAATAGTGCCACAGGCCACGGTCTCGAAGCAATACAACATTTGTAACAGTGGGATGCTATTATAAAAGTTATCGATGTATAGATGATAACCTTTATTAAGTAGTGGCATTATTAAGTCCCAGACAATTTTTCCACTTGTCCCTACTGTATCTGGGCAACCTGGGGGATCAAGGTGGCTATCCCTTCCTTCGTATACACGGAAGGTGTATACGTAGCCACTGCCACTTTCACATAGTTTATAAAATTTGATCCCATATCGGGATCTTTTGGATGGGATATATTGTCTAAACCCCAGTCTTCCCTTAAACTTCATTAGGGACTCGTCAATGGAAATGTTTTTATTGGGGGTATATATAGCGGCAAATTTACTGTTAAAGTGGGCAATTAAAGGGCGTAGTTTGTAAAGAAGATCGTACTGCGGATCACCTTTTGGGGGGCACTTGTTGTTATCACTAAAGTGCATAAATCTTAGTATGTCTTCATATCTTTCCCTTGTCATTGTCTCGGCAAAAATAGGAGTATTGCAAATAGGATGTTTAGCCCAATACATCCTAATTGTGGGCTTTTTAATTAGCCCCATTAACATGGTCAGTGCCCAGAATTGTTTAAATTCTGGCACACTGGTTGGGTACCATCTCTCTTTCCTAGAGATAAGAGAGTCTGGATTGCGTGCCAGATATTGCTCCGCATAGAGATTAGTCTGGGTGACTATCTCCCCAAAAATCTCATCCCCCAAGAACAGCTGCATAACATCCAGCGCACTATAGGCAGACAGGTCCGCCTGTATGCCAGGATTGCCTGTAAACACTGGGATGTCTGGGGAAAAATTATTAGGGGGTACCCAGTCATCTGCGCCATGGTCAGCATTAGGGGAATCGTCGATTTCTCCTGATGGTCCTGCAGTATCTGGCACATAGTCCATGTCCCCTGCATCCCCTGCGTCACTCCCTGCTTCACTCTCTGAGGCAGTGTCAGTCGCCTCTGAGTCTGCCGCTAACAGGGCATAAGCCTCCTCCGCGCTATACTTTCTAAACATTGTTAATACAGCTAACACAGCTAACAAAACTCTAACAAAAAAAAAAAATTTTTTTTTTTTTTATACCCTAATTCCCACTAAATTCCACCCACCAAAATAACTAAATCACAAATTAATAAAATCAAATAATAAAATTTAACCCCTTAGGGTTACAAAAAACCTAAAAATTAACCCTTGAAAGTAAAAAAAAAAAATAGATCACAGTAGAGTACTGTGACCTGTATATTGATCACTGCTAGCAGTGATCAAGCAGCAGGGAAAGGGTTAATTTTTTTTTTAACTCCACAAAAGTGAATTTTATACTTAAGTATAACTCTGCAATAAATCAGGGACACAATGTAGCACCGATCCGTCTCCCTCCACTTCACAAACCCACACGAGGTGGAGGGAGGCGGATCAGATATCCCAGCAGCATTGTGACCGCTGTGACTGGCTATCACAGCGATCACATGGGCTGGGATATCCGGATTTGCTGCTGCTGGTCTGCCCCTGACTCGGAGGGACCCAGCAACAGCATTAACCCCGCGATCGCCGGCACTGCGCGATCGCGGCGTTAATTTTAACGCGTGACGGACGAGGTCCGTCACTCGTCATTAACGCATTCCCCTGAGTGACGGACCTCGTCCGTCACTCGTCGTTAAGGGGTTAAGTGCTTTACATGTCAGGATAGGCTTATTTTATTTGCAGTTTATAAAAGTTCAGTTGGTTTTTTTTTATAAATAATTGCAGTAACTCCTCCCCTGCTGTTGTCTGCAGAGGCTCCAGACAAGGGAGAGCATAAAAGTCCTCCCACAACCGGTCCTTTTCCTTTCCACAAATAGCAGGCTCTGTGCCTGCTATGGTAACTCACTGGCTAGGGAGTACAGGAATGACGTGATTGAAGTTCCCATTATACAGGAGGTTGACAAAGTGTCCCCAAGCAGGGCAGGCCATTGGGCAAACCAGAAAATGCCCAGTGGGAAATGATGGCCAAGGGTCGAGGCTGACCAGGGAGATCAAAGGATATCCTTTGCTGGCCCATGCAGGGCTGAAGCTCAGTTAGCGTCCCAAACAAAAAATGAATTCCCTTTATCTGAATGGGCCGGTGGGGAGATCAGAGATCTCCATCACCGTCCCATTAGTCAGACATGCAGAGCGGCGCAGGGAGCATCGGGTCTCATCTCTGGCTGGGGATATAGTCTCTTGTGAGCTCCAGTCACAACCCTGGAGTTCGTCTAAAGCAGGGGTGCCGAAAAGGTAGATCCCCAGATGTTGTAGAACTGCAACTTCCATGACGTTTTGCATGCCGTTAGAATGAAGCTGTTGTTTTAAAACATCTGGTGACGTACCTTTTGAGCAGCCCTGGTCTAAAGTAAGAGTGCTGCAAGGGAGAGAGAGTGACCTGAGCCCACTTGATCACCAGGATGTCCCGACTCCTCTGATGTCCCCCCCTTCCTTTAGCCAAAGGTAACGAAAGGGAGGGGGGAGTAGATTTTTTTTTTTTAATTATATTTTTAATCTTAATATTTTCTTTCCCCCTTCGTCATCCTGGACCCCTATGCCCCCACACAATAGCCCATAAATGCACACGAAAGCATCCTATACACACACAAACCAGCTCCAATCCAAACACACTATAGCCAATATATTAATACACACACTACAGCCCATACAATTATATATATATACACTACACCCATACATAGATTTTCTTTAGAGGTTTTTCACTCACAATACAACTGTATCAGTGTATGACAAGAGAACGCAAAGGCAAAACAATCTGCATCAAGTATGGCTCTTAAGCAGGTAATTAATCTTTGGTGACAATCGGGTCCGTTTGAAGGAATTTGAGGGCCCCAAGCAAAATTGACATGGAGGCAATTTTTACTCCCCCCATGTTCTTTTTACCCCCCCCTCCCTATGTTCTTTTTACTCCCCCCCTCCCTATGTTCTAATCACCTCCCCTTCCCTGTAGCGGGGCCGTGCGGTAACAGGAGATTCAGTTTCCTCTTCCCGGCCAGACTGAAAGGAAGTGAGCACTAAGTGTGACTGACAGGAGGAAGAGGAGCTCGGCCATGCTACAGGGAAGGGGATTGTGACGAGAGAGGCAGTACTGCAGCCGCCTGAGACTCTCTATAGAGAGCTCAGGCAGCTGCAGCCTTATTGGAAGCGCCGGCCCTGCTTGGGGTCCCAGGCCAGCTCGGGGCACCAAGCAATTGCTTGGTTAGCTTGCCTGGTAGCGACGGGCCTGGTGACAATGCAACAACATTTCCTATACCGTCAATATGAGACTGTGATGTCCAATAGAGTGATGCAGGTGAAGCATCAAGTAGCCTTAACACCACATAACTACTAGAGGAAAAATTACTGGTTGGAGAAAAAACAAGCATGGAAATAAGCAGGTAGGATGAAATTCCGTTGAAATTCTCACTGTAGCTTCTATCGTACTGTTAAGTCCCAGCTCCCTCTGGTTGTCTGACAGGCAGGTTCAGGCTCTGAAGAAAGGACGTTAGGTACTCTGAGGACAAGGTGAGTGTTGCGATTCCTTGTGGGAAAATCAGGAAGTCTCTCAGTTTCTTGGCTACTGGAGCCAACTGCCTCTTCGCAAGCAGCACTGCAAATGGAATATTGCCACAGAGTAACTCTCGAACTGGACAGAGTCGAACTCTCTGGATCTAGTCATGATAGCGGATCAAACCGCAGTGTCTCCGATTATGACTGTTGTGTCTCTGGGCGCTCCCTGCAGAGCAGTTGCTGCCTTACGGACCCTGAATGCTGAGAGTATCATCCCTTGGGGATCAATTCCTTTAAGGCCCATCGAGGCCACCAGCCTCAAAGGTCAGCAGGGCATCCCCTCTCCTCTGATTTTTTTCCGGTACAACCTTTGTACATATATTCTGTTTTCTATGTAGAGACTCAAGTGTAGATACTGAGCGGGTGAGTTTCTGTACCTGCTGGGCTTGGTTGTCCACACTCTTGGTGGGTCACATTGCAGTCAGCCTTCTTGTGTTTGCTCTCTCTTTTCCACCTCAGTAATTTTCTGACAGGGGACCCCAACTTCGATTGTGCCTCTCGGAGGTCTGATTTCCAGACCTTGTGCAGGTCATGCAGGAGGTGAATTATGTCACCTTTTGTGGCCAGCACTGAGTCCTCATCTGATTCGGAGTCTAGGTAGAAGTTGTCCATTCCGGGCGAGGTAGGTATTGCCCCTTCATCGTGGGAGGCCTACTACTCTCTCAAAAGAAAGACGATTATCCAGTGAAATTTTGGGGGGCAAAATATTTCGTGCATTTACCCCATGATGGTCTCTGTTGGGGGAAATAAAGGGTTTGACCTGTAGGATCTCTAGAGTGCAAATAAAGGCCAATTATTTCTAGTCTGGCCCAGAGCTCCGTGGGTTCAGATCTTCTCTGCTACTCAACTAGCCAGGCCCCCTCACAGCCCATATATACACACATATACATGCACATTAGATACATGTATACATATCCCATAGACAAACACATACAAGGTCTGTCCGGAAAAAGTTCAGCCATTGTTAATATAACGACAATGGTTTGCGCAACATCGATCAATGTAACCTGGCAGCCAAGGAGAATGCACTGGAATGCGCATGCATGAACAATGACAACTTCACTGTAGTAGTCAGTGGGGGAACTAGACACAGTTGAGTGACCATGTGTACTTTGTGGCCATCGCATGCAGAATGACTGAGTAAGTAGAGAAATGAATCTGCATCAAATTTTGCATTAAGCTTGAACATTCCTCTGCGGAAACTAGTTGGATGATTCAGAAGGCTTTCAGGGACGATGCAATGAGTGCAGCGCAAATAAATATGTGGCACAAATGCTTCAAAGATGGTCGAGAATCTGTTGAAAGATTTGGTGCCCTACGACTTCTGGCATTTCCCAAAACTAAAATCACCTTTGAAAGAGAAGGGATTTCAGACTGTGAATGACATTCAGGTAATTACGATGAGGCAGCTGATTGAGAGTCCAACAAAGGATTTTGCAGAGTGTTTTGAACAGTGGAAGAGATGCTGGGAGAACTGTGTGAGGTCCCAAGGTGCCTACTTTGAGGGGGACTGAGACCTCATACACTACACCATCTAGACACACAAACACTCTCTATACATACACAAACTACCCTGTACACACAAACTACAGCCCCTATACACATATTACACCCTCTAGAAACACTAAAAATGCTAGATAGACAGACAGACAGACACACACACACACACACACAATCAATCAATTTCTACAGCCCCTAGAAGCACTTACTTTACATTTAGTGGAAACAAATACACACCACAGTTCCTAGCCAAACACACTACACCAGTTGCCTCTACGCACACGCAATCCCACAATCAGCCTCCAGCCACATACAACAATACAGAGAGCCTCCCCATGCATGCATAACATCCTTTATTGGCCATGCCCCACGTTTGTCCTTTGGTATCCTCCTTATAGGGACAACAGAGACAAGTCACCAGCAGACACAGAGCTGTGCTGCGTAAAACAAACACAGGGCATTGTTCCCATGCGAAAGCTCTACAGCAGGGCTCTGCACATGAGATGCCATGGAGGGACATTGAACTAACATACGGACTTTGAGGTGGTGTGCGTGCCTATGTTGATGACATGACATGCGCCCTCTCTGTTCCCGCCCCTATCTACAGGAGGGACTGCTCTGGATTTGACATACATTTTGCACAGAATTGACATTAGGCAGCACGGTAACAGAGTTCTTGTCACGTGTGCTGGTGGCAAAACTAGCTCCCGGCACAACAAGTGCAAATATCTCTGGATGCACAGCTTTTCATCCTGAAACACTTCACATTCAGACTACTACCAACCAAGTCTTTAGGATGTAAATAAATGTCAGGTCCATAGAAACGCTGTTGCAAGCGCTTTTAATTTACACCTCTTCCGCTTCTTAGGTGGGTTTTATAATACCTACTCTCGATAGTGTGTGGACGCGTGCGCTATTAGACCAATCGTCTTATCCCTTTCTCTGAGTTATCTAATTGCATTTCTTTCCCCTTCCAGGGAAACCATAGAAACGGGTTGTTTGTTTTTCGGAACCCATATTGTGGCCGCACATGCGCACCGAGACACATCTCTCCTCCTTTCGGGAGTAAACTCCACCCACTCCAATAGGATTACCCACGCGATTGGCGTATCCCTGCAATAGGAGGGATTTATCTACCTTCAAAAAGCTGATTCCTCGTGGATGCCCTTTCAGCTCTTGAGAAATGCGGTGTTAACCGTCTAAACACGTGTCAAGCTGCCGATGCATATACTTTGCTTTTATATTCACTTTGTTTGTTGACAGTGATACTGAGATCTTTCATTTAGGGGGGCTGCCTTTAAGCAGCAGGGAGTGGCTTAGCTAGCATTAGTAGAGAACAGGATACTTATCCATTAACCTTCAATTTGTTTGTTGGCTCTCACCGCTCATTCGCTCTATTCCTGGCGCCTATACACATCTTGAGTATTGTTTACATAGGGGGGCTGCATTGTAGCAGTAGGGGGAGGAGTTTAAACCATTTCAGGGTTTAAATTGAAACTTGTGTGCCCTTTATGTCTTTACTTCCTTCCCCCAATATAATCTACTCTACTTACCAAGATCTTTTGAACTACATGGGTGTAGAGCAGGCATAGGCAACCTTCGGCACTGCAGATGTTTTTGACTACACCTCCCATGATGCTTTGCCAGCATTATGGGTGTGAGCGCTTTATGGGGGATGTAGTCCAAAACATCTGGAGTGCCGAAGGTTGCCTACCCCTGGTGTAGAGTATATATATATATATTTACTAACCTCGGCTAAGGAAGCTCCTTCCCTTAATACTTAGATCTCAGGTCTAGTGTTTATCTACTTCCACTGCTGAATAGACTCTCTATATAATTACTCCCTGCCTCATATGTTTAATACAGGTTCAATCCTATATGTTGAACATTTTATCCACAGGACACTACAGAAAGCAGTTTGATATTTTGTGTCAAATTAGTTAACTATCTAAATGTTACATTTGTAGCTTGAGGAGTTTACAGTGACAGTCTGAAATAAAGATTTAGCAGTCATTCAATTATCACTTTTCATATGCTCACATCACATTTAGGTTGCACAAGCACCTTTTTCTGTTTAGTATGTGCTTATTTTCAATAAAGACCCTTCCTGGACTGATAAGGAATGGGTCTCCGCTCACTCGTTACCAATTCGCGGCAATGCTCCGCAGGGCGCTGTCAGCCTGCGGAGCGGATGCACAGGGGTCCTCGGCACATTCCTTTCGGATTGGGGCCGCCACTCAGGCGAGTTTGCTGGGCTACTCGGCTGCGGAAATTAATCGCATTGGTAGATGGGAATCGTAATAGACCTGTCTGTTGGTGAAGCACCCCAACAGCCGACAGTGGTGAATATTTGCTGGCATTGATTAACAATAAAGCTGTGGCCGTTGCCCTTACCCGGGTAGGGGTGTTCCTGGGGTAGTCAGCAGTCAAGTTTATTATCCTATATTGAATTTTATCTAGAGGTATTCCTTGTGGGGCTGGTTTTTCCTCCTATGTTTAGAAAGGTAACCATCCTCATTATTTGATTTCAATAGTTAAACCCTATCTACCTCTGTAACCCTTTCCAAACTGTTAGGATAGGTTTTCGTCCTATTCTTTTGTAGTTTCTTCTTTCATTTTAACCTTCATCTGGTGAAGTAAGAGGATTGGAGATCTGTTCACCTGCTCACCTTGGTGTTCTCTGTACAGTGCTTGGGTTTATAGAGTTCCAAGCAAACGGTGCCAACAATGACCGCTGCATGCTGGGAGTCGCCAGGAGGATCCCACATCTTCATGTTAGGCAGAGGGTGGGTGGCTATGGACTCACTATGTGTATTTTCTATTTAAACTGGTGAGTGCTTTGTCCTTCAAATAAATGATTTGTCCACCAAAGTGCTACTATCAAAGAAGGGAAGGGAAATAGTATAAATTAGATCAACAATGTGTCAAGTAGCTGTGAATTCTCCTAGAAACATAACTACAGGGCCGAGGGAGGGTGTCTGAGAACCTTCATCTTAGAAGTGTTACATCTGTTTGATTGGAAATTACAACAAATCTCAAGTTATTTCTTCATGTAAATGTTACACCATTTTCCAAAGCACGAGGGAGTGAAGTAACCGAGATGCATCAAATCATCCTCGCTTTTGTCCTTTAGAAAAGGAAGGATATATTTCCCCATCCTGAGCTCTAATTTCTAAAGAAACATTAATACACTTCCGCTTTTCCTCTGCGCAGTACGTGCTGGTCTTTAATGTATATATCACATAGATAAGACCATCTAATTAAATCTATCTGAATTACAGGTTTCGATTTAAAGTATGCAATGTGTTTATTCTCCAACAATGTAGTTGACATGTCACTGTCAACGGTGTCATCCAAAAAATCCAAATTGGAAAAAAAAAATGACCTAACTCACTATTTAAAAATCCCCTAAATCAACAAAGAGTACCTTTGGTAAACCACTATTTACCATTCTATATGCTGCAATAGTTGATAGAGCACAGACACTTACTTCTCTACTAATAGAGAGTTTTTTAACATTCATTTTTGTAATGTTATATAATTCTCAATATATAAGCAGAGGGTAAAGTATTTGTTGTGGCCCCAGAGGGCTGTGGTAAAAAGTCCCATCCCTAGAGTCACAAATAAAAGATGGCCCGTTTTTATTAATCGGTGTATTTAAAGACGCACTCGAAGCACGTGGTAGTGGTTATGGTGTGAGGGGTTCCCTGGCACTATCCCCCAGATAAGAGTCAAATCATTTTCATTCTCCTACTGTTAAACTAACCACAATTCCAAATCCTATTACAATGGTATCCTTGCCCTCAGTCCTATAATGAATGACTGCCTGGAGTGGAGCCAATCAGGATAGAGAGGCTTTAATATGTACATTTAATGACAGTGAACAAAAAAGGAACAAAGGGCACTGCCTGTAGAGTATATATTGGTGTATATCGTTATATTGATATAGAATAAAAGTAAAATAAAAAAAAAAAATATTTATTGGTGAACAAGATACAAGGTGATTATTTCGTACATCCACTCCTGAGCCTTCTGTATAAATGCATACAGGGGCATACAGAGATACTATGCAGAAATAAAAAAGGTTTAAAAGGACAGTTAACAGCACCTAGATCACAGCTGTTCTCAGATCTTACACTGTCTCCACCGTTACAGTTAATAGTACTCTTGGCAGTTAGTCCTGCTGCACAAAATTTGTAACTGTAAACAAGGTATGGGAGACTAAAGTCGTCTGAGTTATTCTCAGATCTTACACTGTCTCCACCGTTATAGTTAATGGTACTCTTGGCAGTTAGTCCTGCTGCACAAAATCTGTAACTATAAACAAGGTGCAAGAGACTTAAGTCGTCTGAGTGGGGTCTCTATCGTTAAGGTAATAGTATCTCAATATAGTTTTCAAAAGCAAAGGTATCAACTGTAATTGGAATTACCACGGGAGACCCGTGCTGCCTGAATGCTGTCTTAGAGTTAAAAGGCTGCAAGCTATGGTAGTGGTACGTTCGAATCCTGCAATAGACTCTACTCCGGGTACTAGATAGTAAATTACCCCAAATATAATGTAGAGAAAAGACAGAGAAAAAGAAGATATATCTCTGTGCCTTCAAGGGCACCTACCAGATAAGAGAGCTAACTGCAGGAAAAAGAAAGGTACAAAAGGAGAGATGTATTTAAATAAATCACAGTAGATAAATAGTAAATACTAACTGTGCCTTCAAGGGCACCTTCCTTTTAAGTCACTAGCTGGCTTGCGTCTAGATAACTAGAATCTCAACACAATAAAGTATATGTGCATGTGTTAAACACATAAATAGTGTTATAACCACAATCAGTGTCAGTGGCTATAACCTAGGTGTCCCTCCCGATACACCCGCAACCTATATAGATATCGTTAATGATCGTAATATTCTTAGGTATTGACTGCTGGTGCAGAGGGTATAATTCTTAGGAGAGACCAGAAAAAACCCCGACGCGCGTTTCGCCGGTAAGGCGGCTTTTCAAGGGGGCTGTGGTAAAAAGTCCCATCCCTAGAGTCACAAATAAAAGATGGCCCGTTTTTATTAATCGGTGTATTTAAAGACGCACTCGAAGCACGTGGTAGTGGTTATGGTGTGAGGGGTTCCCTGGCACTATCCCCCAGATAAGAGTCAAATCATTTTCATTCTCCTACTGTTAAACTAACCACAATTCCAAATCCTATTACAATGGTATCCTTGCCCTCAGTCCTATAATGAATGACTGCCTGGAGTGGAGCCAATCAGGATAGAGAGGCTTTAATATGTACATTTAATGACAGTGAAACAGTGCAGAATTTATGATCATCTTGGCGAGATTTGCTACAGGGCAAACCTGGGGTTCCGTACAGACAAATTGTTAATAGATACCACAACTGTTCCTTATTTTCAAAAAAATAATTTTTTTATCTTAATCATGTTTCTTAATTACAATCATGTCTACAAAAAGTTATAAAGTGGATGTTTTCGCCAAGCTATATTTAGACCTAAATCTCCCTCAGCATGACTTTCCATAATTCCTTTAGATCACCAAACCCTTTTCTTTGTCGCCTCCTTGTAGTGTTTTTCTCCAGTAAAATTTCGTTTTGTGACATCTTATACCTTTAACAGCTGTTTAACAACGGTCACAATATCTCTGCTTCTTAACCACTTCCTAAATCAAATGTAGACATTTTTATTTGCATGTACTTTGCCGAATGAAATCTAGTTAATAAAATCTCATTTAAACTTTAGTTACTCTGGACCTCCAGATGCTGCTGAAGTTCAACTCCTACAATTTTTGGATTAAATAGTTAGCCAGAGAATCATGGGAGTTGTAGTTCAGAAACATCTGGAGGGCCAACACTTGGAGAACCCTGCTGTAGAAGAACAAATGTATCTGCCAGAAGCCAGTAATCACTGATAGAATGCCTGTATATTTGCTGAAAATGTAAGCTCGCCCTCTCCTTCCAAACAGTAAAGGAGATTTGAATAGGTCATATCATTAGTACTGGCAGGGAGCGAGGGATGAGTGAATGGACTACAATTTCACTGTTACCATTACATTAGCATTCCAAAGACAGATACAGATTGCTATAGCAGTTTTATTTTAAAAATATTTTATGTAACTGTATTTACAGCATGTGGGCAGTGTGCTGAAAAGCACACATTCTTTTTACATTCTGTCGCCACTTTTAGTAAGAGGTACAACTAGTAATACCATCAGGGTTCTTGCAATTACTTATAATCAAGGTATTTGACCATTTTTAAATGTAGTCTTAATTACCATTTGTGAGAAAAATAGCATTTTAAATTTTTTAAGTAATATTTGAGACCCTGTGTGAAATATAGCAAGATTAAGGACACCTACCGTCTAAAGCTTTTACTTTCCCAAATATTTTATAAAGGCTAAAAAAAATAAGTTAATAATAAAAATTGTAAATGATATAGTTTCAATTTATAAAAAATTTCTGCAAAGCAATATATACACAAACTTGCTGTTATTTTACGCTTATATGCTAGCTGGGCATCTCCTGCTTCAAATGCATGTTATGCTAATATTTTTTCAACCAAAAATTGCTAAGCAGTGCAGGGGTTAATATGTAATTTGTACCTTTATTAAGGAGTTCAATAAAAAATTAAGGACATCAAACT
This sequence comes from Pelobates fuscus, assembly GCF_036172605.1. Taxonomy (NCBI): domain Eukaryota; kingdom Metazoa; phylum Chordata; class Amphibia; order Anura; family Pelobatidae; genus Pelobates; species Pelobates fuscus. The sequence continues at coordinate 53,819,548 of NC_086323.1, forward strand.
TTGATAAGAAGGGAATGGGAAAAAGATTACTGCTCTCCTCATTTTAATCTTGTTAATTCTTATTCTCAGTAATGACTACCGTTGACACCTCACCCGAAAAACTAGACCCAGCACTGAGTTACATCGGCACTGGGATTAAATAAGTTATTGAATTTTTTAAAAAAAATAATTAAATCTTTGCGGCCAGGGGAGAGGGGAAAAGGCAGAGTTTAGTATTAGGAAGACATCTTTGTATGCGTAACACTAGAGTGTTCCTTTAAACATCCTTGGCCCAGACGTTTAAAGGTCTGCATTCCCAAAACAAACGAAAAAAAGATTAATAAGCAATGATCATTATCACTATCACCAGATGCCCTGCTAAACCTTTTTCACACAAAAAAAGTCACATTTATTGGCATTATAAGGACTACTGATAAGTGTGTGCTACAAAAAATAAAGAGTGTGCATCCTCCCAGGGTCTGCCATTTCATTTGGTTAAGTGGGTAGAACCAAACAAGTCAGTGGGACAGCGGTCCGCCATCTTTAAACTTCACCAGCCACTGTAGCATTTCAAAATTCCTCCACTACCTCTTGTCTGAACTCCACAATGTAACCATCACATTGTAAGCTCACGGGCAGGCCCTCTACATATTGTATCGGTCTGTTCTAATTGTATTGTCTTTTTCCCAATTGTACAGCGCTGCTGAATATGTTGGCGCTTTATAAATGCCAGTAATAAATACGTAAGCCCTGAAGTTACATTGCGATGGGGGCGTGAGTGTTCCTTTAAACTCTGGGCCCCGTTCATCTACAGATCTACACAACAAATGTGTGTTTTTCTAATTAGGTTTTATCTGAGAGTTGGCCTGAATCCTGTCAATTCTCTGGCTGTAATGCAGTTATGATGGAGCAAGAATTCAGAATAAGGGGAAGTTATCACACTTTGCATTACACTAGTTTCAGAATCCCCTTCTGGCAGTTTTGAGGTGTGTCACTGCTTCCTCTTGTGTCATAACATTCTAAAAGCACAATACAGCAGTAAGGAGACAGACCGCCTTAAAGAGCAAGCTCCCTGCCCGTGGCAGAGTTAGACTAAGACGTAGAGGCAGAGGGGATAATATCGTATCTGTGAAGCTCAGCTCACTCTTCGCATAGAGAAATCATCCGTAAACCACAGACTTTTGACAAAGGGTTCCCAAACATGGCTCTGGTTGAGATTATGCGTCTTTGGAGCGAGGGGGTAGTAGCTGCAGAAAAGGGGGATTGGAATGACGCCCTGAAATGTTTCACCTCCATCTCAGACCCTCGAGCCAAAATTTGCTTCAACATTGGTTGCTGCCATCTTGTCCTGGGAAATTTACAACTGGCTGAGGAGGTGAGTAAAAAGTAACCGTTACACATTAAAATCAGGGAATATTAATAAAAATGTGCAGTCCTACCACATCCCGCGGTTTTAGACATCTTGCAATACCTGTATTTGCTGTCGTGCCATAACAACTTGTATGTCAAACTTTTACACAACAAAGATAAAGAATAATAAAAAAAAAAATCAGGGAATAAAACTTAATAAATGGATTGGATGCAACTCTAATGGAACAAGCAAGCAAACAATATAAACATTGAACTACAAATTACTAAACACACACACACACTCAAAAAAATAGTGAAATTTTAAAAGCTTTATCTGCTGCCATGACAACAGGAGTATTGGACCTATGTCTATCCCTTCTCTGTGTCACATGACTACAGATTAACATTAATACTGTCTGTTAAAGTAGCAGTTTGTAAAACAATTTGTAAGACAGCAGTTTTAATTGACACGGCTCTGTGCGTGCTATTTGTTTGTCCCCAGGGTCAACATAACTGAGAAACAACACCATTCTCTAAACTTAGCAAACAGCATGCTTTCGAAAAAATCCAAGGTTAATAACAAGAACTAAATCACTTCCAATATAAAGTTGCTCATACAATGCATTAAACAAAAGCAGGACACAGTCTGAAATGAAATAAGAGTAATGTTAATGATTTCTACCCGGCTTAGATCACTAACAATACCAGGGGTCTTTTGCTACATCGTTTCTTTTTTTTTTTTTTTTTTATTCTTTATTTTTGATATGCAGGTGAGTACAACAGTGCCTGTATAGCCACAACGGCATCAGCAGGCTCGATTTTCATAGACAAAACACAACAGTGTTGTGGCATGTTGGGTTTGCATATATTTTTAAATAAAAAGGTAACCAATCGAAAAGTAAGCGTGGATATTAATTAACATTAATTAACATTAACATCAACAGTAATTGATACTATGCAATTGATAGGCCATGCTATTATGTATGAATTGAGTTAATTTAGTGTATAGGCTTTAGTGTATAGGCTAGTGGATCTGCAAGAACAACGCAAAGGACTATGAATAGTTCTGTTCCCTCGCTATACTGGTCTTAACAGCAAGATTCATAAAAAGTAACAATTCAATAATAACATGCTGAACATAACTTATGAGGTGCTACTATAAGGCTAATCTATACATAGGGTTATAGTTACGATGCTGCAGGGTATTGCTGTGTGTTGAATGCTTAAACTTTCGTTTCTGTATGAGAGACATGGTGGGAGCCCGGCAGTGTACTTTGGCATAGTGGTGACAAAGAGGGCAGATCATGGCGCCGGCACCAGGTTACTGGAGAGGGTCTTTGGCTGAGCTTCTCTTTTCTACGTCCATCTCGAGGCAGCGGGTGAGAAAGTCTCTGAAAGTGACTGATAATTTCTCCGGCTTTTGCAGCTCCGGCTTCCCGTTTGTAACTATGAGATACAGTGCCCTCAGAGGATTTTCATGCAAGTGAGGAGGCTCCCCCTCGATCATTTCGATGACCACGATTCCCAGAGACCAGATGTCCACTTTAGGACCAGAAGCTTTTCGAGTAGCCACTTCTGGTGCCATCCAAAGCTTGCAGACACCAGTGCTGGCAGGTTGCCTGCTCTGCTGTATGCGTTGCGCCTCGGAGGAGGATCTTGGTTGAAATCATTGCTCCCGAGCAGGCCTCAGAAGGAGCGATGGTGTCTTCCATAGACACAGTGTGTTTTCCCGCTTGTGGTATGCGTTGCAATCCTCCCCTAGGTCAGCTCGATGCGGGCAGCCGACTCAACCCTGGGGCGGGTAGTTGTGGTAGTCAGATGGCGGTGGATGGTGTATTCTGTGGCAGGCTCCACCTTGCTGGCAGGGTGCATGGTGTGCGGCGGCCATCTTGGGGGATATCGCCGGGGAGCGTTCCGCAGCAGGGTATCAGTGTTCGGCTCAGCTTGGCGGCATGGTCGTTGCTTGTGTAGACCGGGATAACCCCCCCGGTCCAGGGGGGGGGGGCCAGACACCGGCCGGAGACCCGGGAGAGCGGCCGTCTCATCCCGGCTCAAGCTCCTGCACGCCTCAGGCCTTCATCGGGCTACGGTATGTGCCGAATATGGTTTTGGGGGGTGTCCCCTCGTACCCCAGAAACTGGGGCTTTGTGTGGTCGTCGTTGCGGGTGGCTGGTAGTAGTTAGCCTTCATTTTGCACCGTTTTCCGGCCCCAAAGCGGGAGCTCAGACGGAGCACGTCTGATCCCTTCGGAGGTCCGGCCCCGCCCCCCATGCTACATCGTTTCTTAACAATCCTAGTTAACCATAAACTGTTAGTACAAGCGCCATGACCACTCCAATGTTTTAAAGTGGTTATGGTGCACGGATTCTGTATGTACAGCTTTTCAGTGTGAAATGCTGCATATACGGAGAAGTTTAATGTTGCTGTCACAGGTGTAAATTTGCCTCTGACCGCCTTCATTAGTTAGCCAGGAACATTCTCAGCCACAGTATCCAGTTTCTGCATCTGTGTGGTAGCCATATACCATTTAACAGGCATGAGAGGAGGCTTCGAGGCAGGTGGTCCCCATGTAAGAGGCAAAATGGTGCCAGGACACTGCTGGCATCACAACCAATACTGCAGGCTTTAGTCATTATGTTGCTTAGACTAATCATTTAAAGGGGAACAATGATCAAAAGTGCCCACCTATTACTTTAATGAATTAAACATCTTACAAATCTAAAAAAGATTTTATATATAATTTTCAATGTTCCTGTCTAACATGACTTTATAGTTGAACCCTCAGCCCTCTTGGCTCTTTCTGGGAGCAGAAATAGATCCTTTCCTAGTTTGTAACTGGAGCAAGTTGGACAAAAGTGACGCATTAAAGTATTAAGTAAAAAAATCCTACTGGTACTGTTCCCTAGTCAGGTAACTAACAAATATCTGCAACAACTTAAACAAATTGTGGCACTCAGAGCTGATAGAAAATCAGGGATACATGCGGTCTGCCACAAAAACAACAATAATGCCAAGTTCATATGGAGCCTAGACTGACCCATTAAACAGTAATAGGGATTTCTTCCCTACATAAGATTTTTGGCCTCTCACTTTCTTTACATATATTCTATGGCTTGATAATATAAAAAAGAGGCAACCTAAAGCTGTTTTCTGAGACCTGCTTCCATCACTCCCTGCATCTCGTTGTGTGTTCTAAGTTATTAGTCATTGTTGGTGGAACTTATAAATATGTAGTAAAAACATTATTTTGTTTATTGTGTGTGTTAAATGTTGCTTTTCATAAGTAACCTCTTGTTTTCCTGTACACTGTATAATGATAGACCTGAAGCTTTTATTATTATTATTATTATTGCCATTTATATAGTGCCAACAGATTCCATAGCGCTTTACAATATTATGAGAGGGGTGGGGGAGGGGGGGGGGGGGTGTAACTATAAATAAGACAATTAGAAGAAAACTTACAGTAACGATAGGTTGAAGAGGACCCTGCTCAAGCGAGCTTACAGTCTATAGGATTCTCATGGTTTCATCAAACTTTTAATTTTTAAGGAGTTCTGCACATATTGGGTGAATTAATCATCAACATCTCTGCTCTTTAGGCATTCACATTAACCATAGAAAGAGACAAGCATTTGGCTGTAGGATATTTCCAACGTGGCCTGGTCTTCTTCAAGAATGGCAAGTAAGACATATCGGACACTGCAAGCATTATATAAAAATATAATAAAAGTGGTTGTGTTTCTAAATCCATATTAGATTTTATGATCTGTCTGTTCAAGGTTTTTATCAGATCAGACTCCTATAATGCTGAAGGACCACCAATATTATATATTGCTTATGACACCAATTAACTCTGTAAAAAACAGACCTTTTAAAGTATGCAGTTTTTTTCCTGCAAAGGATTCCTTTTGATAGACAGTCGCTGGATGTTACATTAGGAGTTACCAACAGCTAGCTCTCAAGGTGTTGTAATCCGCATACCCATAATGCTTTGTTTCTCAGCCTTTGCCTTGCTGTAGACTATGTGTTGATTGCCCCTGTATCAGAGCATAGCTGCAGCAAGGCAAATATTAACATTCGATTAGTAAAGGTCAACGTATATGGTGCTTGGGTTAACAAAGGTCAATGTATATAGTGCTCGAGTTAAAGATCAATGTATATAGTGCTTGGGTTAATAAAGGTCAATGTATATATAGTGCTTGGGTTAATAAAGGTCAATGTATATATAGTGCTTGGGTTAATAAAGGTCGACGTATATAGTGCTTGGGTTAATAAAGGTCGACGTATATAGTGCTTGGGTTAATAAAGGTCAATGTATATATAGTGCTTGGGTTAATAAAGGTCAACGTATATAGTGCTTGGGTTAATAAAGGTCGACGTATATAGTGCTTGGGTTAATAAAGGTCAATGTATATATAGTGCTTGGGTTAATAAAGGTCAATGTATATATAGTGCTTGGGTTAATAAAGGTCGACGTATATAGTGCTTGGGTTAATAAAGGTCAATGTATATAGATTTTGGATTAATAAAGGTCAATGTCTATATAATGCTTGTATTAATAAAGTTCAATGTGTACACAATTTTGTTTAATAAAGGGAACGTTATAAAAGCTTTGGATTAATAAAACAAACCAGGGAGTCAAAGTATATATCAGTGTATTAGTAAATGTAAAATTGAACTAGAACTGTAGGCTAGTATAAAATCCCACATGGTAGTAAAGGTATGTGCATTATTCTACCATGCTGCTACGGGTTACAAATTATCACCTTGTTATTGTGTCAGGTACATGTCAGCACTACAGGACTGGGTGCGGACCTTCACAGAAATGCGTGGGAACCAGCTGATTGACTACAAAATCCTGGGGATGACCTTCCAGCTCTACAGCTGTGAGGTAAGAAGATTATGAAAATCAATAACAGAAGATCATAGCGGCTTCAGAGAAGCAAGATGTATCAATTATATGTCTGTTCTCATGCTGGGCCTACAGTAGTTAATTGTGAGTTTTTAGCTGCGTTGTAACTTTACATAGCAGAATTGGTAATAGGTTTTGCACTCAGCTGATTGTCAAATGTTGACTTACTTGCTTTTAAATAGAAGTGACATGCGCAGTAGGCCACTTGACCAATACAGTTTTAAAACTGAAAAATCGTGAAAACAATATTTTGTAATATATGCTCTTTGTGTAATATATTCATAAATGCACATATGTAAATGAACAATTTAATTTCATCTCCCAGCTTACTTTTGCTCTATGGGAACCACCATGTTTAAGTACTCTCTGGTCGGACATTATCTGACCAAAGACTACGTTACTTGGGCAGCTGAAAAACAGTCTCGGATGTTTTTTTCCTTCTTTTTTTTTTTTAATTCTTTCTTTTATTATGGCATTTGCGTTATGGGATACAGAATAAAAGGAGGAGGCACTGTGGGGTAACACAAGTTGATAAAAACAAGATGGAGTGCAGTACACTCCTACACAAGACTGCCATATTTTTTAAACATCAAGTAAACATATCAAGACAAACAGTTGTTTAAGATATGGGTGCAATGGTGAGTTAGCGGTTGCTCAAATAGTAGGTTTCATGTGCACAATATAACAGATTTGCAAGCTCATTAGACACCATAGAAGAACAATTGTGTGGCATAAAATAACATTGCACATTTTATAAAATAACGTAGATTAATCACAAGGTTAGCTTTTATTTCAGCTCTGATATAAGATTTTGAGGGACTGTAACATATTCACTTGCTGACATTGGATTTAAGGGTTATATATGAGCAAGCTTGAGTAGACAAGGTTGATACGTCTAGCAACTATCTGCTACATCCCCCCGGGAGATTTCGGGTTCTCTAAGGGTTAGGCTAAGAACATGCTGTATGGTCAGTGTGTTCAAACAGAAAGAAGAAGAAAAACAAAAACAACACGAAGCATACAGTGGTCATACTGTAGTTCGAAGCTTGTGCAGGCGTATGTCTGTGTTACTTTCTGTAAGTATGATCTTATGATAAGTAGCCAGTCCAGTGCCATGAGTCCCATAGAGTCCTGTAATGCCTCCCCTATCAGTCTATGCCTTCAGGAGGTGCAAGCCAGTCCTGCCGCATGTCGATCAGGTTTTCGCGCCAGTGTGGAGGTCGGCGAGCCTGTGGGTGCAGGGAGATCGCAGGCATTGCGTTTAGGTCGGAGAACGGTCGCCTCCTTGTGCTCCAGCTGGGTAGGTGAGGAGTGACTCCGTCAGCCGTTATGGAGAGGCAGTTGAGTGCCGGTCCCTGGGATGTTGGGGCGCCATGCCTGTGTGTGGAGCAGCTCTTCCATGTTAAGGTTCGCGGGCGCCTCTTCTGACTCCTCTGTAGGGTGCGGATGCGTCGTTTGCGCTGTGGGCCCCGTCTCCCCCCGATTTTCAGCATCGGACGGCCAAATGAGAGTGGCTGCTGTTTAGGGGGTTCACCGTTCCCCTCTAGCGTGCCTTGCTTAGGAGTGGCTGTGTCTGCCGTCTGTGAGGAAAGGGCTGCTGCCTTGGCGGGTGTACCGTGTGCACAGGTCAGTCCTGGGGGTAGGAATGCAGCGTGAGGTGCCGGGATGTCCCTCACCAGCAGGGGGGGTATCGGGGTATCTCACCAGGTCGTTCTCAGTAGTTTGTGGGTCCCCTCACTTCTGTGCCGAGGTAGGCCGTAACTAGGCCTCAAGCTTGCTCCAGTGAGATGTTGACCGGTCGACGGGGAGCCAGCAGCCAGGTTAATTGCCCTGGGGTTGTAGGGTCGCTGCAGGGTCTGCTAGTGTCGAATTTGTGTAGCAAGAGTCCAGTTATAAGATTTTATTTGAAGATGGCTCCCGGAGCTCATGCTGCATGCGACCGCTCGCCATGCCAGTCAAGCCCCGCCCCCCTTTCCTTCTTTTTTTGATGCCAGACATTTGCACATGAAATCAGGATTTGTGAACTTGCAGTAGCTCTCAGTGGCCTTTGATCTTATAAGTGGTGCTTCCAACCAATAAGAATTTAAATATGGCTGCTTTAAATTCTATTATAAAGTATGTCTTCGTAATCCTTTTTTTTGGTCAGATTTTGTATAATATCGCTCTGGCGCATGCCAAACTTGGAGAATGGGCCAAAGCTGAAGAAAATCTCCTTCAAGCTCTGAGTCAGAAATCAGAGCCCCGACACAGCACCAAGATTGATAAAGCTCTTCAAAACATCTTGGTAAGTACTATGTAAGTTACTGTGTTTTGGTTAGATTTATACCGGCCTATAATGAAAATTACATTATTTTATCTCCTGCCCAGATTTAAGAATGCGTAAACATGTTTAATATGTTCTTCTGATCTATGTAAAGTTTTTATATTTTATTGATTGAGTGATTGATTATAGGGACCTTTTGAAAGCTTATTTAAAACCATCGCTACGGATATAGGGTACTTAGCTGGAGATGTCCTTATAAGAAAGACTCGCACAATCACTTCATAAGTGATTTCGCTTCTTGGTGGAAGTGTCTTTTATTTTTATTTTTTTATCCAAATGATGCAGAAATTAATAATCCTATAAATTTAGCATCGAAATGCTATTTTGGGATCGAAACTTTTCATGACAACGGACGTTGACGCACATTCACTAATCGGGAAGTTCAAGAGCACTTCATGGAAAGAGTGCAAGACTTAGAATTAAGTTAAAGATAACTTAGTCTTACGTAATTGCACAACAGCATTTTAGTCCCATTACAAACCTTAATATGGTAAGGTAATATGAATGAAACATTGTATATATGCCAATGTATATTTGCTTAAAACAAAGTTTTGTGCTTTAAAAAAAATTAATTTATTTTGAAGTCCTATAACTGCTTTCCTTCACATTTGAGAAATACATTTATATTTTAATAGACCTTTTCCACCTTATATCTGCAAGGCTATGCTGGTGTATTATATTTTAGGACTGACCAGGTTATAAATCTGATGGACTCCCAATGCTTATGAGAACTCTCAATGCTTTTGCTTATTATTAGACATATAACTTTTTAAATGTGTGACGGCTTACTCTAATCTGATGTCAGCATCAAAGTGCAAATGTAATTAGAAAAGGACTTTATATTAGAAGACATTTCTTTTTATAGCTGGTGGATAGGCTTTTGTGAGATTAAGTAATCATTTCTGGATGGTGATGACTAATAATTCTTTCATTAATATTTGATATTTCCTTTTAGAAACAAAAAGATTTTCCTCTGGCGCAAATGCCAAAGGGAAAGATGTTCCAGCCCAATGAGAAGCTGATTGAGCAGCTGGATAAGAGAGATTTCTTGGGCAAAGCTTCGGTATGTTGTGTCAATGCAATAATAACTACAAGCCATTGGAAAATGGGCAATAATCTCTGTTACATATCACATAAAGAGAAATTGCGATCTGCCAATCATATATATATATGTAAAGGTGGAGCCTGGAGTTGTGGGAGGGGCCAGTGCTGATATAAATACTCACCCCCTGCCCTATACTCCTCCTAGGCTTTCGTTTCATTTCGAGTCCCACCCACCCACCTTTTTAAAATTATTATTTCACTTAATCTACCTTCCTTGGTGGGCCCACTTTATTTACAGGTCTACCAATACGTTGGTTTCGGCACACCTCAACCTAATTAGTCATACTCCTACTAGTATGAGAAGGTATCAATTATACTTACGGCTGTTATTGTCCTGACCACAAATATATATATATATAGATAGATCTGTAATTGTTTAATCAATGAGACTCTTTTTGAAGACTTATCTGCTGGTTTAATACAATGTGTGGTAGAAAGTGGTGATAACCATATATAAGGGTGTCACAAATGACAGAATGTAGCTTACATAGAGGCAAAAACCATAACCCCCATGCTTTGGGATGCATCATTTTCCGATCTGGGATACTCAATGTTTTGAGGTCAGCTCAGGCTACAGCTTTATATGAAGTGCCTGGTGTAGAGACTACCTTGGACAAATGCTCAACTCAGAGAGTGTCTTTTAACTGTAGCAATTTGCAGCTTTGTAAGCCCAACTGCAGCTGTAAGCCAGCCCCTCAGAGCTGTCAATCAGGAACCCGTTATTTAATGCCACTTTTTGACAAAGTTCTGTCTCGTTTTATATTACAGGTTGTAGCTTCTGTGGTTGATAAGGACAGTTTTTCTGGTTTTGCTCCTCTGCAACCTCAGGTGAGCCCTTGTGTCTGCTTCTACTTTGATAGTAATGGTAGTATAGGCTATCCGCTATACATGGATATAATGCATTCTGTAAGTATCATATCAAACACGGTCTAGAATACAAAATGTACTGTCTGCACTGCCAGTGCTAATTCATCAAGGAGGTGCTTACAAACTACTTCCTTGCAAGAATAAAATAGAAAGTATAAAAATATACATTATTCAAGATATATATTGAAATCTAACCACTCACTGATGGCATATATCCAACCATGTAGTGCATAATGTGTGCACCCAGAGAAAATTACCAGCTACATTTTACTTATAAATACATTTTTATTTATGAACTATATTTCTTTTGATGCTTAGCCAGCCGGAAGGAAATATAGTTCAGCGTGGTCCAACAAATCCAGCACAGTGATCTGTCAGAACTAATAGCGCACTATCCAAACTGGACAGCAATGGACCCACTCCTAGTGCTCTTGGCCCATCACCAACATGTAAGAGGGATGGATTTTCCCTCCTGATGATGTGCAAGTGTAGTTTATATAATATTAGAGTGGAGAAAGGCAAGGGGGGCGAGGGAGAGCCCGCATACTTCTCACACCTCTAAAAAATAATGTGCCAAAAAGCAGGCACAGGCGTTTATAAAATTATAGCCACATGCCACTACACTGAGCTTTAATAATTATTGTGCTTGGAGTGACCCTTAGAGCAGCTGTCTTAAACCCCCTTAATTTCAATCTGGCATATATCAATAAAGTTAAAGTACTAAATCCTGGGTTTAGCGAATGGCATATAGGGAACATATTTTATATGTGGTGCTTTACCGTCAATACATTTGTAGCTGATATCATGAAAGTAACCCTTTGGTATTTCCATATAGACCAGAAACCCCCCACCTCGTCCAAAAGCCCCTGAAGTCCTCACGTAAGTAACATTTGGGTCTTATATACAATTAGCAATTTTATTTAAATCAGCTATTTTAGAAGCAAACTCAGACCTAATGTTTAGAATGCAGGTAGAAATACAGAGGAATGTATTTATTAGTTTTTCCATAGTGCCGGAGGGGCAATCTCCAGGATGTAACCAGTTTACCAGCAGCATTTGCTTTGGTAATGGATTTTGTAGTGACTGCTGGTGTATGTTGGACAGGATTAACCTAAGCATACTGACAGAAAATGGGTTTATTTGCTAAATTGAGGAAAATATACCTAAGAATTACACATTTCACACCAAAATAGCCAAATAGTAAACGTTCTCTTACTCAACTAGTTTTCCAATCTGGCTATTGGCTTGCTCTAGTCTAGAGAGTAAGCCCCATGTCTACTGTATACAGCAAGTATATCATCTGTGCTGGTCATATCGCTAGTGAGCTTTTTTTTTTTTTGTCAATCTCTTTTTATTGAAATTTTGTTTTTATCATACCCTTGCGGGTCAAGAATATTTGAAATGTACATCATACATAATCATGAAAACATAGTACGGCATGAACAATAGCACTTAAACAAAATCATGTACTAGAGAATGTGGACCTGCAAAGGTATGTTATCGTGAGTGTGTGAATTGCTTCGGGAGAATGGGTGAGTAACTATAATAGGTGTATAGTAACCCTATCGGGTTCTGAGTTATGGCCTTCTTCTATGTATACCCAGGGCCCAGGGGGGGCCTGGGCGGGGGGGGGGGGGGGTAAGTAGGTTTGGAGCGGTCGCTCCCTCTTGTCAGTGGGGGGGATGAGGTGAGCTAGGAGTGGCTCAAGGCCAGCAGATTATGTGTAGCTATAATTGTGCAACGTAGAACATGTGTGGTAAAGTCTCTGTTGCTGGAGTCAGGCCTCAGGAGTAGGTCGCTGGTCAATGGCCTGGTTGGGTGCGGGTATGCCCAAAGCGTGGCAGAATGTCGGGAACTCCTCAAGTGTGGAGAGTTTGTGAACAGTTCTGTGTCTATTGACCACCAGGAATCTGGGTGACCTCCAATGGTATTCTATCCCCGCTTCTCTGAGGGTGCTGGTGACTTGGTTCAGCGATCTGCGCCATTGTAGCGTGGCTCTGGTGAGGTCTTGGTAGATGTTAAGCTGTGCGCCTTCAAATGTTAGTGGCGTCTTGCCCCGGAGAGCAGTCATCAGGATTCTTTTGACTTGGGGGGTAGCACAGCGGACAATCACGTCTCGGGCCAAGCTTGGGGCTGACCTGCCCGAAGGTGGCAGGCGGTATATCCCATCCGTATTAAATTTCTTGGCCTGTGTAGGTGGCAGGATGGCGGCCACGAGGCGTCTCAGGTAGTGAGGTAATTCGTCTGAGGAGACGTCGTCTGGTACTCCTCTTATTTTTATGTGGTTTCGCCTTGTCCTGTCGTCGAGGGCGATATATTGGAGGGAGAGTGCTTGCTGTTGATTCTGGAGTGCCAGTACTGTGTCCTGCAAGGTTGTTAGTCCCTGTTTGATGTTAGTAACATCGTTCTTTGTGGTCTGAACCCTGACAGCTATAGCCTGCACGTCAGACTTAATGGCTGCTATGCTGGTCGCCAGGAGGTTTTTGATTTCCCCAATTAGGTGTTGGAAGTCCCGCTGGGTGACTGGGGCAGACCCATCTGTGGTTCCCCCTGGTGTAAGTACCTGTTCTGGGGGTTGGGCATGTGGGCTGGGACCCCTGTGTATCTTCATGGTGTCCTGCTCCGCTGCTCCCGCCATTTTGGCTGGCGGCCTGTGTTGTTGCAGCATGGTGCTGATATCCCTGGACCCTGATGCTGTCTCCGGTGGGGGTTTCTGGGACTGGCGGCCCATTTCTGCCCGAATGGGTAAGGGTGCCGTATGGGGATCGTCCCCTGCTGAATCCTCTGGCTGATCGAGGCCGTCGAGGAATGCCGTCCAATCGAGGGCTGCAGCCGGCTTGTAGGCCGCGGGTCTGCGTTTCCGGCGGTTCACCTGTGCCGGGCACACAAATGGCATGGGAGGTTGTAGGGTAGAGTACCGATGGTGCCCCTGGTCAGGAGTGGGTCAGTTGGGGGTTTTATTCCCCACTTGTCAGGCTTTTTTGCGGGTTTCGGTCGGGAGCCGTGCTGAGTTGCGACCGCTCCGGCTCGTGGTCAGGCTCCCGCTAGTGAGCTTTTTAATAAACATTCAAGTAGAACTCAGCTTTTGAAGATATAAAGGTATTTAATGGACATTAACTTTATGTCTTCAATCTGTCTTGGTTTGAAAAATAGCAGGTGAAAGACATTGGGTTAAAATATCAACAAACGACATTAAAAACGTTTGCTTGTGTATCCTACCATATATGTGTAGGTGGCTGTACATGAGTAATGAGAGTTATGAATTTGTGAAAGTTTGATCTCCCCCTCCCTTTCTATTTTTTCCCTTTGAGGCAGTGGGAGCTGGAAGGTCATTTGAGATATTTGTAAGAACCCAGTTTATCAGCAGATGCCTATTTTAATTCCTTCTTTAATGTACACACAATCTCAGTCGCTTATACAAACACATACAACAAACACTCATTTACAAATACATGTTCTCTCTCCTTTTCACACAAGTTCACTTGGATCTAATGATCATAATAATAATAATTATTAGTATTTAACCAGGAAAGGTACATTCAGATTACTCTGGTTTTCAAGTACGTCCTGGGGATGTTGTCTTAGCCCAACATCCAGGCGTGGTTTCTATCACCCAATTAAATGGTACTCTTAGCCCATCACCAACATGTAAGAGGGATACATTTTCTTGCCTGATGATGTGCAAGGGTAGTTTATATAATATCAGAGTGGAGAAAGGCGAGGGGTGCAAGGGAGAGCCCGCATAATAAAACGAGAACACACACAGATAAGCCTCCAGCCACACTCACATACTTCTATATACCCACATGCTGGCACATAATCATATATCCACTCACAGACACCTAGGTATAGGGATATACTTGGGAAGTAATTCTCAGTTCAGACGGTTATTATGGATTTCTATTGGCCTTTTTCGGGGGTGAAAAAATAAGATTTTAGAAAAAAGAAGTCATCAAATGGTAATTTCATTTATTTATTTTTTTACAGGTACCTAGTTATTGCTCCCCCTTCATTATTTTTAGGGTGAGGGGGGTAGGTAGGGGTTATTTGTTTTTGGGAGGGGGGTAACTAGGGGTTTGGGGACGCCTAGTCACCTGGGGTGCTAATTTTTTATTTAGGCTGCTTAGGGGTGGGGACCAGGTGGGGGAGAGGGGAGGACAATAGGTGTCCACCCCTTATTCTTCATTAGGGCCCCCACCCGCCGCTCAGGAGGGAGGACAATAGGTGTCCCCTGTGGCACAACCAGCCTCGCCACTGGGCATTGGAGAAGACTGATTGCCAGCCTCCTGCCATGTGACTATGGCCCCTGGGATGTATTGCCTGCTCTCCTGTACTTTTGAGGTTTGCTACCAACTAGGTGGATTTGGCTATGGAGCTTGTCTAGTGCCCTCTGTTGGTAGCAACAGCAATATGCACTACCTGAATAGCAAGACTGGTTCATTTGCATATTCGGGTAGATTTGCATATTGCTAATTCTGCAGGCACATGAGATATTTTCTGTTAATTATTGTCTCCCCCACCTCTTTAAAAAGATGCCATTGTGTTATAATAAGTCACTGTATGTTGCCTGCTATGATTTGACTGTTTGTAATTTTATTGAGTTGTCACAGCAATGTTAATGTAATGACCATATGGGCTAGTCCCAAGGAAATTAAAGTTTTAGTCAGTACTTCTTCACTCTCAATCTAGAGTCCTGTCTCTTATTGAGGGAATTGCTATATCATTACAAGGGATTGCTATACTCTGCATGCTCCCTTGGATAATCACTTCTAAGCTCTTGTAAGAGCTTGTTCCTGTTTTGCTCTCTGAAGGAGTCTACAGTGGTTATGGTGTTGGCTGGAGTGCTTGGAGCCCTCAGGAAGTGCTAGGAGCATCCTTCAATGGAGCCAATCGGGGTACCAGGTGATCCGTTACATCCCCCCTTATTTTACTTTAGGGCTCCCACCTGCCGTTCAGGGGTGGGGGGCCAATAGGTCCCCCCCTTCAGGTTAGAAGCCCCCACTTGCAAGGCTCCGGACAGGGGGGGAACTTTTTTTAATAGACATGCCCCTACTCGCGGTATAGCAAGTAGGGGCATAATTTACTAATACTAAGTAATGTTTACTTAGTATTAGTAAATGTGGCTGAAAGACCAATTTAGTTCTTTTAGCCTTTTAGTAGATAGCTCCCTAATACCGTGGGAATTAGGGAGTTATCTATTTATTCATACCTGTCATTCAATTGACTGGCTAAGTAACTTACATTTTATATGAATATGTGTTACTTGATTGTTGTAAGTGTTGCAAATGCTTAGCCAGCTATTCGGACGTGTCCGAATGTCCAAATTTCCCGAGATTCGTTCGAATGTCCTAATTGCACGTCTACAAGTTATTATTCAGGTTTACACTGATTTAATACCCCCCAAAACAAACCCTTGTAATTTGTCATTCTCAATCAGCTGAGTCTTTCATCACCTGGGTCACAATTGTTTTTTTCTCTCCACGTACTTGACAACTTGTCCAACATTAAAGCCAATGAATGAGAGCATAGCAGGGAAATGAAACATTGATAGACTTATCTCACTCTCTCTCTTAGGACATTGCAGGGGGAGCCACACAGAGTCCTGTTTGAGTTTAATCCCGAGACCTCAGAAGAAATACAGGTTATGCCAGGAAACATTGTGTTTCTCGTCATGAAAGGAGCAGACAACTGGGCCACTGTCATGTTCAATGGAAAGGTAATCGTAATTCAAGGGCATTTTAAGATCTAGCGGTTCGGGGAAGGTAGTATGTCATTTTATAATGTATGTATTGACATATGTATCTTGGCCTCCAATGCAGTGCCCATTGGAACTCCGTTCCTGTACTATTTGTAGAGGGAACAGAGTTCCCACTATTCTTACAGTGAAGGGAGCGGCATTGCTGACAGTACAACATTCATACAAAGCCCTGGACTTTATTTTTTGAACCGCAGGAAAAGCAAATAAAAAAGGTGCTCTACCTGAATCTTTACTTATGCAGTTTTTAAATCCTCATATATAGTCATCCCATTGTACAGCGCTATGGAATTTGATGGCGCTATATAAACAATAATAATTATAATAATGTGCTTCTCCCTTCACACAAAGCTGCCATCATTTTGACACAATTAGATGCTGTTTGGGGTGGTAAGGTCAAATGGCCCTTTAACAGCCAGCTTCAATTTCCAGTGCGTTAAGAGTGACATTTTATTCTATTTGATTACAGATTTTGAAGATCTGTAATGCTGCAATTTTCTCATTTGATAATTAAATCACTCAAACTAGCCTGTATAATGGCATTAATGGTGGGTATTTAATATATATATTCATATTCTTATTTTATTATTTAAATGTTTTATTATGCTATCCCAGCAGGTATTTTAAAATTAATATACCCAAACCGCTAATTGCACTGCATATAGACTAGGGCTGCCTAATAAGTAGACCCCAGATGTGGTAGAACTGTGATGCTTTGCAGGTCTTTAGAATGATACTTAATGGGAGTTGTAGTCCTCCCCCATCTGGGGATCTACCGATTGGGCAGCCCTGATATGGACAATATATTGCATTTACACATTCCAATATGCACCTCACTACGCACAGGGTATAGCTGACTTGTGTGTGAATTACAAACACATATAAATGGATTTAAGTGTAAAAGGTTTTTATGGAAACCGTGATGTCTCCTCAAGGTTATGGGTGCATTCTTGTGGCTGATCATCTATAAATGGCCAGTAGAGGGGGCAGGCAGGCTGCTCAAAGCAAGTTGGTAATAAATGCACCATTGTAGGAGTAAAACAAAACTTAATATATAAAAGGTAGACTAAAAATGTCCAGGTGCCAACAAAGAGAAATAAATTATGTTACAGGAAGGACCTGCAGAGAAACTGGAATCCATGTCCACCAATCCATGATGAAAAGCTTATCAGCCAACACTTTAGAAGGTTAAATAGGAACAGACAGGGAGCTATAATATAGGGAGACTTAATGTAAAGAATTGTGTTTAGAGACAGCTGGTGAAGTATTAAGTATTGTGATGCTGGACCACCAGGGTTCTAACCCCCAATGTCTCGAAAAACTTCTGTGGACATCCACCAATCAGGACAGGGAAGACTGTTACGATTAAAGACACACAGGTAACAAGTGGCATAACAGGAGCTGAAGCCATGGGAAGCACTTTCAGGATATATCAGAAAAACTAGGAGGGCCAAATTAGGTAATTTAAAAACAAAAAAAACAACAAATTGCATTCTAAACCTTAACCTAGGTTCTGGTCTTTCCTGGTTGCACCCAAAGTACCAGAATCTTATTTCTTCATTTGCGGTCAATATAAGAACATTCTTAACTCGACCCTTGACATTTAAAATATAACACCAAAACCAAAACAGGTTAATAATGCTGAATATTCTATTCTTGCCAATGTACTATTGACATTTGTAATAATATGAAGTGTTCACCTCTAACAGTTTTACAGTCTGCACGTTATGGTGAATTTTGCTTTAAGCTTTGCACAAAGACAAAGGATTTTCTCAAACTCACATAAAGCGCTACAGGCCAATAGTAGGGCTTCTATCACTCTGAACAATTTCCCATGATATTCACCCAGACTTCTGGCCAATAATTTCTCACATAGATCAAGTATCAGTACTGTGTATGTACAGTTGGGCTTAATGTTGTGAAAGCATCATAGGAGTTATTTTTCAACAGCTGGGGTTCCAGCCTTTGGTCAATCCTTATGTATATGTGTTTTCCTAAAACATCTACAACTTGTACTTTTTAATCAGGTGTTTTCCTACCGTAAGGAGTTGGCAGTTACAATACTGACTTTGTTTTTCTATTTTTGGCATTTAGAAAGGCATCGTACCATACAATTATCTGCAGCCAGTGGAACTGCGCTTTCAACAAACTCAGGTAATAACCATACAATGAGTACATGTTTTTTTTTTTCACTGAACAATGCGTTGCGAATTAAAAAAAAAAAAAAGAATTACAAATTTTAGATTAAAAACAGTGGATTTGGAAACTTTCTCCAACCCAGCTGTAGTCAGACATGATGATTATTTTTAGCCCGTGTATTGCAATTTGTGTTCAATTCAGCATGATTCAATACTCCATGAATAAAGCAAAGCTGTTTTGTTTTTACTTTGAGAAAGTGCAACCCGATTGCCAGTGTATAAATACAAAAAGATAACCAATACACCCACTAAACACGATTGCAGAATTTTCTTTATATGTATTTGCGTAATCATCTAGAACTAGAGATATTTGGAGTTATGCCGGAGAATCAAAAATCTGTTACACTAGGAGTTCTACTCACTAAACTGTATATTTTAAGTGAAAATACTTGATTTGGAAAAGTTGTTGATTTGGACAATGTTTAAAGATTAGGCTGTTTTGGCCCAAAATATGCAGTTCCCAAATCCATTCTCCAAATTTCCTGGTTTACGGATTCGATAATCGAATATTGCAATGAATAAATATATGAAATTATAAAAATAAAAACAAGAATGGATAATCAATAACTATGGAAGAACCATTAAAAAAAAGCACGTAGGGGGTGAGGAGCTAGCTGTTGAACAGAGTGGACGCATCGGCATGAGCTCCGAGATTTACAGCCAACATAATTGAGGTTTTGGAGGTGAAAACCGGCACCTGTCTGCTCAACCACCCCATACCTGCTGTGGAAAAGCAATATGGGCCGAACAAATAAAAGAAGCAAAGGCCAACAAGAGCCGAGACATCAGGGAACTCCTGCATGGCTCTCAACGGTCGCTCTGGAACAAAATGGCGCTGGAGGGAGAACAATCCTCTGTTCTTTGGAGGATACCCCCTTTGTTCCAGGAGCAGGGGCATAAGACAGCTTGTCGATCAGTGCACCCGTTAAGCAGCCCACCACTGGATACCCGGTCATGGCTGTGCAGCTAAAAATCATGCTGGCTGAACTGAGAGCAAGCATAGATGCAGATATGGCCTACATTATGGACGCCATAGAAGGGTCTACCTCACGGATCACTATGCTGGAGGCAACAACAAGCAGTCAGGACTCAAGGATGGCCTCCATGGAGCAAAAACTTGAAGCCCTTCAAAAACAGCAACAAGTCACGAACGAGAAGGTGGAAGCCATGGAAGAACTGAGGCGGTGTTATAACCAGAAAATATTGGGTGTCCATGACTGTGTGCCTCTCCGACCTACCTCACTACATCAGACGCCTGCTCAACACAGTATTACCGCCAAAACAGGCTAAAGCAGTGAAGGTAGATGGTCTGTTTCGACTACCGAAGCAGTCTACAGCCCTCTTGACCGCTACAGCAGACCTCATCCTCTGCTTCCAAACGCATCAGGATAAGGCCCTTCTCCAGGCAGCAGTTCAAGGAAAGACCCCATTACATTTTGAGGGATCGACACTTCTGCTCTTCCCAGATCTAACTCGCAGCGTGCTGATGTGGCGCAGAACCCTGCAGCCGCTCCTAAAAATTCTACGCACGAAGAACATCTTATACCAATGGGGGACACCGAAATTTCTCATCTTTACCCACATGGGCACTCCTTACCGAGCACGGGACTACTCGGAGCTGGAAACCCACATGCGCACACTGGGCCTAATGGAGAGAGCATCGAGCACAGGCCTGGCTCAACTTTATCCCTCTACTATAGAGGAGTTTACACCTCGTGCAGCTCGACGCCCAGCACCCAAGATAGACGTGACATGAGAAACTGTACCTAATATCAGCTATAGAGCTGCTGGTCCACGCCGGATTCACCACAGATGCCATGAACACCTACCTGACTTTTTTAAATGTTATAATTTTGTAGTTTTCATTGCTTTTGGCTTTCCTTTTGCTGTACCTTTGATGGACAACATATAGGCTGGTTCACCACTAGCACTTACTCACTCCCTGAGCTAAGACGAGGGAACTTGCAGGAAGACATCACAATGCCCACACGGCAGAGCTCAGCTCGGCAGAGCTTAACTTAGTCATAAACTCCCGCCACCCTCCCCAGACTTCGGATGGCAATCATATGAGAACGCTGCATAACTGGAAGGAAGGTAAAGTCCCATAGGGACACGTCAGGCCCAAACGAATACCACAACACATGAGAGCCTTAGGGGATGGTACTGGCTGGCACGTTTCTGTGCACACACTACCTTCTCACAATTTCCTTTCACAAGCTAACCGTAGCGTTCCTCTTGCCTTATAATATAAAATGTGCTGATTTCCTTAGCGAATGTCACTATTTGGACAACTTGATAATACTGATGTTCAACCACCGTTTATTTGTCCTGGACATGCTTATGCACACAAAAATAAAGAATAAAAAAAAAAACCCTAATATATAAAGGAGTAATGAACTTCATAAAGTCATTGTCATCATGACTTTCAGGATTATTCACTAAAGTTAGAATTCAAAGTGAATTTGACATTTAAGGCCAGAGTAACCGAATTGAAAGCATAGCAGATATAGGACATTTTTTTTTTTCAAGCTTGGTTACTTTGACCTTAAATTTGAAATTCACCATGAATGCTCACTTTAGTTATTAACCTTCTTCTTAAATGGAAACCGTCACTTTGCTGGAAATGACATTATTGAATAAAACATTGAAAATTGTGTTATAGATTTAGCTATTGACAGTTCAATGAAGTGCAGTCTACAAAACGAAAGAACATAATCTGTCCCGGTTAAATAACGTCCTTAATAAACTTGACACACAAAATATAACATTTAATAGATATTATTTAAAAGGTAAAGTAACGTTAGGACACGGGAATACAGAGGATATTGCTCTAAATAATACGTACCTTAACTAAGGAGGTTACATAGAAACATAGAATGTGACGGCAGATAAGAACCATTCGGCCCATTTAGTCTGCCCAGTTTTCTAAATACTTTCATTAGTCCCTGGCCTTATCTTATAGTTAGGATAGCCTTATGCCTATCCCACGCATGCTTAAACTCCTTTACTGTGTTAACCTCTACCACTTCAGCTGGAAGGCTATTCCATGCATCCACTACCCTCTCAGTAAAGTAATACTTCCTGATATTATTTTTAAACCTTTGTCCCTCTAATTTAGGACTATGTCCTCTTGTTGTGGTAGTTTTTCTTCTTTTAAACATAGTCTCCTCCTTTACTGTGTTGATTCTCTTTATGTATTTAAATGTTTCTATCATATCCCCCCTGTCTCGTCTTTCCTAGGTTCTAGTTACTATAAAGTAGGGAGGACAATGACCAATGGTAAATTCTCCAAATCTAACCATAAGTTGTTAACTAGTATAAGCTGCAGATCATGAGGATGGTAACTTTTCAATAAAGTCTGTAACTGGAGACAAGTAACTAGCTGGTTACAGACTTTATTGAAAAGTTACCATCCTCGTGATCTGCAGCTTATACTATTTAACAACTTATGGTTAGATTTGGAGAATTTACCATTGGTCATTGTCCTCCCTACTGTATAGTAACTAGAACCTCCTTAGTTAAAGTACTTAATATTTAGAGCAATATCCTCTGAGTATTTTTCTCCCACCCTTTGTATTCCCGTGTTCTAAGGTTACTTTACCTTTTTAAGAATATCTATTAAATGTTATATTTTATGTGTCAAGTTCATTAAGGACATTATTTACCCAGGACAGATTCTGTTCTTTCGTTTTGTCTACTGAAATTTCTTTAAAGGGTTATCCCCTCTAATCTGTCCCAAAGAAGTTTCTAAACATACTAGCAGTTTCCTATAGCTTTCTCTTTTTGAAGCACAGCCAAGGCACGCAGCATTGGAGAGGAGAAAGAGGTAATGTTTTTAATTCTTCTCCTCTGCTAGGTGCAAAGTACAGGGTTTAACAGTGACTTGTCAGGAAGCCAAGATGGAGGTAGTCAGCTCCAGGTTAGAAAAAAAAATACAGCGCAGTACATTTCTGTATTTATTATATTTTCAGACACAATATATATATATATTAAATATTATTAATAATTAAACATAATTCCTTAATGACCAATCACGTATCATGTAGCCCTTATCATAGGATTTGCTTAACTCTTTGTGATGGAGCTAAAAAGCAGTGTCTTTAACTGGATTCCATAAAAGGAGGGTCCTTGTCTTTTATGTTCTGCACTAATTTCACTAAAAATACAGAATACAAGAATGATGTTTATATATCTTTCAGCCGGCTGCATCACAGGAAGAAGTCCCCTCAACCAGTGTCCCACCAGAGCAGATAGACATCCCAGCACCACCGACTATTGTACCCCCTGCGAGACCTAACAGTGAGTAGTGAATTATTACAAGAAGTAAGATGAGCCCAAATATAATTTGCTTTAAGCACATTTGTACTGCACAATTTTGCGCTGAACTAGCTAAGACAACAATCACAACCATATCTTGCTCATTCGGGAAAAGTAAACACAAAGTAGTTCTTTGCTCGCATTTTCAATGCTCTTGAGCAGCAGCAAGAGTTCTTAATATTCAGTGCCCCCAACTGTCAGTTTTGGTGAGACCAACACAAGTTTGTTCCGTGAGGTCCTACATCTGTGGACACAAGTGAACCTACCTCAGTCGGCACAGAATGAGCACATCGTTAGATGCACTCACTCAGTGAGAAGGATGCTAGGACATTGCAGAGTGCTTTTCTACATGGTTTGACCGTAATGCCCTCCTTTCTGTGCAGAGCACCCAATTTTGTAATGAAGTGATCCCCTGCCCTGATTTTATACATGCCAATGTAATCATGCAACTTTTTGGATCTAAAACATACATAAATCCTTTTTGTATTATTATACTACAACAACAGTTACAGAATTACATCTTTTCTTTTCTTATTTATCAGTTAAATCCAGTACCAATGAGAAGCAGAAAACAGCATGTTCGGTAAGAGTTGTACTACAAAGTAACCTGCAGGACAAAACCATTGATAGTTTACATTAAAACAGTTTGTGCTACTGATTGTGCAAGATGAGAACAAGAAATGTTTTGTACTTATGGTACTTTTTTTTGGTTTTATAAAGTAATAGAACATTGGGGGAAAGCATATCCAAGGTTTGTGAAGCTGAAGTAATAGGACGTATGATAACTAACTCTGGGAGTTAGACACTAATACATTGGACCATTTATATATATAGGGATAGAATGTGCTTTTATTCCTGGGAGCAAAAGACTGATAGCGGCCTATTATAGAAGAATTTCTTGTACTTTTTTTGTTGTTGCTTTGTTTTTTTTTTATTTTTTATTTTTGCAGTGCATATTAAGATAACATACAGGCATGTGGTGCCCCAAAGGCAGTCCACTTGCACAATTCGAAACATAGGTTACAATGGGGTACATAAGAACAATGCACAATTTTATATATATATTTAGATACCAGAGGATAGGTCACGAGTTTATATATAGTAAACATGCTATTCAAATTAAGAGGTCACGAGTGTATACGTATTAAACATGCTATTCAAATTAAGAGGTCGCGGGTTTATACAAAGTAAGCATGCTATTCAAATTAGGAGTGAGTAGTTATTATATAGTAATTCAGCGCGTAATGTTCAACAAATAGCTTAATAAACTGGCTATGAAGCTTTAAAACACAGCTATGAATAAGTCTTATAGGTTAGGGCTAGAGATCATACGCTTAATAATAGTAAGATTGACATGCATTTTACACAGGTTTTAGACTGAGGCTTGAAGCACAATAGCAGTATAATAACGTGGCATATGGAGTGGAAAAATGGTTTCATACTATAAGATTTGCATTGGAGGGAGTTAGACAGTGCGCAAACATTATGGAAAATTATTGACTAAACGTATGGTTAAGTCCAATTAGTGCTAGACCCCAAGATTGTCCGGCTGCAGTGCTGCGGTGGTTGCATGTTACCGGAACATTGGGCGCTTGTGGTATTGTCCCTGTTAGCCGATGCCCTCTGTTGGGGTGCAGTCAGTACCAGTTGAGGGTCCTCTGGATGGCAATTTGATGCGATGGCTTCCTGGGCGTGATGGGAGTCGTTGAGGTGGGTCACCAAGCCGGTATATGGCTGCTCCTGGAGAGGAGGGTGTACTGTGTGTAGCATCACTCGACATTTGGTCGGTGCTGAGTGATTGTGAGGAAGGGAGGGCTTTTCCCCAGCCCCAGGCCTCTTGTGGGGTCGGCTTCTTGTTGCCACAGACTCGGACGTCTATGTGAGCCGGGTCTTTCCCCTGGTGGGCGCCGAGGGTGGCCCTGGTGTTTCGCCGCCGCCGACGGCGGGCGGGCTTCCGGCGTGGTGGCTGAAGCTGTGGAGGATGTCTCCGTGGGACCTCCGGCCCAGGTGGGTATTTAGTGGGTGTTGAGGGGCAAGCTTTACCCGGGATCAGCCCACTCCTTCCCCTTCTCCTCACCTCCTCTCCATGTGCAGGGGGGGACCCGGTTAGGAGTCGTTCCAGTCGGGCCCAGAAGTTCTGGAATATCCGGTCCAGGTTGGTCGGCTGGGGCAGCGTGAATGTAGGCTGGGATACAGCCTCCGCCATCTTGCTGGGTCCAGCCCGTCCAGGGCCCCAGTCTGGGAAGTCAGCTGCAGTCAATGTCTCTGTACTTGCTGTGTTGGTGGAGACCGGGATAACCCCCTCCGGTCCATAGGGGGGGGAACGGGAGCCGGAACTGATCTTGTCCACGCTTTGCGACGACGGGAGAGCGGCCGCCTCCCCCGTGTCCGCCTCGTGAGTAGGCCGCAATGGCTGGATATTCGGGACTTTGGCATACAGCCTCGGGAGAGGTGTCATTCTGACGGTCTCGGTGTCCTGAGTCGATTAGTGGCCAAAGTGGGTCGGGTCACAGGTTCCGTTTAGCGATTTTTAGGTTGCTTTGTGCGTGGCTGCTGGAGCTTCAGCAGCACACGTCTGCTCCCTTCTGCAGTCAGGCCCCGCCCCGTTGCTTTGTTTTTACCCTTAGGCAAGATGAGATAAGTACTGGCTGGGCTGGTGACCTCTTTGATGTCTATTTATTACAGGAACATCTTTACATGGTTAAAGTTTACTACAAATACACAGTAGCAATACAAACACCACACAAGCTTGCATATGAAGATCTTCTGTTACTGATCAGCAGCAAATTGAAGTGTACGCCCTGCAGTATCAAGCTCAGGTAAGATCAACTATCAAAGGATAATAGAGAGGTATTCATGAAATTTGTACTTAATCCCTTTAGGACCCAACATTACTATGACATTTAGAAGCTCCATAAAATCTGTCAGTCAGTAAAAGTGATTGGGAAAGGTGGAGACAGTCAGCACAAAGCTTTGCCAGATGGCGTCCATGAGAGAGACTTTCAAGCTGTATCCAAACCCTTATTCATCTCTCTACAGCAAGACCATGGCTGGTTCATTAGCCTAACCAAGAGTTCACAAATACCCTATACCAGGATCTTTCTGAATAAGTCTGTTAAGGACCTCTTGTTTAAGGTGGAGGGCAAGAGCAAAAGCACAGGTGGTAGCCCGGGGCCACAATACTCAAAAGTAAGGGTTGTCCATGATGCAGTGTCAGACCTTGCAGAAAACAAAAACAAACATCTGCACCTGCCACTGTTGCAGAGGATGGTGAGAGTTGGACCCCTCCACAGAGACTTGGGAAAAGTTGATGGGCATTTGGGCCTTCTAAAACTTGGAACACAAGCATGGCTTGGACTTCTAACTGTGCTTAGTGGAGTGACAACAATTACAAAGAGACGCCTGATGGCCACTACATTGCTTGTTTTAGGAACAAAAACACCTTAAATGTCACCCATCAGCAGTAAGATTTTTCTTGAGACTGAAAAGCACTCAGCCATAAACACCTTCAAGATAGGGGCTTCCAAAGGACAACCCAGGTGATCCTCAAAAAGTGGTGCAACTACAAGCCTCAATTTAGAACACTGGTAGACAGTTAAACCACAGGACCCTACACAAGAGAATCTGCAAAGAGAATCTCAGAACATCCATGGAAGTATTTAGCATGTAGGTAAAAAATGCATAATTGCACACTCTATAAGTGTTTCCCAGGTGAGACTCCAACACGTATAGGTTGATGGCAGCTTTTTAATCACAGAGAATTTTGTGAAGTGTTTTACTAACATTTAATACAAAAGGATTGACTTTATATAATTTATTCATCCATTACAAAATATCATCTATGTTATACAGTAATACTGTTAAATTGTTTTAGTTTCAAAGATGGAGATGCTGATGTAACACTGAATAAGGACAACATAGAAAAAGCTTGGGAGTTAATCACAGACAATTGCCTGAAACTGAAGTGCACCGATCTAGAGGTAAGAGAAGAACCATACTTACGGTAACAGGCCAACACAGATGAAGGGATCAGGTAACCAGGACAACACAAGACCACCTAACATACATTGCCTGGCAGATTCTCTGCTAGTGCAGTAAACCCATGGAACCATAACGAACATTGGTCATAACATTTAGATTTCTCTCTCTAGGCAGAGGAATCCCCTGTGGTTATAGAGGAGGTCGACGGTCAAAATACTCTCCCAGATCAGGGAAACACAGAAATCCATGTGACTGCTCTGTTTGACTATGAGGCTTCACAACCAGAAGATTTGTCTTTTAAGAAAGGAGCAATTATTAAAGTACTGTCTAAAGGTAAATGTTGCTGGTAGGATTCTAGGTACAAACTAAAGAGTAAATAGCGTTAACTGAGAAAGTATTTATCAGATAATTAAACAAGATGTAGAAATGGCAGTGCTTGAGACATCTGTATTAAAATAGTTACTTAACCCTTTAAGGACACATGAAATGTGTGACATGTCATGATTCCCTTTTATTCCAGAAGTTTGGTCCTTAAGGGGTTAAACATGATGCTTGAAGTAACACTCTGTGTTAATGTAGTAGACCATGAAGAAATTAGATTTGCCCACTAATTGATTTGCATTAAAAACAGGTCTGTCCCATGCACCAAATTAACACTACTATGTTGACCTTATGCAGTATGCACTATATATTAACATAAAGTCCTGTTTTCCCAGTTTCCAAGGATTGGTGGGAAGGTGAACATCAGGGAAAAGTGGGAATCTTTCCAACGGCGTTTGTAAAATAAAACATGGAAGAAAAAAACCAAAAAACATTTCAGAAAATCTGTTTCAGCCGTCAAAGTCCATAAAAAGAATATTTAAAATTGTGTATATAATCCCTTGTTTTGCACTGAAGAGATTAAAATAAAATAAAAAAAAATTGGTCCAGATTTCACTTGTGAATTTTGTACATTATTTTATAACGTTGCATTTATTGCATATTATATATATATATGTGGCTTGATACATTTTAGACATGGTAATATTTTTATATTATGAACCTTTTCTGCTGCAGGAGAAATGTGAGGCATTTGAAGTGCTATTAAAAACAAAATAGTAAGTGGTACTTGGGTGCCAAGCGAAATAAAATTATTGCTTGGATTGGTATAAGTGCTACAGGCTAGCAAAATTTGAGCAATGATGAATTTAAATTCCAATTGACTTCAGGCAGAAAGCAGACCCTTCCACACCACAATAATTATGTATGTCTGTAGATTAGATCTGAGGATATTACTCCAAGTCTAAAGTAATTTTTTCAGTAATAAAATTTAAATGCTGATGTTACCTTCTATCACTTGTGGCTGGAAAATATACCTGCAGGACGACCTGAATCCACTGTAGATTATCTAGAGAAGAGCTATAAAAGGAACGCTTCAAGCACCCTGAACACTACAATCGCCTGCAGTGGTTGTGGTGCCAGGAGTGTCTTGAATGTATCCCAGTGTAATCCATCAACTCCGCTGATGCGCTCAGCCAACAAAAGCGACTCTGCTTACCTCAGTAATGCTAACTAAATTCTTCTGCAGGAGAATCTTGAGGCACAGTATGCAGCCATGGGTGCCAGATGCACTCTTGTAAGTTGTCAAACTTTTTTAAAACAGTTTGATAAATTACACTGGGAGGGCATAAAAACGCTCCAGGCAGTGCACTGTTGGTGTTTTGGTGCCATACCAACCCAGAGTCATTTGTCAAACATATTTAGAATAATAAACTTTATGTGAACAACAGTTTGAGATTTCCCATTTTACAAGTACTAACAGTACCAAATACCATGGTAAACACTGAAAAAATTAACAATACATTGTGTTTTTCATAGTGCCTTAAGGAGGCATGGTTGAGCTGAGAGTTTGGAAATGGTGAGATTGGAATATATTTTACGAAAACATTGTAAAACTGGGTTCTAAGCAACATTAATCTCCCATTATCATACAAATATTTTAGATATATGTACTTTAAACTCTTTTACCGAGAAGGATGGATTTAAATCTAGTCTTAAAGTATGCTATCGAATAAGATATTACACCATTTCTTGGTACTCATTTTATCAAACGTAAAAGTATGGGAAATTGTTTAAACCCTGTTGGGAAACATAAACTGGGACTCAGAAGTTTGAACTAGTAGTTCTCTTGAGGCAATTTCCAACAAAGCTCACAAAAGACCCCTTAACATTTTGAAGAAGAAAAAAATAAATACAAATTCAAAACATTTTGTTGATGGGGGTGGGGAGCTTTTATGTCCCATTAACAAAAATATCAATCAAGTGTTGCCTCTATGTAAACAGACAGAATACGCAAGCTATTAGAATATAATTTGAACAATACACATCCAGATAATAGCATAGTTTAAGATTAATCAATAAGTGCACACAACATTGCCAGATGATCTTAAAATAATATTTATTAAAACTTAAGTGCCAGTAAGATAGCCCTCCCATAATAGCTCTTGATGATAACAGTTTTGCTTAATGCAGTCAGTACTACCTTGGCATAGGTCTGTTTTGGAATTTCTATAAATCTTATTAGGATTCATCTACTGTCATACAGTGTAATTAAAAATAATGTTTTCACACCTCCAGTGTAGGAATTCTTGATTGATAAAATAAAAAAAAATAACTCCTCAAACACACATCTCTATTGCGCACACACACACAAAGAATCATCTTTTAAATTGATAAAGAAAACACCATCCTCGCAACCGCCTCTTCCAATAATGAGTGTTGCAACCAATAGCCAACAATCCTTCTTTGTTTTCTCTAATGGACTCCAATATTGAGATGGTGTGATTGCTTCAAGTTCAAGAGCGGAAAGAGATGTGGGGGGGGATATACTCCGATATATATACGGTAGCTGCACTAATGTGAAATCTCGCTTCTACTGGTTGAACAACCACCCGATCACTATAATCCGAGAAAAAAAATAAAAATAGTTCATCCCTTAATAAATAAAATATAACCATTCCTTCTAGTACTTAAAGCACATCACTATTTGCAAGGTTGTCCATCAAATAATGTAGGGGGCATACGAGGAGTTCTAAAAAGTCGTTACATATTGTTTTTGTTCCAAGAGGAAAGAAAGACAACTCATGCAGGTAGCTGTAGAGAAGATGAGTTTATTAATGGTAAAGCAGATCCGAGCGAACGGTGCTCACACAAGAACACAAGGAAAGGTGGGAGTGGATAGGAGTCTCTGCACTCTCTAGATCCTGCTAAAGGAAGGATGGCCAAAAGGACATCTCGTCACCTGTTTGTCCAGTCAAGTGGAACTGCTTCGTCCAGGAGAAACCTAGATTATGGGCAAGACAGCCAGTCCCATATAGTATGTAACGTGTATGTTCAATGGATGAAGTGTTGAACGTGCTGGAGTACGCACTGGTACTCTTGGCATACACAGAAATACACCAATGCTACATGACAGAGTTGTGACAAGAAGAACCACTCTTTCCTCGTAACTGTAAAAGTGAGGGCACCCCTGTCTTTTACACTGCATGTCTATCTGACCATGTGCTCATCAACTAGCATAAACATCCTGATGCTCACACACTTCTTGTGTGCAATGCTATTCAGGATGCCGGAGAAATGAAGAGGATAGAACAATCTCTGTTCTTGATTTGTGCTATGAACTCTGGCATGTGTATCCGACATTGCATTGCCACTTGATCCAATACTTCCGTTACCTTTCTGCCAGATGAAAGGGACTTTTTCAAAGGGGCAGGGTAAGAAAACCACCTACAGCTGCAGTCTAGCTGTAACAACTGTGAGGCTGTTTATCTAGCATCTACTTGTCCTAATTCCTGCCCCACCTTAAAAGCACCACCTTCTAATATGTCAGCACCCATCCTGCAATACACAGCCTTAAGGGAACATGGAGCGCACACACACACAAACACACATGACAATAAAGCAGGCAGGGAGACAGACACCAAAGTAGATTAAGGACACTCAATGGGAACAAGCAAGCATCCATAACCATAACACAAACACTCACCCCCTCACCTGTTCCCCAAAGAGGGGAAAGGAAAAGAAATAAAGCCACCCAGCCAATCACACCTCCTTCAGCCAGCACAAGCTGATGGATGAGAGGGGACAAGTCCCTCTGCTTCCTCTAATAGAGAGAATTCCTGACATTCGGCTGCAATTAGGATGTGGAGGTATACATCCTCCACCATGAAAAACAACCATAAAACTCATTAAAACTTGGATGCTCAGAGGGAGGTTCTCATTTCCCCTGCCTGCCTTACGCTGCTGGGGGATATTTTCTATCCATGTGTTAGGCATAGGTTTGGGGGGTGCTGTGAGAGGCATGCACAAATAACGAGAAAGATGGGGGCACAATAGCCCCTTCCCCCTAAACTCAAGAAGCCCCATGTTCCTTCTGGATGGGAACTTCCTGCTGTGTCCGTCAGGTGACGTTGCCGCCTGCGGGGCTGGGGGTTTTCAGATTGTGTGGGAATTGCTGGACGCTCTCCCACACATGCTCCCCCCAGATCGGTGAGGGGGGAGAGAAGGCTGCCCTCCTCAGGGCTCAGGACAGATCCTGCCCTGTGCTGCTGATCCGTCATGCCATATGTCACTTAATTCTTCTCCCCGTATTCCTCAGTGCGGGGGGTTCAGTGATCCTTGCCCTCGTTGCTGCTTCTCCTTCTGCTGCATCAAGAGCTGCTCCAAGGCTGAAGGGCCAGGGTGCATCATCGTGGTTGACCAGATGGACTGAGAAAGAAACATATCAATGGTTACACAACGATCATGCTTACTACCCACAGAAGAACACCACAAAACAGAATATATATACATATATATACACACACACATACATAATTACATACATTCACACATACACCAAATAGGTTATGGTGGCGAAAAAAATTGTGATTGAAAACCCCTTCCACCTGAAGTCTGTAGATAGTTAATACAATGTTAAGCCATGAGTGGTTCACTGGCTTTGCATCTTTTCCCAAGCTGTGTTTCCAAGCAGTTGTATACAGCAAATACAGACTCAAAAGGAATCCATGTTTAAAATGGAATGAGACAAAAATGTGATTCTTTGTTAAGC
Source organism: Pelobates fuscus (assembly GCF_036172605.1). Lineage (NCBI taxonomy): Eukaryota > Metazoa > Chordata > Amphibia > Anura > Pelobatidae > Pelobates > Pelobates fuscus. Next base: position 53,851,423 of record NC_086323.1, read on the forward strand.
TAATTTGCAGATGCCCACCCAGAATCCTTTGTGGTAGTAACATCACTGCAAATGTGTGATTTCTGAGGGGAAAAGCAAGTCGTATGGCTTGACTGGTGTGCAGATATTTGTTTAACATTGTATTAACTATATATATCTATATCTCTTTATCTATAGATATATACACACACATATACATCCACACACAGACAGATCTATGTCATTCTTAAGAGAATATTTGAATCGTGAAACTAAAGTCAACCATTTTTATTTTGTTAAATGCATTTGAAAAAAAAAAAAAAAAAACTACAAACATGTATTCCTAATATATCCATTATAGTGTCCTGAAGGTGTTTAGAGGTCTGGCTCCCTTAGAATACATGAAAAAGGTGAGTCTTCCCTCTCAGTGCAGCCCGGATTCCTTGACTGAGATCAAATCAATCAATCTTGATAATCTCAGCTACTCCAATGTTTCCAGAGGTATTGGGAGGCTAGTACGCATGCGAAGCGAATAGTCGCACCGCACCAATTACTGCTCTAGGAGCAACATTTGATTGTGAACAGAGTTTGATTCAATGTAAAAGTGCCTCTAATGGCTGTCCGGAAAGGAGGTGTGTTAACCATGCAATGTTTTACATTGCAGAGATAAAACTAAAAGGCCACCGCATCCACACCAGTTCATTGAGATTAAAGGGTCTGGGTGCCTTTAGTTATCCTTTAAATTCAATCAACTTACATTTCCCATAATTTCTATTTTACAAGGTCTCAAACGGCCTCAAGTGTTCCTCACAAAACTTTCAGGATTAGAAGGTATTACAGGACAGAGTTTGATAAATCTTGGGTGCTTGAAAGCCCATTCAGCACTGGCCACCATAGAGTTCCCCCCCCGAGGTGGGCAACTGTGCGGAATGGAGGCGGCGAGGGAGCTGTAATCTTCCTGCTCTGCTCCCTTGTGCTTCCTGCTGTGATGTCGGGAGCCAGGATATGATGTCACTCCAGCCCGGCATCACTAAACAGCGCATGAGGGAGCAAAACATGAATAGCTTGAAGATTACAGTTGGACACAGCTGAGATTATCAATCTTAATGAAAGCATTGGGAGGCTATTGTACATGCGCGGCACAAACACCACACTGCGCCAATCAGCATCTCCTCATAGATATACATTGAATCAATGCATCTCAATGGGGAATGTTCTGTGCCTCTATGCAATGCGTGAATATGCTCAGTGGAGGTGCTGCACTAGACTGAGTGACTGCCACTAAAGGTGTTACCAGGCAGCACTGTAAACTTTGCCTTTTCTCTGAAAAGGCCAGGTTTACATTGAAAATCTTGAAGGGATAGGCTGTAGACACCAAACCACTACATTAAGTTGTAGTGGTTCTGGTGACTATAGTGTTTTTTGAAGAATTATATTTTTCTCCTTGAAAATAAATCTTTGTTTAGAAGAAGAAAAAAAAAAATGGCCCCTAGAATAAAAGCAATGGTATTTTTTCATGTCCCCTTTTAGAAGTAAGATGACGTGTGTAAATCGCCAAAACGTCAATTATTAAATAAACTCCATACCTTCAAGCTCTCCATGAGAGCAGCAGATGAGTCCTCTCGGGTATTACCGTGAGCTGCCCAAGTGTTGACATTGCTGGAATTGTTCACTTGGCGCCAGCTGTTCTCCGAAGATGAATTCACGGACAAGTAGTCAAGACCAAAGCCACCCATTGCTAGAAAAGATATATATTCAATTTAAACATTACAAGAGCAGGGAAGTTATTCAAGACAACACAAAACCACACTTCAAAGGGAAACTGATAAAAAACGGTCTGATAAATAACAAAATGTAGATATGCACACTGCTGTATTTACTTCAAGCCTGGAAATGAGTGTGAAATCTTGAGCATTTTTGATCTTTGTTAATCATGTTCTAGTAATCTTGACTGTTTTCTCTCAATTTCCAGTTTGTGGAGGAGGAGAAAAACAATATTCCAGTTTCTCCTCTTTCAATGCATTGTCTGCCAGGACAGAACTGGATTGCTGTGTCAAATGTGAAGTTACTAATATACATTAAAAAAAATAAAATCATCACATGGAAATGTCAGTGTTTGCTGTACTGTAAGTATATGTTGAGAATTGTCCTGCTACAATGCTGTGCGTCTTTCTCTTTGAGAAAAAGTGTATATAAAATGAAATAAAGACAAGATTCCTATAAATGGGGGTGTTCATAAAAAGGGAAGAATTAAGAATCTTGTAGGAGCAGACCCTTACCCTTACTGCAAAGTGATAACTTGGTGCCTAGGTATCAGATAATAGGACTTCCTAGCAATAGAATTTTTGAAAACAGGCAACCCCTCCCCAAAAACATTAAGCCGATGATTTAAAAAAAGAAAAGAAAAGCAATATCTGCAAAATGTTCATTTAATGCATATGTATACATTATTTTAAAAAATTATATTCTGAACAAGACAAACACAATGGAAAAACCCACCTGGCTTGTCAGTTTTCCAACGATCAACAGCTCGTCGATCTCTGCTGTCTGGAGTACCAATAGGCCCAAAATTGGAGAACGGCTGAGATGTGTGGTTGTGGGTAGGCGGAGAACTGGGAAGGCTGCTTGGGTTTGAGGAATGAGGTGACTGGCTGGCTGGTGTAGAGTGATCTGTCAAACAACCATTTGGGAAGCTAACATTAGCTGAGTGGAACGAAATAAAACAATCAAAAACTCTGATCAGTGCAAAGCAGCATGGGAAGAAAATTAATTAATTTAATTAAATTAACATTATTACATAAAACATATAAACCAGCTATGCAACTGAATTAAGCTAATCAAACATTCTGGTAGTGAACTAAGTTACAGTCAAATATTCTTTCCTAAATAGTCATCTTTAATGTATTGAGCTTTACATGTTTTCTTCATTACCTGAGCTTGCCGGAAGTGATGGTGACCAAGGTTTGCCCTCAAACAGAGAGTAGAGGGAGGTCTCCTGCTGCCCCATGGGTGGACAGACCTCATGCTTTGTGCTAGTGCAAGGAGGTTTGCCGTACACCTCATTAAACATGCTGTTACTGGGGAATCTTTCCTGCAATTACAAGTAATAGTATTGTCAACAAATAATACAATTAAACATTGCCTACTTCAACAAAAAGAATAAGCACAGATGGTCCCATCCCAATTATTCAACTACTCAGGAATTTATATCCACGCAAAACCACCTCTTACCTGGCTCAGTGAAAATCCAGTGAGTGAGAGGAAAGAGGTGGGCTGGGATATCAGTTCAGATGGCTTTTCCAGAAGAGACTTCTCCAAAAGAAAGAGAGAAACACTTACTGCCATACCCATTTATTTACTATACCTATGCATAGAACTTTGAGTGCCAGGGATTGAGCAACCCATTGCTTAGCATGGTAAAATTAGTTTTTTTGTTTTTTTTAACCCCATCCACAGCGGATAAAAAGGATGCGTTTCAGAATTATTTGATGGCCCGGGTCAAATATAAAATAACTTTTACCCTGTTAGCAGCAGCAAAGTAAATGAATGGTTGCTAGAACACTCTATTCAACAGCCACTACTGAGTGCTTTAAAAAAGTTAGCTGTGGATTCTGCTTCGATTTTTATAGGATCGTCAGTAAATGTTCATTTAAAAAAAAATGTTTTTTTGTTTTTTTTTCATTAATTGGTATGTCTGAGCACATCATATACGTTGAATTAACACTCTCAGTGCTTTGTGCACTTATGGCACTACTGAAGGCATGCCCCAGCAAGCAGGTGATTATATTGATAGAATATTGCATTTCTGTGCAGATTAGACATGTGCACCAGTGAAATTTTCATTTTGTACGAATGATTTCGTACTAAATAAAAATGACATTTGTCAATCCCGAATTGTATCCACAACTCATTCATTTTCGAATGAAATTTGTTAAAAAATAATTTGTTTTTGTCCATTAGGATGAAAACAGCACTGCACCAAAAAAAAAATTTTTTGTAAAAAAGCAATGAGGGAGCCGGCAGTGCTACCAGCTCCTTCCTTGTAATAAATAACGATTCCTACCCCCACCACTGCATTAAAACACCTAAGGGGGTCATCTATGCACCCCCCCCCCTATTAATAAAAGAGCGGTTAAATCCTCCTGCATGCCCCTACACAGCCTAATTAATTAAAGAGGGGACCTAATGTCCCCTCTGATCCCCACCCATAAGCGGCGGGTGTAGACCCTAAATAAATAAATAATGGGGGGACCTAATGCCCCCCCAGGTCCCCATCCATTAGCAGTGGGTCCCCATCCATCACCACAAATAATAAAGTGACTAGAGGTCCTCATGACCCTAGTTACTCCCCCCGCCGCCCCCCCCGAAATAAAAATACCCTACCTAATAATAGTGAGGGGGGTGGGGGGTGGGGGTGGGGGGAGGAGGCAATAAACTAACATCCTGTAAAATAAATTTTGATACTTACCATTAGATGTCTCTTTTCTTTCTTCAACCCCCAAAAAAGGCCAAATAAAAATCCATAATACCCGTCGCAACTGTTATAAAAAAATGTAACAAACAAACAAAACCAGAGCACAAAAAAAAAAAACAGAAAAAAAAAATCCCTGACTGTAAAAAAAAAAAAAAAAGAATCCTTCACCAATGGAGGGCACGGTGAAGAATGAGCTCCACTGTGCGGGAAAAGGCTTATAAGGCCTTCCCCCACCCTGCAATTGGGCTCAGAGAGCTCTGATTGGTTGGTTTAAGCCAACCAATCAGAGTGCTCTGACAGGTCAATGAAGAGACTGACAGGTAAGGGGGGTGACTAGGAGCTTGGGGACCCCTAGTCACTTTATTATTTGTTTAACCTCCCCCCAATAATTTCTTTATTTAGGGTCCCCACCCGCCGCTCATGGGTGAGGACCAGGGGAAACATTAGGTCCCCCTTTAATTAATAAGTGGTCCCCACTAGTGATGTCCCGAACAGTTCGCCGGCGAACATAGCGTGTTCACGGTCGCGAACACGCGCGATGTTCGGTCCGCCCCCTATTCGTCATCATTGAGTAAACTTTGACCCTGTACCTCACAGTCAGCAGACACATTCCAGCCAATCAGCAGCAGACCCTCACTCCCAGACCCTCCCACCTCCATAACGAATAGGGGGCGAACGCGAACACGCTATGTTCGACGGCGAACGGTTCCCGGCGAACTGTTCGGGACATCACTAGTCCCCACCTGTCGCTCATAGGTGGGGACATTAGGTCACCCCAATTATTTATTTTCGGTCCCCACCTGCCGTTCATGGGTGGGGACTAGGGAGACATTAGGTCCCCCCTTTAATTAAAGTCCACAACTGCCGCTCATGGGTGGAGACCAGGGGGGACATTAGATCCCTCTGTTTATATTAGTAGCCTTCACCCGTGACATTATGTCGTCGTCCCCCCCCTCCCCCCCAACCCATTTTAGTTATATTCTGTTTCCCACCAATGGTAGTAGTTGCCCAATCAGTAGTAATTTTACATTTGTTTAGGCGGCATGCCACGAGTAGGGGCATGCGGGAGGATTTAACCTCCCTTTTATTAATATGGAGGCAATATTGACCCACATAGGTTTTAATGGGGGGGAGATGGGGTGGGTAGGAATTAATATTACTACAAGGAGCGAGCTGGTAGCGCTGCTGGTTCCCTCCTTGGTTTTGTTTTGGGTTTTTCCGCGCATGCGCAATGTTATTTTCTCCGTGCTGTGGGGGTTAATTCCCCTGCAGCACGGAGTCTATTAAATGAACGAAACGAAAAGGTAATACATTCAACATTTGCCCTTTCATTTAGCTTATATTTAGTTTGTAGGGCTTCGAATACGAAAAAACCAGAACTTTCAGGACGAAATCATATCCGTACGAAAACGAATGCACATGTCTAGTGCAGATGCCTGTGTAAGCCCAGAGCATGATGGGGCAACCATGTTGTTCACAAGACAACTGCTGAGTAGAGCTTGTTTTACTTATCTCACTTACTCACCCCAATAAATTCTTCCCTAGCATTAAAGTGACCCATACATTTTAAAATCCACCCTGAACTGCAGACAATGCGTTTGGTGGGATGGAATGTGTGTGTATGCTTTTCATCAATATGTACCAATATACAGCCTATCAGCAGTGGCTGTAGGTGAAAGGCCTTGTCTCACTTTTTCTACAGGGAGATTTTTTTTTTTCTCCTCCCCACGTGAATCTTGGAAAATACAAACTAGTTCACCTTCACTTGTCCAATGCATGCAAATAAGTTTCAGTTCTGTATTTTGAAGAAAGGAGTCTATGGAATTAAAGTGGACTTGTGAATTAGAAATAAAGCTAATGATAGTGCCTTATTATCAACTTGGTTGTATACATATACATTTTGCAGTTTGTCTGGTACCTTCTGGAGGATATTACAATGAAAGCATTCAAAAACTTTAACAACTAGGCGGAAGTTGCAAGTAATTATAGATTATAATAACAATGCTGCCAGTAATAATTATTTATATACATAACAATTTTCCTCACGCAAACCAATGGTAATGTAGCTTACCGTAGCACAACTAAATAGGTATTTTATATTTCAGAGGTATGAAAATAGCAGTGTGAACACACGTTGCTATGACTGGAACTCTGAAGTTCGAACTCTAAGCTTAGCCGATTAAAGCCCCAGCTACACTATCTTGCTAGCATTATGATTAGCGAGCTGTAGTGATTATGGTGCATGAAGTGTTCCTTTAAATCAACTCTCATCTAAGAACAAACACACTGAGCAACCAATCAGGAAAAACCTAGTCATTCATTGACCAGATAAAACACAGATGGAAACATACTAAAGACAGACTGTTTGCTATAAAAATAAAATAAAAAAATTCTGAAGTTATTAAACCATAATGTACATAAAGGACATCCATTTTAGTACTGCTTGCCTCAAAGTGCTTTATAATAGAAGTTGACCTTAAGTTGAAATCTTCGGTTCTCCAGTTATTGATCTAAAACAGTACTGTAGGCCAAATACGATAGCTAAGAATGACCGATCCAGACTTCATGTTTTAGACAGAGACAGTAAAACCACCACTGGGAGAAAACTTTGAGAGAAGCAGAAAAGAAAAAACAGCCCACCAAACCGAATACATACAAAGAGGCTTCGTCCAGGGAGAGAAGCCAGAGGGCCGAGCAGAGCTGGGTAAAGATCAGGAGGAGGGGAGAAAGCCAGCTCTTCCTCCTCCTCTAGAGCAGCCAGACTCTTTAACAGGTCCGGGGGCAGGAGAGGGGAACGCTTGGGCTCCTAGTAAGAGAGACAAGCAGAAAGAAACAGGAAGGAAGAGAGAGGAAAGAAACAGAAAAATAAAATGGAGAGAAGAGTTACACAGAATGATAAAAAGGAATGATAAAAAGGTCATTTGTAGAACACGAGTGAGGATTTAAACCATACAGCGGACTCCTAGGCCATTGACTGGCTGCAACACACCAAGTACTTTACTAAGTGTATCGGCTACTAATATTCTACTTACAGGAATGACAAATTGAATATTCTATATGGCACCGACTATTTTGAAAATCTTATATTACTCTTTGAAAGAATATAAAGTTTATTTGATTTATTTGCCATTAAACTATCTGTATTGGAATGATCAAACTTTGTCTTACCAGCTATTCTTGGGACACACTCCCATGATTCTTTATGAAAAGAATGCTAAAAAAATATTCACATTCATTCAAATTCATTTTTGGAGTGGCAGAGTGGAGGACGGCAGTTTGACACCTTCAGCCTGAATCCAAGGTGTAAGACTGCATGCTAGTTATCACGGATTAAGCAAGGAACTAAGGAAGCACTGATGGGATTTATGCCAAAAAAAAAGGATCTAAGTACAACACAAAAAGAGTAGTTTTTAAATCCCCACTTGTGTGTAAGGAATAACAAAAGAAGAGGACTGAGACTATCACACAATTATAAAATAGATGATCAGCACAAGGTGACTGTGTGAAATATGTCTTGACAGTACCAGAACACAAATAATCTTTGGAGGGGAGAGACGCACACAAAATAATTCTTCTTACCTCAAATGGCATTCGAGTCATTGGCTCTGGGCCGGATGAACGGAAGCTTGTGGGCGGACGCTTGCCCCTTTGGTTATTAAGGGATTGCTGTGCAAGAAGGGCCCTGCTGTCATTTAAGTTGAAGGAGGAGTTGTCATTCCAATAGAAGTCTGTCATCTTATCAGATGTGCTCTGGTTATAGGCATCCATCGGGTAAGATTTGATCTTTTTCTCCAGAGGCTGCTGCATGACTGAGTGCTGCTGCAAGCACTGCTCCAACATACTCAAAGGTTCTGCTGGTAATCGGCTATCCATATAATAGGACTGTTTCATGGGCATCACCTTTCCCATTGAGTTAGAGACTGGAGGAGAACTCCATAACTGCTTGGATGCATCGGCTTGCTGGTACTAATAAGGACAGAATAAAAAATAAAAAATAAACACTTTGCATAGGTTCTATAGAAGTGAGGACACATAGTATGTCTCAATGTGCACCATTCTTATGGATAGTATCATCTATGAGTTGTGCCATAGATCACATCACAAATACTTTTTTTTTGTCCTTAACCACCCCCACACCTCCCAATATGGAACATGCACTAGGTAAGAGAAAAAAAATGGTAGAACAAATGCATATGATTAAAAATGGCCTCGGTTATAAAAAGCACAGAATCTTGCAAAAACATAAGTCTCCAAGGGGTATCTACCGCAATCTAATTATTATATAACTTTATATATATTATATAACACACTAGCAGTATCTCTCCTTATCTTTTTGCCCCATTCCTCAAAATCTGCTCATTCTACCACACTACTGTCAACAACAAAATACATAAAATAAGACTTTCAAAATACACCACCACACTACAAACCTCAAAAAAAATAAAAATTACATATGTTTAATACAACTCACTGTGGACTTTGTAAAGACCACCAGAGAGCTACTAGAGGCAGTTTAACTCTGTGAAAAGACGCTGGACGTCCTCACGCTTTGTATGAGGACATCCTGCATCTTTTAAATTTCCATAGGAAAACACTAATTCAATGGACCTAACTCCTAATGCAAAAGAATACAGCTTTGTATTGCTAACACCATAGTGTTCCTTTAAGTCAAATCTGCTGAAATTAAAAATAGATATTCAAGTCATCTATTTTGGAGTACAATTCCAAAATGAACTTCACAAACATTTTGGATGGAAATACAGCGGTCATGTGCAGAAATCAAAACAAGAATGTACACATTTTAGCTCATTAACAGCCAATCTAAATGGGACAATGTTGCACATTTGCCATCTACTAGGTGCCTTCAGAAATGCTAAATGGAATGTAGGTTGTGAAGGAAAGAATACGCAGGATTTTGACTAGTTGTCTGGTCTGACATATGAAAGTTAGCCTAAATGTCACTGTTGTCTAGCCGTGTAATACAAATCAGAATAGAAAATAAATGTTACTTTGCATTAAACCCCTTACCACACAATATGAAAACGAAACAAACCCAAATCATACATACTTGTTGGAGGGAAGGGTGATGTGTGGGGTTCTTGCCATGCGATTGCATTGGTTTAGTTGGAGATTGTTGCTGCTGGGCCATTGCTTGGATTTGTAATTGAGTTGCAGTCTGTGCACTGGATTGAGTTGGAGAGTTGGACGGAGCCTGCGATTGTGATTGCCCAGGTAACTGGTTTCCAAGAGCTCCCTGGTTAGGAGTTCCTGGTCCAGAGGGTCGCTGCTGACTGTAAGGAATGTGTGATGGTTTCCCAGGAGGTCCCTGGTTTCCAGAATTGGAGTGAGATGAAGGCTGTAGGAAAGATCCTGGGACATTAACCCCAGCCGGAAATGTATATCCAGAGCTCATGGAGAAAGCCACAGGAGGTGGGATCACATAGGCTGGTGGTGGGAAACCTGTGGAGTGGAACATTCGTGAAGTCAGCAGCAACTTGTGCAAGTATTAGGGATCGACCGATTATCGGTCTGGCCGATATTATCGGGCGATATTCTGTATTTTCAGCAATATCGGTATTGGCTAATAAAGATACCGATATTGCAGACCAGTGCCGCCCAGCACACTCTTACTTACCTTCCCAGCAGCTCTCTTCAGCTCCCCTGTCTAAATCTTGCGAGTACCGCGGCCGTCAGAGAGTTGCCATGGGTTACCACGGCAATGCTTCGTGCAGGAGTTAGACACAGGAGCTGAAGGAAAGGTAAGAGTGTACTGGGCCCCCCAGGGAATACCATATCCCCCACCCTGGCCAGGTATGAAGCAAGGAGTGGGGACTAAAACCAATTTTTGAAAAAAAATTATATTTAAAAATAAAAGTAAAAAAATAAAAAGCCCCTCCCCCCATTTTACACACATTACATACCTACACAAACACTCTGCATCCACTACACAAACACTCTCACTGCATCCACTACACAAACACTCTCACTGCATCCACTACACAAACACTCTCACTGCATCCACTACACAAACACTCTCACTGCATCCACTACACAAACACTCTCACTGCATCCACTAATCAAACACTCTCACTGCATCCACTAATCAAACACTCTCACTGCATCCACTAATCAAACACTCTCACTGCATCCACTAATCAAACACTCTCACTGCATCCACTAATCAAACACTCTCACTGCATCCACTAATCAAACACTCTCACTGCATCCACTAATCAAATACTCTCACTGCATCCACTAATCAAATACTCTCACTGCATCCACTAATCAAATACTCTCACTGCATCCACTAATCAAATACTCTCACTGCATCCACTAATCAAATACTCTCACTGCATCCACTAATCAAATACTCTCACTGCATCCACTAATCAAATACTCTCACTGCATCCACTAATCAAATACTCTCACTGCATCCACTACACACACATGTATTCTGGAAAACATAAATTCTGACTGTCATGTATATTTTGTGCTTTTCCCTTAATAGAAAGAAAAAAAAAAAATGATTTGCAAAAAATAAATAAAAAAATCATAAACATGTTCAGTTAACAGTACATTTGTGTAGAAATAGTTGTTTTTTTTTTTTGTTTGTTTGTTTTTTTAAATGGTAAATTTACAGAATATCTGTATCGGTAAGTTATCGTCCTGAAAGTTCACAGATTATTGGTATAGGCTCTAAAAAAAAATAAAAAAAAAAATCAGTCGATCCCTACAAGTATGTATACAAAACTAGCTGAAGAAAGCCACTCTTCAAATGCCTGACTAGCACACAGAGGAAGGTTTTCAAAATTACATTCAAATACTGTAAGTTTCTAACAAATGTTTATTTATCTCTGTGGGAGCTCCAAAAACGAAACCTGTCAGACAGGAATCTTAACAACAATTACAGCCGGCAACATGCATTGAACTAAACTGGCTAAATGAAACCCGTCAGATGTGGTTAATTAAGATTCCTTTCCTAACCATTTATGTGCTGAACAACCCAAGAAAATTTATATAAAAAAATATCTTTATAAAACAAAAAAATATAAAATAAATCGACTTAGGGGGAACACCATTACTAATGTATTAAAACTCAGATCAAAATATTGTATTATAAAAAGAAGTGAAAATGTGAGATCCGCACCTTTATTACATATAGAAGTGCCTAATGACACAAGGGCCTGAAATATTCTAAGCATGTTTGCATACAGGTTTTTACATGTAATGTGACACTTCCCTCCCCTGAAGCAATTCAGCTTTCTGTAATTATTAAAGCGACACTGTCATGGCCAAATCCCCCCTCCCGACTCCACTACTAATCTAATTGACCCCCTAGTCACCCCCAAATGCCCCTAAGCCCCCCATATTATTGGTAGAAAGCTCCCTGATACCGTGGGAATTAGGGAGCTATCTACTAAGCGGCTGCAAGATGCAGCTGCGGCACGAATTGGATCGGAATTTCATTAATTAGAATGAAATTCCGATCAGAACAAAGTCCCAAATTGCGTCCCAACATGAATGAACAAACTGTTCTAATTCTGTTAGGGTGAAATTCGGCAAGAAAACTAGAGCAGACAGGAAGAAATTAAGAACAGATTCTGACAGAGGGAGAGAAGAGGAATCGATTAAAGAAAGGCAAGTTTGGCGTGACAGTGCCGCTTTAAGGCCTGTTCAAAGTTAGCACTTCTCAAAGAAAATACTTGTTTCAATGCCTCTCTATGAGAAGCACTGTTTACAGTGACTGCTGTGCTTGCACTGTGTGTCTCTATGCTTCTCCACTAGAAACATCTGATTGGACAAAAGTCATCAGTAATTATGACTTTACTGGAGATATATAAAAACTGCAGTGTGGAGGGGGGATTTAATAGATTTCCAGCACTTTCAAAGCAGAAATGGGTGAACTAATAATCTAAATATAAATAGAACTCAAATTAAAAAAAAATATATGAAAATATTTATATTTACACACACCAACATATATATTGGAGTAATCTTGTAACACATTTTAATGAGAAAAACTTAATCCAATTGATTAAAAAAAATAAAAAAATAGACTAATAGAGTTACCTAAGCTGCAGAATATTACACACACACACATTTATTTACTAAAAAGTAAATTAGCATGAACCACTCTCTCTGCACAGCAAAAAAACTTAAAGGGAACCTGTCTCTTTTGTTAATATTATGTTTACTGATCCTGTACATTTAGCAAATTTAAATTTGCAATATATGAAAAAAATAAATATTATAAATCCACCCCTATCTACTCTGGCACTGAATCTCCCCAGCTTGCCCTTTAAGGTCACTGAACATGGTGGAAAAGGAGACCCGGAATCAAGGTTTCTATTCTTCACGGCATGCCTGGTCTGACCTGAATTGCGATATCACTTTATAAATTTGTAATATATATTTGAAATCAAATGAAAAAAGGATAACATAAGTAACAGTCGATATCCAATATTTAAAAACAATACAAAAAGAAAAAGAAAAAAAACAGAAAAACAGCAGTTGAAACCTAATTACCTGGCCGGCTAGGCAGAGGTGGAAAGGCTCCAGGGTGGTGAATTGGGATGAACTGGGTGTTTGCACTTGGACTTGAAGTTGGCGTTGATGGGGTTTTCCTTGCTTCAGGGACCGGAGTTTTCACCTGTAAAAAGACAGGTTTAGGATTAGAACAATGAGATAGCATTTATTTGGCATAAAAGAAACACAAATCTTATGTAACCATAGGAGTGATTATGGCCGTCTGACTCCTAAGTTTGTCAAACCCTGATTTATAGTGATACACAATAAAATAAAATAAATATATCTTTCAATTTTACCTGCACTGCAATGCTCTGTTTTCCAAGTTCTGTGACCTTCTCAATATTTAACTTCTTGGGCTCATTCTTCCGTTTAATGTTATTATCTTTTTTGGTAATCGCAGTGTTCAACCCCTTGCTATAGTCTCTCTGTTCCTTGCCAGCATTTACTGTTCTGGAGTAACATTTTGCTGGAGGTTCACGGTTTATCTCCTGTGGCTTAATGTTTTCTTTGAATGTAACCACTGGTTTTTCAGAGGATTCACAGCTAGGGCTACGGCCAGTGGACAACACAGATTTTAGGCCAGGGCTGCCTTCATTTTTTTGAGTCTCTGAATGGATGGTCTCCTGTGGGGAAGACCTGCCATCTGCTTCATTTGCATCTTCGGTCAAAAGCTCAGGGATATCTGTGAAGAATTCTACCTCTCCTGCAATACAACGATATTGCATAAGCCTGCCAAAGAAAAACAGAAGTATTAGGTGTTGGCCATTGATGTAACGATTTGGTTTTAATGCACTAGTCATATGGGATGCATTCTTTGGTTCTGCATCCACAATTAACAAAGAGTATAGCCAAATTGCCCTCTCCTAACAAGAACTGTTAGAAAAAAAACACCATTTGAACACCAATCCCCCCTTCACCCCCACCAAAATGTAGCTACTAATAGTTGCAGTACAGGGTCTGCTCAGTAAGCTATTATATAGCCTGTAAAACTCACTTAGGAGTTGCAATAACTTTATCCATTTTATAGACATGGAAGATGATTATGTGAAAAAACTTACAACACTGGGACTCAAACATCAGGTCTCTGGGTATGCAGAGAGGCATGATTCAACAGGTATAATAATACATAATAAATGCAATTGCTTCTTGTTGCAAGGAAAAATACAGCTGCTATTCTGGACTCAATATGGAGGTCCCCTACCTTGGGCATAGTTGAAAACTACTTTAAAAGGGTATACAACTTATTTGTCATATTTTGAAAAGCTTGTTGGCTTTTTTTGGACTAAATTATGTTATTAATAGCACTGGCAACATCACAATTACACAATAAAATGCAAGATCTTCCCTGACAGGTCAATAAATGTACTATAGAATCAATCATGAGATCGCAAGCAGAGAAATGAGCATATTCATTTTTAATACTGCCATAGAAATGTCAAGAGTTCCTCAAATAGGCGGTGAGGCAATGAATTAATAAAGCAATGAACATGCTTGAGTAACACACCGAGGCTGGTTTTCACAGATCCATTTCCCCAAGGATACAAGACGCATGGGCCGTAGCCTACGGTGCTGTGCATCCCTGTCTCCAGTGATGGCTTGGTGGCCTCTAGAAAAATCTAGATTCCTGTTGAAAAAATAAATAGTCAAGACAGCAGTGCTGGATAAGAATGATAAAAACTGTACAATAAACTAGTGCTTTTGTTTTGTTGCTAGGTTCTTGAGTGTGCTTTGCAACATTTAATGGAACCATGACCATTCTTCGATTTTTTATTATAATGTAGAACAAAAAAAATCTTTAGAACACCTTCATTAGACTCTTCCCATTCCCACTGAGAATAGCAATCTTGCTACAGTAAACTATTTACCATGGGCAGTGTCCGAAAGCATTGGCACAACTCCATACTTTGCAGATCAACTAAAAATAGCACAAGACCCCATTTTTGGGACCCAACCCAGGAATCACTGGTTTAGTAAATAACCTCTGAATTTACTAAAGTACGGTTCATTAAGTTCACAATATACAGGCATTGCAACAGCCATTTTGGGGGTACGGAAACGGCATAGTTAGCAAGAGCAACAAGGAGAAAATATTTACCTAAAGGCTGGGCGAAGAGCAAGGAATCCTTGCAGCTCAAACTCCTCCGGAAGTGGCAACACTAAGGAATGAGGAAAAACAACACTTCATTACAACCAGCATTACTGTTTATAGGGACACTATAGTCACCTGAACAACTTTAGCTTAATGAAGCAGTTTTGGTTTATAGAACATGCCCCTGCAGCCTCACTGCTCAATCCTCTGCCATTTAGGAGTTAAATCCCTTTGTTTATGAACCCTAGTCACAGCTCCCTGCATGTGACTTGCACAGCCTTCCATAAACACTTCCTGTAAAGAGAGCCCTATTTAGGCTTTCTTTTTTGCAAGTTCTGTTTAATTAAGATTTTCTTATCCCCTGCTATGTTAATAGCTTGCTAGACCCTGCAAGAGCCTCCTGTATGTGATTAAAGTTCAATTTAAAGATTGAGATACAATTATTTAAGGTAAATTAAATCTGTTTGAAAGTGAAACCAGTTTTTTTTTTCATGCAGGCTCTGTCAATCATAGCCAGGGGAGGTGTTGCTAGGGCTGCATAAACAGAAACAAAGTGATTTAACTCCTAAATGACAGTGAATTGAGCAGTGAAATTGCAGGGGAATGATCTATACACTAAAACTGCTTTATTTAGCTAAAGTAATTTAGGTGACTATAGTGTTCCTTTAATGGATTAAGAATAGTAGAGCTAACGAATGATCACTTCAATAATGAGCAAACATTATTTAACGCCCCTTCAAATTTGTAGAAAACTGTTTCTTTCTTCCCAAGATGCATTCTCTATTGCATACAACTGAAAAGTAAAGTGATGGCATCTGTCCGTACCTTTTACTTGACCAGACAGGTAAAAATTGGTGTGAGCAGTTTGACAAAGCACTGAGCACATCAGGTACCTACAGCGTGGTATGGCTAATGCAGACGGGAACTTTCACGTTAGCCGTTCAACTTTAGAACAGCAATGATAAGCAGAGAGCCTGGCTGATGAATTAGCCCAGCATTCTGAGCCTATAATTGTTCTTCAAAGTCGGACAGTTATTGGGGATAGTCACCATTCATCAAAGCTTTAGAGATTTGCAAACATCATTCTCACTATAGGCTCAACCGAAAACTGAACGATATCACACAGAGAAGTTCAAGTTTCAATAAGGTAAGCATGCCCACAAAGAGAGCCATTTTCAGCAAGCGTGTGTTTTTCTGTGAATGAGACAAGTTTGCATTTCTTTATGTACTATTTTCATAGTGTATTACAAAATAAATGGTCAACACTAAACAGAAGGATCCCTTTAAAAATTCACAATTTAATAATGTACCCTTTTGACAGTAAACACTTATTGACCTCTTTGAAATTATGGCACAGTTAAATCACTAGTTAAAATTATTAAGGCTTTCCCCAAAAAAATTACCCGTTTGTTAATTTGCAAGCATCACTGCTCTGGACTTCCCAACCGATATGAAAAAAGGCAAGGACCAAAAAAAAAAAAAAAAGGCATTTCAAACATAATGCCCTTAAGGACCAAACTTCTGGAATAAAAGGGAATCATGACATGTCACACATTTCATGTGTCCTTAAGGGGTTAAAGAAGAACTAGGGAACAATGTTTAACGTCTACACTACAAAGGTTCCATAGTTTGCCGGCTCAGGTTCCATAGTTCCCTTTGACATTCATATTTTGGAGAGTCAGTTATTTACTAAACATGGTGAGGCAAGCAAAACCTACATGGATTGCATGCTGGGAAAGCACTGTACACACAGTATACATTGCGGAGGTTATTTATTGAATTATTCTCAGAATTTTAAGGGCTGCTTACTTAAATGACTGTGTTTTAATCATAGCAACATATTTCCTTAACTTGATGAGGCTGTTATTTTACAAGTCTGTCAGACAATAACAAGTCAAAAAGTGTTTGTTTGTTTTTTCAGCATAAACCCAGATCTGTATGCTTTATTAAAAGAGACATAGCTTAATCAACTAGCCCTTTATCTTAAATAACATTATTGCAAAAATGCTTACAAAACAAGGGAGAAAAATAGGAAAAAAACAAAAACATGAAAATTAAACCAATGACTATGAGAGATATTGGTCTATTCACTCAAACCAAAACCGCTCCGCACAAATGGGGCAACATTATTTGACCAGCCTCCAAATAGTCAACACTCAAGCTGCGGAGAGTTTTTAAACTGCTTGCTGGCAAATAGTACTTGTAATTATCACTCGCTTGTAAAAAGGACCGAAAGGCAATTTAGCATTCAATGCTTTTTGGAATCAAATTAAAATTTAAAATCTGTGCTTTGGAAATGCCAAAATCCTAAAGTGGACACCAAATGTATCTCTTCGAACAGTGCAGATTTGGTCTGATTGACTGAACAACCTGATTGGCAATTCTCATATTTACAAAAAAAGGTTGCAAAATTTTTACCATCTTGACAAATGTTGGCATTTAGTGAAAGGGCCAGATGGCATTTCTTCTATGTACCTTGAAAAGACACGGGATTCCTGATATCGCTAGAATGTAAGCTCGTTTTATCATGGACCTCAACCCCCCTATGTTCCTGTGCAACCAACTAGTCTTATTGCAAATACTTGTCTGTAAGTCCATCTATTGTACAGCGCTGCGGAATTTGTTGGCGCTTGATAAATAATAGTAATAATATCAAACGATAGGCTTAGCCTTCTCAATACTTTGTCAACTCTTCACGCACAATTCAATTCAATGCAATGATTCTAATAATGGCTTATTCAACTTATTTTTTTTGCACTTCCCAATATAGGACTGTCAAATGTGGCTCAACTAATTTACTGGGCTACAGCTTTCCTCATCTTCAACCAGTTTAAAGGCTGATGGGAGATACAGTTTAGCAGCCACAGGAGGGCAGCAGCTGGAAAGCACAATTGTGATAAATTAAACAATTTGTACACTATATAGAAACATAACTCTTACTGTTGGCACCAGAGAGGTCCTCATCAAGCACATGAAAACGGTTTAGCAGAGAAATCAGCCAAGGCCACACACTGCAAGAAAGAAAAAGAGGAACATGTTCACCTTCAAAGCAGAATACCTCTGGGAATTAAAAATGCAGAGAGCCGGCAGGATCTCATATCACATATATTCTGTGTCTTGGTAATTTGATATTCTAAGCAGACTCCGATAATGTCAAATATACATATATATTATCTTATCCTATGCTATCTTCTGCTTCCTAAATGGCATACTAGTTAAGCTAAATAAATACTACTTCCATGTCCTCAGCAACTCTTCAGCAAAAATACATTTAAAGCAGCGTTTCCCTATTGGTGTTCCGCCAAAATTTTCAAAAATAAAATGGCCGTGGGCAGCGAGGGAGTAGTGAGCAGTGATCTGCCCTGCACGTTATGGAAAAGGAGAAATACTAATAAAAGGAAGGTTTTCTAGAGATACTTCAAGAGGTGCCTAGATGTTTTTACTGCAAATGAAGGACAAACAGGAAATGCCGTATCAAACATGGCCCTGCAAGCCGTTAGAACAGAGGACGACATCAAAGGCAGGGAATAGCCAGTTTAGATAGGTATGAAGGTATTACATTACATTACAGTAGGAATAAGTTAATAAGTAGTTGGAAAAATGTGTCAAGAGGGAAGGTGTATTTTTATATTACCAGCATTGAGAAGACACACAAAAATCATTGTAGTAGTATGCCAAGATAAACGTATGAAATAATATGTAGTACTTTCTGAATCTTTCATGCCCTTAATTTCACTGTGATCAATGTACATGTACCAACATTATATTGTACAATGTATACTGACTGTTGTACAATATGTTACATTACAAGGTGTCTATAAAAAAATCCATTAAAAAAAAAAGTATGAAATAATAAGAGAATAGGAGAGTAGAGGCAAAGGTCAGAGTCCCAAGGAATGCTGTCAGAAAGCAGAACAAAACAGGCAAACTCACTGGTGAATGTCCAACCATTTACAATAAAGTAAATGTTTACACGGCTACTTTACACATTCCAGTTCTTTTAAGTCAAATGTGAATCTACATTTTTGTCAATCTATGCAACTGTACATCCACACGCTAAGACTGTATCTTTCAAACTCTATTCAGTTTATAAAATTTTAACTCCCACTTTTAGCCACATATTTAAAGAACTCCAAAAAGTGCAAAAGTAATTCTGCTTACTATTGTCTTTCCTCAACTGCGTTTTCATGGAAGACACTGGGACGCAGCTTCATCCAGTCTAATGACACCTTGATGGCAGGAAGCGGGTCCGCACAGGAAGTCTCCTCACAGTGGTGGGTCTTCATGGGGCTCCTGCAAAGGATGCCCAGGAACGACACTGAGGGAAAAAAAAGGAACATAGAAAGATCAACTGCAATCTCTTCATGGAATATGAGTGGGAAGTTTAGCTTTCACTCAAGTGTACAGATTTATAAGAAAGACATACATGAGGAAAATACTGCAAAGAACCATGTCCCCATCACATAGGTTCCCACTACCCAGACAAAGCTAAAGCCTACTTTCGTTTTAGTAATATGAATTCTGCTGGCCTTTAAACACAATTCACCAGACGATAGTCTGCTGACTCTCTTAGCCAATAAATTTTGTCAAGAGTCAAACAGTGTGAAAACAGATTATTATCTAGGCACAGTGACAAGGGACTCCTGTGTACAGCGCACTGTAGTGATTAGACTGTCCCTTTAAAAACCAGCAGCCAATAAGAAGCTGAGTTTCAAACAAATGTGCAGTTCTTAAAGGGACACTATAGTCACCTGAAAAACTTTAGCTTAATGAAGCAGTTTTGGTGTATAGAACATGCCCCTGCAGCCTCACTGCTCAATCCTCTGCCATTTAGGCGTTAAATCCCTTTGTTTATGAACCCTAGTCACACCTCCCTGCATGTGACTTGCACAGCCTTCCATAAACACTTCCTGTATAGAGAGAGCCCTATTTAGGCTTTCTTTATTGCAAGTTCTGTTTAATTAAGATGTTCTTATACCCTGCAAGAGCCTCCTGTATGTGATTAAAGTTCAATTTAGAGATTGAGGTACAATTATTTAAGGTAAATTACATCTGTTTGAAAGTGAAACCAGGTTTTTTTTCATGCAGGCTCTGTCAATCATAGCCAGGGGAGGTGTGGCTTGGGCTGCATAAACAGAAACAAAGTGATTTAACTCCTAAATGACAGTGAATTGAGCAGTGAAATTGCAGGGGAATGATCTATACACTAAAACTGCTTTATTTAGCTAAAGTAATTTAGGTGACTATAGTGTTCCTTTAACTCAGCATTCTGCTGCCAAATATCATCTATGTAATAAGGAAGTCCAAGTGAGCTATAACTACTATATTTAATTTCAACTGAAAAAATGAACAGATTTAAAATATATCAGGCCACGTCCACATATAGCTAGTTTTTTTTAAATATGGCTTCTGTTCAGGACTAAAGCAATTTCACCGTGCTGGTTTGTAGGCAAACTATGCAGAGAAATACATCATTTTCTAGAGACTCTATTTACTCAACTGTGGTAAATAACAAATGTTAGATATGCATTCTAAAAAGCATTCGATAAAATACTGCCAACAGTGCAGGTTTTATCAAGTTTCATGAATTGAGCAGGTTAATCTATAATACCCACTGAAGAGAGCAAGTAGTTGTGACCAGCGTAGGTCTTCTTCTGGAGTAAAACTCTGCTGCTCAGCCTCCAGGCCAAAACTCCTCAGGTGGTGCAGCTGAAAGAGGTTAATCACGGTGATGTGAACCAACTGCTGGGAGTTGAAGGCTTTCTGGAAAAGCATGTTCTGTGTAGGAGAGATGAAATCCATGTGACCATTTTGAATTCAAACACAAAGGGGGAAAATAGTGTTTAAAAAAAAAAAAAAAAAAAAAAAAAAATACATACAAAACATGCAGTTGAAAACATTATTCAGTAACAAAGATTTTTATTTATTTTTTTCCCCCAGAATGGATCCTCTGGAAAGGTTTCTTATCGTCAAATTTATCATTATCAAAATCTATTAGAAATTCATTTTACAAACTGCAGCATGCCGAAAGGCTAAGCCTGCTGTGCTCTAAGCCTGTGACCATAAGGTTTGAACAGGTTATAGAGGGAAACAATCTACCACTATGTATGAGGGCAGCAAGCAGGAGAAGAAAAACATGGTCTATTTGTGCTACTTACAGGTGCTTAACCCATTGACCTGTATTCACTAAAGGATATACATTTCACAATATACTTTTTGGAGATCACCAGCAGATTAAATATCTGGATATTTTGATTATTCAAATACCAACAGAATTCACAAATAGAAGAGAAGATTCCAAACATATACAATGTGTTGTTAGATATATGTTTAGTAAAGATAAATGTTTTTGCCATGTTAATATATAAAAGGTTTGCTGAACGACAGGTGCATAGTTTGTTTTTTTGTTTAGTTTTAAATGACAGGAAAGGCAAGACTTATAACAATGACCAACACACTGCCAAAATGGAGGAGCTAATTTCCAGAATAGAGGTAAATATAGCAGCGTGGAGTTCTACATTTAATTTTATTTTTCAGACGTCCAAGCATATTTGTTACATACAATGCATGTTCCTAAAATTCCCTTTAAAAATAGCCAATGCAAAAAACATGGTCTTTCTTTAAAAATCGAAAATGGAATTCCACGTTAATCTGATCACATACTCCTAATGTGCAGCACTTTAGCAGAATGTAGAAAAATATGGCAACATAGCATCAACATCAAACAAAACAAGACTGCGAAAGTGAACCAGTGCATATTTGTATGATATGATGCAAATTAATGTATCTTGTGGTCTGAAAAAAAATTAAAAAAAATAAAGCAAAAATAAATAACTAAAAAAAGTTTAAAAAGCACCCCCCCCCCTCTACCAAATAAAAAAAAAAAAAAACACATTAACGCTTCGTACTGTGTTATTATGTAAAACGCAATTTAGCTGCAATGAAGATAATTCTGCTAATAAATGACTTGCTGTTTGGAACAACTATCCAATGATCTTGTACTGCCCTGTGATAAATTCATCTCTGTAACCATTCTGGGAGATCTATGGCTACACCCAAAGGGGCAACAGGCATACATAAACCAGCACTGCCTATGGAGAACAGGAAATCTGAACTAGTTTAACTTTTCATAACTGAAATAAACACAACATTTTTAACTCCTGAACAAGAGAACTTCATAAAATGTCAAACAAAAGCATGGCAAATCCAGCACAATTGGTTAGATCTTGGGGTGAACATTTGTGTTCAATATGACTTTACCTAATGTGATTTTGCTTTCTTACAGAGACTCCTCCCAAATCAAATGGTTACTATAGCAGAGCTGGAAAGGTTTTCCAACACGTCCAGCTCTTTTGTTTTTTCTGTTATACCACCCACTTGGTTATACCACCCACTTGGTTATACCACCCACTTATTTTTCTCTCTGCCGTGGACTTTGTATTTTTCAGCTTTGTGATAAAATCTTGAGTTGCGGACAATCACATTCTACAATATCATAGACCAGCATCAAGCTGGAAACCATCCCTGAAATTCTGCTAAGGACTATCCCAAGGATTTTGTCCAATTTGTTTATTTCACAGTAACCCAGGTATAGCATATGAATTCAAATAGTCAAATAGACTCAAAACAACAACAAAAAAAACAAAGAAGAAGACAAGAAGAAGAAAGGAAAATGTGCCCATTCCGGTTCCACTGTTCTGAATTCCGACTAATAATCTTCTGAAGAAGTGGGAGTCACAAAAGAACGGTTACATTACAGACTAGTGCAGCCTGATACATAATCCATTCCTGCTAACAAACCGGATAATTTAGCCTCAGAGCTAATGCACATAATCATGCTCACAAACACAAAGTAGAAAATAAAGTTGAGACAAGAGCACTTGTAAAAATAAAATTGGACACCGATGCATTCACATATTCCAGGAGTGAACACTATAGTCATTATATTAAAACCAAACTCAAAAGGAGGAGTGGCAGTCATATATTACAATAACCACATGACAAGACATTATTGGTCAAAGAGTTTAATTGATAAATAAAACGGGCACCTTGAAATGCACGTCCGTTGCTAATTTTAACTCTAAGCACTGATGTGTACTCTTTGTAACATGAGCCACAGAACACACATACTGTACTGACAAAGTGAAAGTTCTACTGTATGGTTCATTCTTACAACAATCACATATATATACATAAACAAAATGTTAAATACTGCACGGAATCAAGATAAAGAAAACAATTCTGCTGATAGTAAAGGGTTTTAGAAATGCTTTTTTAACAGTTATGGGGGGGGGTGGGAGGGGAGCCCTGCGACTACAAAAATGTTTCTTTAAATCTCCACACACAATAAAATAGATCTTTAAACAAATTATTATAAATATACTAGAACCCAATGTGACTAGTGGCAAATGTGATCGGTAGAAATGTTCCCCTCCAATTCTTTACACTGAAATCTCCACTTACAATTTATGCTAGTATAGTACTCGTACTTTACACAGAAACAAAGAGCCATCAGCTTTAATGATTATATAATTATATTTTATTATTTATATAGCGCCATCAGATTCCGTAGCGCTGTACAATTTTATCTCTGCATATTTAGATTTGTTCTAGTAGACCTGACCTCTAAGGAGAGATGGTTGTCAATATGAAAACTCTTATAGTACAACAGGGGAAAGCTACAATAGCGGTGTAATCCGTAGGAATTTGCCGTTTGTTACCAAGGAAACGGCTCAAATTTTAGAAAAAAATCTTGAATTGCCCATTAATAAATAACCTAATTTGCTCAACTGACACATTTCCATTAGCACAGTAGCCATGTATACTAGAACAAGGCAAATGTGTGTAAAAATAAAAACAGAGGGGGGCGGAGCTAGCAGCTAAACGGAGCAGACGTGTGGCAGAGGAGCTCCGAGACAGCCTACTTAAATACATTACCTTTGCTCCCGAAGGCAAGAAAAGACACCCACGAGCATGGTGAAGAAGATACTAGGAACCAGGAACCTGTCAAACTCTAGTGCATCCAGGATATAGGGGACTTTTTGCTGCGCTCGACACCTCCAAGTGGCCACTCCTTAGATGGCCACTGGAGGGGCTTCCTGGCTCAGGGCTGCAAACTAAGCAGCTCTGCCGTTCAGCGTCCCCACGTTCTGCGTGGAGACTATGAATTTTCCTCATAGAGATGCACTGATTCAATGCATCTCGATGAGGAGGTCCTGATTGGCCTGCGCCAATTTTAGCCAATCCAATGCCTTCCCTATGGGAAAGCATTGGACTGGCTAATAATCTGCCATTTTGATGATGTCACTAAGGGGGGTGGAGCCAGCGTTGGTGGACTTGCACGGCGCTGGAAATTAGGAGAGTTTTATACTTTTATAGGAGGGCAAGCCACCTAAATGGTGGGTTAACCACTATAGGGTCAGGAATACATGTTTGTGTTCCTGACCCTATAGTGATCCTTTAATCTAATCGTTTACTTTAACTTGCATAATTTAAAAGGAAAAGAAGTGCGCCCAGTATATCTCTCACTAGTACTATCTTTGACTCCATGATTGTAAACTGTAGACTCTCTTACGGATTTACGATTTACTTGCATAAGTATCTGTGTGAGCAGAACTCCTGATTTAAAAGCAAAGATTGTGCTTTTTTTTTTTCCCCCTTTCCTTTTTTCCATACCTACCATGAATGCCAGTTTACACAACCCATTACTACTAAACATATTTAAGCATCCCCTGGCATGAATAGCATCATCTTGTTTACTTAAAATGTTTTGGTTTTTTTTTCAAATGTGTGCAGTTTAATCCTGTTATGATACTGTTTGCATTACTATGCCTGTTACTGCTATCGTGGCACTACAGGCTTGTTTGTAAATCTTTATGGCACAGTAAAAAATAAAGATAAAAAAACAACAACAACAAAAACACAAGACCCACTACATACAAAGTATTATCCTATGGGGGGCGGGGCCGTGCCGCCGAGCGGAGCGGTCGCAGGGAAGCTCAGCTCGGACAACTAACGATCCACTAAGCTTGTATAATCAAGATTTTAATTACTCACATCACCCACAACTGCGACCCTCGATGGGAAAAGGCTGCCGGAACCAGGAAGAGGCTTGCTCCCGTAGTTCTAGTCCCCCGGGGGGGAGATCTCTGTTACCTCAAGCGGGACCTTCCTGGTGGTGAGTGGAGTGGACGGCCGTCGCTCCACTATCCTGCCTAACGGAGCCAATAGCCACGCTGCAACTGTGCGGAACCGGTCCCGGTCCCCCCCTCTGGGCCGGGGGGGTGATGCCGGTCCTCACCCCATAGCCACAGTGGGAGGCCATATCATAACAGGCCGCTGCATAGGCCCGAAGCCTAAATCCAAGATGGCAGAAGCCACGTGTGGACGAGCTGACTCACAGAGCCCGAAGCGGACCACCAATCCCTGCTGGCCAGACACACAAGGGAACCGGCAACGAGTGAGCATTGCGGGGCCCCAACTAGAAAACTACCTTCAAAGGCCGAAGGGAGATGAGGAGGGGAGACGCAAAGCAAATGGCAGCACAGCAAACACCGATACCGGCGCCATGCACCAAGCTACTTATATACTGAAAGAGCCGAAAGGCCGGAGCCCGAGGCACAACGCTGCGTCCCCCTCCAACACACCGAGCAACACCACCCACCCAGCAGTACCTCAAAAACGATACCCCAAGACTATGGACAGCACGGAACTTGCACTGGCTAACAACAGCCAAGCGGAACAAAAGGACGGTACACCACTCACGACACAACCTCACGGAACATACCCACGATGAGGCAGCACACCGGCCCTCCATTCAGGACGGTGGGGTGTCCAACCAACGCTGCAAGGCCATACACACTGCCACAGCTGTCATGGGGCGGCTCAGAGACACTCAGAGACGCTAGCTATACTCTAATCATTACAGTGATCGGATCTCCCTCATTGTGATGGTGTCACTGAATATTCTTATTGTTATTATTTTCTTTAGCGCTTCTCATACCACCGACAATCTCTACCATACCCTCACATGAAGACTGGTAGGTACCGCTTACTTCAAACGCTTACACGAGGCTCTTCACAGACATAACACAGCAGACTAACCGACCATTCAATATTATACACATGCAGGGCTCCTGCTTCTAAGGGCTTGGGGTGACCAACTTAAGCCAATGACTCAATCTACCTGATACCGATAACACGATCATATAACCGAAGCCTAATAGACTATCATTCCTGTCATATCAAAATGTGGACAGTATCTCGCTCAACCAAGCTTGATGTAAATATGCATGCCTTTTTAACACTGCTAATCCTTCACCTAACTTGGAGACACACTAGAATTATTACACTCTACGTTTACTTAGATAGACATGTAATGTTATAAAGGATTGGTATATGACTAATCAGTCCAGATGTCACTGTAAGGAATGCCTGTCCCTCTTTGAATACTTAAAAGTTTATGCTACTCGAGAACCTAAACAACTGCTAATTTGTTACTTTAACTAAAAATGTGCCTGATTCTCATTTACCACAACCTGTAATGCAAATGCTCAATATTGTACCCTGATGTCGCTGTTGTGGCGCACCAAAGCTTGTGATTACTCTTGTGCACAAAAAAAAAGTATTATCCTATTTTGTTACACACTGTAGAATATGCAAAAGGTTGATGCATTCCTATTAAACCAAGTGTACTAAAGCTCCTCATTCTTTAGCATAAGCAAAAATCTAAAAGTTTTGAAACGCCTCTATCCGTGCTGCAGCGGCCATAAAACTGTATTCTCTAATGTATGTGTTGTCCTGGAAACATGGTCGCATGACTGGTCTTTGTGAGTGACTGATGAACATCCTGAAACAGCGTGAAGCGAGCTACGCACCTTGAACTGCTCTTCTAGCTGCTCGCGAAGGGGGTTCACTCTATCCAGACTCTTTGTCAGGTACACGTGCCCGTGAAACTTGATGAAGGACTTGATAAAATCAGATACACTCCAGCGCGTCTTTACCTCCTCGCGACTTCAAAATACAAGGCACAATGGATTGCAAGATTAATACAAGGGAAGGAAGGAAAAGCACAAATAAGGATACTAGCACAATAATGATATACTTCACCATATGTACCTCTCCAAAGCTTTGGAAAGGGCTTTCTGCAGGTTGGTAGATGCAGCTGGGAAAGGAAACTTCACAGCAATGCTGCGGCAGTAGTAAAAAATAGTGGTCAGATGGTCCCCCTTTGAAGAGGCTAGAATGGCAAGCTGGTTATACGGTTGACCTGTAAATGCATAATAACACACATTTGCAGTCACATACCAGCCATATAAATCCTGGGATACATTATCGTAACTTCCGATATAGTACAAAATGTTGACAAAGCTTAAAATACTAGATTACAATAGAAGGCTAAAGCAATAAATAGCGTTCTTTTTGTTTATTTTCCATGCTAAATTGTGTGCAAACATAGTCGTATTACCCACTTCCATTATATTTGGAAAGCATAAACCTTCATCCTGTCTATTACATAAATTTTAATTAGATATTGTTTTTTTCCCCCCAAACAAATTTTAATAAAACGTTTATGAAAAGAATTTAGCATTTTTTAAATAAGTATTCGATCTTGGGCATCAAACATGATTGGCCGACACTTATTTTACCAAGCCAAGAAACAAATATACCACTCACTTTTTGTATTAATTTCGAAAGAATATTATTATAATTAATATAAACTATTTGATCCAGATCAAATGTTAGTCCGGTTCCTAGGTATATTATTTCTTTATAAGTACAGACAAAATACAACTTTGATTTTAATTCCACCATTTATCTCACTCCTATATTTGCTTCTCAATGTTCTCAAGGGAGCCATGTGTATGTCCAGGCAAATGCAACGATTCCCTGGAGTGCCATATGTACGTACGTCCAGGAACACACCAATGCTGGACTTTATGTTCCGCTGTTTCCCATTTAGGTCTCAAACTGCCTTTCTGCATTAAATCTGAATATAATGACCATTAAACTGACAGTTTGCCCTTCAAACAAATGCCTCAATTGATATTTTTGGATAAGCTCTTAAGTTTTTTTTTTATACATATTGAAATTTCTTTTATATATTTTTTTTAGATTTTTCAGTAATTATAAAAAAGTATTATTATTTTTTGTTAATTCTTTATTTTGTTTGTGCATGGGTTGAACATGTGGATTTGCACTGCCACAACAGCTAGCACATCCAGGGATACATTCCACTTTTAAACAAATGGCATTACAGAAATACATTGCACTATTTTGTTGGTTTTTAAGGATGTAAGTACACAGGGTTATAGCCGTTGCTTCAGATTTTCAATGCTAAACATAGAAAAAAACTGTGGCTTAGCTATCTTATCACTGAGCTGAGCTCAACACTTTTATTCAGACATTAGGATACACTTGTTTATTTATACATAGAACGTAGTAGCTCTCGGTCGCTCTGTCAGCGGACAACTGGTTGTACTAGGTGAGAGAGGGTTATCTCCTAGTACCTGGCTAGTTTGGCCCGTAAACAGACACAATTGTGGTTGGGATCTACTGAGGGTGTATACAAAATTCTTTTGAATGTTTATAGAATAATATTTTTGAAAAGCTTATTCACAAGTATGGTATTTTGTGCCTTATTTTTAAGTCTGTACATAGCAGTTAAAATTCAACTTGCACTTTACAGAAAATTACTGATCACTGTACTCTACAATAGTAGTCCTGTATGGTACTATATGAGTGGATCAATATGGTTACAGGACTCTCTGATCAAACAGACATGTTTTCAAAAATAGTAAATCACTTCAAAAATGTATCCAAAAGTATTACATTGAGGCCTGTGTATTTATGTTCCTCCCTATGTGGATGATTGCTTATTAACCCCTTAAGGACAGAGCTTCAGAAGCTTGTCTTTCACTTAATGACAACGGCATTTTTTGCATTTTTTGCTATTTGCGTTCAACTGCAATTTGCATTTTACTAATTTATTGCACCGACACATATTATATACCGTTTTTTAAAGGACAGAAAGGGCTTTAATTTGATGTAACACATATATATATAAATGCTTATTTATTATAAAAAAAATACAGAAAAATGCAAAAAAATTAATTTGTGTGTGTTTTTTTTACAGTTTTTGCAATAATAATGTGTACATAATTAGTGCAGGTTAAGGAAAGTAATTAAAAATAAATTCATTTAGTTGTTCTGAATTACAGAATATATAATGTGTCTGGGATTTTAAGTTTTTTTTGGTAGTTACAGGTCACAAAGCACAAGGAGTAAAATAAACTTTTTATGTGGAGCGATTTTAGAATTTGGTATGTTTGTCTTGTAAGCCTAATAGCCATAAAAGAAAACAAAATTGCCACACAAAAGTATATATTTATATAAAGTAGACACCACAGGCTATTTACCTAAGGTTGTTTTGACACTTTCTACGTAGCCATTTTACCGCCAACCTCTGCTAAATATTGGTGTAAAATTGTGTTTTTTGGGGGTTTTCGCACACAAACTTATAACAAAGAACTTCTCATGTGTATTTTGTAAAGTTGGTGTGTGCTATTCCTGTACAAAGTTTTATAATGTGTTCAGTTACTTCTGCTGAGTACAACGGTACCCCCATTGTATGTCTTTGTCACTATTTCGTGAAGCTACAGTGCCATATAGGAGACCTGTCCTTTTCAGTATTCACAGTAGAATTTTGAGAGACGGATTTAATGAGCCTATGCTTCCATTTGGGGTATTATAGTAGTTTGACTGTTCAAAAAAAAACCACAAAGGCCTACCATTTGTAAAAGTAGACACTCCAGGGTATCTCATAAGGTGCATATTGTGCCTTAACATGCCCCCATTTTTTTACCATTACATGCCAAAGTATGTGGTAAAAAATAATTTTGTGCATATTTTACATACGGATTGCATTTTTGCTGGGCATTTTGTATATTTCATGTGTGCCACTAAGTTCAAACCCCCCAAATTATGCTCAGCTAAGTCTTCTGAGTAAAAGGACACCCCCATTGTATGTCTATGGCACTATTTTGTGAAGCTACAGTGCCATATAGGAGACCAAGCCATATCAGTTTTGACCGAACTTTGAATTTTGACGCCGGGCCTATGTGCAATTTCCAAGCATCTTTGCAGGTTTTAAATTCAAACTACCCCACAAAGGCCTACCATTTCTTAAAGTAGACACTCCAGGTTATTTCAAAAGGCATATTTTAAACCTTAGCGTGGGATCATTTTTCCGCTAGCGTGTACCAGGTGTAGTGGTTATAAGCGTTTTTTTCTGCCTTTTTGACACACAAAGTGAGTTTGCACAGTATATTTTGCAAACCATATGTGTACTACCACTGTATAATACTTCATATTTTGCTCAGCTATGTCTGCTGAGTACAAAAATACCCCCGTATGTACCTTTGCCAGGCATATGTGGACATCGGAGGGGCACATTTGGGACACAGCCATTCCATTTTTTTTCAAATTTTGAATTTTTACGCTGTGCCCATGTCCCATTTTAGAGTATTTTACCAGGCTATATAATCCAAATACCCCATAAAGCCATACCATTTCTTAAAGAAGACATCCCAGGGTATTTCAAAAGGCATATTTTGAACCTTAGCGTGGGATCATTTTTCCGCTAGCTTGTACCAGGTGTAGTGGTAATAAGCGTTTTTTCTGCCTTTTTGACACACAAAGTGAGTTTGCACAGTATATTTTGCAAACCTTATGTGTACTACCACTGTATAATACTTCATATGTTGCTCAGCTATGTCTGCTGAGTACAAAAATACCCCCGTATGTACCTTTGCCAGGTATATGTGGACATCGGAGGGGCACATTTGGGACACAGCCATTCCATTTTTTTTCAAACTTAAAATTTTTACGCTGTGCCCATGTCCCATTTTAGAGTATTTTACCAGGCTATATAAACCAAATACCCCATAAAGCCACACCATTTCTTAAAGAAGACATCCCAGGGTATTTCAAAAGGCATATTTTGAACCTTAGCGTGGGATCATTTTTCCGCTAGCTTGTACCAGGTGTAGTGGTAATGAGCGTTATTAAATGTATTTTTTTACTTTTTAAAACTATTTTTTAAACTTTTGTTTTGATTATTCATTTTTTGAAAGTTTCCTAAACTTTCGTAAAACTTTTTTTTACAGATTTAACATTTTTCTAAGCTTTTTTTTTACGTTAACCCCTAACTAGCAGTAAGCAGCACTAACAGTAAATTCCCCATTTTCCCATAAATCCCACCCACCCCAGCTAGCAAAATATTTAATTATACAATATTTAAATTAGTTAATTAAATAAATTTAGCCCCTGAGGGTTAAAAAATAAATAAAAGTTAATCGTCAGGGGTTAAAAAAAAAATTAGAACAGTATAATACTGTGATCTGTATTTTGATCACTGTAGGCAGTGATCGACTGGCAGGGAAGGGGTTAATTTTTATTTGGACTGGGTAAAGGGTTTATTTTTTTAAATTTTTTACTTAAATGTTATTAAAACTTTTTTTTTAACTTAATTTTTTAACTTTTTAAAGCTTATTTTTAAACTTTTTTTAACGTTAACCCCTAGTTAGCGTAATACTAAATCCCCCAATTCCCCACTAACTTCCACCCTCCCCAGCTAGCTAAATTTATAATTTAAAAATATTTAAATTAATTAATAAAATAAATTGAACCCCTGAGGGTTAAAAAAAAAAGAATTAACCCTCAGGGGTTAAAAAAAAAATCAGATCTTAGTAAAATGTAATCCCTGCCAATTGATCACTGTAGTCAGTGATCAATTGGCAGGGAAGGGGTTAATTTTTTATTAAAATGGGTAAAGGGGGGGTAAAGGGGGGTGGGATTTTAATTTTACAATGTTTTCTTTCCACCAGGGGGCAGGATCACTGAAGATCCGTCTCCCTGCACTTCACACAGAACCAGGAAGTGCAGGGAGGCGGAGGTGAGTATAGAGAGCACATGTGCCCGCTCTGGCATGCTGTCAGAGCGGGCACATGTACTCTGACAGCCCGATCCGGTGCTCCCGGTTTGCCTCTAATGCAGAGGCAGACCGGAGCACCATTAACCCCGCGATCGCCGCGATTGCGGCGATCTGGGGTTAATTTTAACGGGTGACGGACGAGGTCCGTCACTCGTCATTAACGCATTCCCCTGAGTGACGGACCTCGTCCGTCACTCGTCGTTAAGGGGTTAAGTGGAGATCCACAAAGCCAAAAATAGAGGATTTTAGACTAAATGCTTCTTTCAATTCCTCTCTAAAGTGAATGGTTATTTTATTTTATTTTTTATAATCGTAGTAGCACAAAACTTTACTCACCATTGGAAGGGACAAGCTGAGCAGCATGCCTATAATAAGATTCAGCCTGGCTTGTCTGATTTCGGTAGCGAGCTGGAAGAATAAAAGAGAACACAAAATAAACTATAATTTGCACAAAACTAAGCAATTAGTAACTTTAAACCCATTTGCAGTCTAACAGACGAAAGTGGGTTTACGTATATATTGTTACACTGTATGAAACCTATTACATGGAAACCATCTAAAGAGGGGGGAAAAACATAAATTTTACTTACCGAAAATTTCTTTTTCCTGAAGATTAGAGGCAGTGCTTACACCATAGGGATATCCAATCTGGAGGGAAAAACAGGCAGGCAAATCTCCAAACATTTTAACCCCTCCCCTAATTACCTCCTTTCCAATAAGTAGCAGCTCCTCCTGATCATCCCCAGACAATACATAAGCCAAATAGCTGCAACATTACTTAGTTTATTAGAAAAAGGGGGCGGGAATTGTAGCACTGCCTCTAATCTTCAGGAAAAAGAAATTTTCGGTAAGTAAAATTTATGTTTTTCCTTTCAGATTAGAGGCAGTGCTTACACCATAGGGATATAATAAAGCAGATCCTGAGGGCGGGTTTCAGTTCACTACTGCTTGAAGCACCCTGCGCCCAAAAGCTGCATACTCCGAGGCCAGCATGTCCCACTTGTAGTGTCTTGAGAACGTATGGAGAGAGGACCGATTAGCAGCTGAACAATTCGAGACGGAGAAGTAGCTGCACGCAGAGCCCCTGATGGCGAAGCAGCTCTAGAAGAATGAGCCTTTATAGGGTCTGCAAATTCCGTGCCACTCTTAGAATAAGATAACAGAATACAATCCTTCAGTCATCTAGCCAGAGAACTCTTCGAAACCAACATACCTGTACTTTGTGCCTATGAACAAGACAAACATACCGATATCCTAACGGAAGGATTCCGTAGCTTTTAGATAATGCCAAAGACATATCGTTACGTCTAAGCAGTGAAAATTACTTACCAAGGCATTAGACGGATTCCGACACAAGGTCGGCAAAACCACTTCTCGGTTGACATTGGCAACAGAAAAAACTTTAGTGATACCTGAAGGATCGAGCTTCAGAACCTCCTTGTCCTGATGAAAACCAAAAAGGGAAAATACCCCCGAAGCGCTCGGAGCTCACATACTCTTTTAGCTGACGAATAGCCACCAAAAGAAAACGGTATCCAAAGAAAACATCTTCAGGGAACTTCTTCCAATGGTTCAACAGGCGGTACTCAAAGCGCGTAAAGGACCAAATTCAGATCCCAGGGAGGACAGGTTTCCCTAACAAAGGGCACCAAACGTGTCAGCGCTCTGAAGAACCTTGAAATCAGAAAATTCGAGGTGAAACATCTGAGGGAGAAGAAACCGATAGCAGAAACATGTAATCTAAATGAAGCAGGTTTAAGACCTTTGCAAATCTCATCTGAAGGAAGCATAGAATCTTCTGGATGGACGCGGAAACAGGGTTGACTTCAAACCTACAACACCGCTGAAAAAACTTCCAAATCCTAACGTAGAACCTTGAAGTAGATGCCAAAAAAACATTTTTTATAACTTCTGGATCCAGACCTTTACTCTCTAAATCTGGAGTTAAGAAACCAGGCCGACAATCGGAATCTCCGAAGGGCCGGAAGAGGCACCATGGCGTCCTCTAGAATTACTCCTGAAAAAGGAAGCTTCCAAAAGGTGACCCCCGGAAAGTTCAGGAGAACCGAGAACCAACTTCTTATTGGCCACCCTGGAAGGATTAGGATAATACTTACATATTCAGCCTTACTTTTTGAAGTATACTGGGAATAAGCACTACTGGCGGGAAGATATATGCCAGGTTGAACTTCCATGGTACTGACAGGGCATCTATGAAATCCGGCCTGTCTGCTGGATTTAGGGATGCAAACGTCTTGTCTTCCTGTTCACTCTGGGTGCCATCAGGTCTATCTCTGGAACACCGAAGCGGACTGTGCTGAACTTGAAAGTTCTGCATGACAGGGACCAATCTGCTAGTTTCAAATGATGCCTGCTCAGGGCATCTGCCACCACATTGAACTTTCCTAAAATGTGAACTGCAGAGATTGACATAAGGTGCACTTCTGCCCACAGCATGATTATTGAACAAAGGCTTACTAATCTTGTTGATCTCGTACCTCCCTGTTTGTTCAAAAATGCCACTGTCGTTCGATTGACTGAACGAAATTGAATATGTTGAACTTAGATGAGAAACTGAAACGCCAAGAGTGCCATCCATACGGCCATTAATTCCCTGAAGTTCGAGGAACTTCTCATATCCTTCTCTTGCCAGGAACCCTGCTTCTTTATGTCTTCCAGATGGGCCCCCCAGCCCAGCGCAGAGGCGTCTGTTGTTATGATAGAGAAGGACTTCATCCGCTTGATCTTTAGTTTCTTTTCTTCTGGCAGAAATAACTTCATTGCGATAGAATCCAAAATTAGACCCAAGAACTGGATCCTTTGAACTGGCACTAGTTCCGATTTGTTGAAATTTATTAGCCAGCCATGCTTTTCCAGCGATTTGATGGCTGTTCCCAGATCTAACTGTAGTTGAACCTGGGACTCTGCAATCAACCGCCAGTCGTCCAAATATGGAATGACAGCGATGCCCATACCTCTTAGAAAAGCTGAAACGACTACTAGAAGCTTGTGAATACTCTGGGCGCTGATGATAGGCCGAAAGGCAGTGCTCTGAATTGGTAATGTTTGGTTACCGATTGGCAGCACACCGCAAACCGTAGAAAACTTTTGCTGGATTCCGCTATGGGTACATGAAGATAGGCATCTTTCAAATCCAGGGACGCAAACCAACTCTTTGGGTGAATAAGCAGAGCCGCTGATTTTACTGATTCCATGAGGAATTTCTTTTTGATAATCCGCTTGTTTACGGCTTTTAGATCTAGAATAGGTCTGAACGAACCATCCGGTTTTGGCACCAAGAAAAGTCTTGAATAGGTGCCTAGATGTCTTTCCTTTATAGGAACTTCTTCCACCACTCTTTTTAGTAACAGAGTCGACACTTCTCGCATCAGAGAGAGTTCCATAGTTAGAGACTGAACCCTGGAACATAGAAACATGTTTATAGGGGCTTGTGATAATTCTAGAGCGTATCCGTGCTCTATCACTGTAAGGACCCAGCCATCTGATGTTGTCTCTTTCCAGTGCTCTAGGAAGTGACTCAACCTTCCACCCACCGGCCTGGCGCCATAATTTTTTATTTCTCTTGGCAGTAAACCTTTCCTTCTTCCTATAATCAAAGGCTCTTTGCTGTTGACCCCTGAAATAGTTTCTACGAAAGGAACTTCTGAATGAAGGACGTGTCTCTGCGTGACGGCTTCTAGACTGCTTCCTATATGATACTGGTAAAGCTTTCCTTCCTTCCTTCATCTGTTTCAACAGCTCATCCAGCTTAGAACCGAAAAGTCTTCCTGGTTCAAAAGGTAGCTCACACAGAGAATTTTTAGATGCCGCATCTGCAGACCAATTTCTAAGCAAAAGCGCTCTCCTGGCGACTGTCGATATACCTATATTCTTGGCCGACAATTTCAGGCTTTCTGCAGAAGCATCCACTAAAAAATCAGGCGCCATCTTAATATTTTTTTACAGCTTTAACGGGTCTTCCTTAGCTTCTCCCGTATAAACTTTTTCTAGCTCTTCCAACCAAAGTTTTTTGGGCCTTGGCAACTGATGACCCCGTAATCAAGGCTTTAGCTTGGGCTGCAGAAGAGATGAACAACTTCTTTAAAGAGGAGTCCATGCGTTTATCCATGACATCCTTGAGCCCGCTTGAATCTCCAATTGGTAAAGAAGTCTTTTTACCTATTTGAGCAATAGGGACGTCCACTACAGGGACCGTATCCAGCTTGCAGTCTTGCTCTGATTCTATGGAAAAAAGAGTTTTTTAAAATGCTTAGACATAAACGGCTTGTGACTAGGGAACTTCCATTCTTTCAAAATCAATTCCTTAGTCTGTGGGTGAAAAGGAAACACTTTGGACTTTTTCCCCGTTTCCCCAAAATAAAACATGCACTGCACTTCTTTAATCAATTTCCCAATGGCTACATCTGGGAAGGCAAATTCCTCATCTGAGGAATCACTGCCTGAATTATCTTCATACTCAGAACCACTAGTTCCCGAACTAGTATCAGAAGTTTCCCAAGATCTCAGTCTTTTCTTAGCATGCTTTACCATCTGAGAAACCTGGGCAACAGAAGCCTGAACTGAATGTAATGCAGCTGACTGCATATCCACAAATGTTTGCTGCATACTTTGCTGCAACCAGCTGAGAAAAGTGGACATTTCTGTTCACTTTGCTTCCTCTGAAGCTTCTTTGAACACACTGAGCAAAGTTTCTTTTTACAACCATCAGGCATAGGTTGGCCACACACAGAGCACATTAAATGCTTGGTTTTAAATGCACATTTCCCCTTCTCAGCTTTATCCATACTTTCCGGATTAGACATACAGGGAAAACAAGAAAACAAGAAAGGGGAAAATAATCAAACTTTTCTCCTTACGGATTCAGGCTAAGAACCATTTAAAATGAAAACTTAACAGTCTTACCTTAAATGGCCTGAGAGTGTGTTGGAGGGCAGGTGAGAAACACACTTCACAACCGTTCTGAGAGCTCCTGGCAAACAGAGGTTGCTGCTGGTACATGCTCATATAAGTCCTGTAACCAAACGAAAACGTCCAGTTCGAATTTGGCGCCTGAATCCAGGTTCGCATTGCGCATGTGCATAGCGCTCTGCGACTCCCTGGTGGAACGCAACGCAACCTGTGTGTGCGTTCCACCGACAGGACCTCCCAGCCGACGCACGCCTGCGTCCTTCGTCATACCGGCACCTGGCACGGCAAAAGACGGCAACATAAATTTTGAGTGACCACGCCGGCCGGCGTGTTGAACGCTACTTACCAGACATCAAGGAAGCAGAGCCTCCAGAGCCTCAGCCCTTCTCACCTGCTTCCTGGAGAACCTTCCTGCATAACCTCCCCTGCCGAAGGCAGGCAAAGAACTGGGGATGATCAGGAGGAGCTGCTACTTATTGGAAAGGAGGTAATTAGGGGAGGGGTTAAAATGTTTGGAGATTTGCCTGCCTGTTTTTCCCTCCAGATTGGATATCCCTATGGTGTAAGCACTGCCTCTAATCTGAAAGGAAAAAAAGGTGTACATTAAAGATTGTGCAACAGAGCACTAATGATTCTGAATAGATCAAAGTATTCGGTTAACAGAGCACAAAAAAAAAAGTAAAAGAATAGCTTTTCTAACCAAAGCAGTTTAAAAAACAAACAAACAATGCAATGCGGAAGCACGCCAAGTCAAAGAAGATTCTGCTTTCGTGGTTAAGAAAAGAAGAATAAAAAATCCATCTCAAATGTTTATAAAAGTTAGGGTGTGTTAGTGTGCTCTCTAACATGCAATCTTCTCTTGATTCTTACCAATGTCTCCAAGATGGACCAGGCAATGCTGGCAGATATATGCACAGGAACTGGACTGAGGCTTTACCATGGATCCAGAGTGTGTCTGTTTATTGCTGATAATCCCCAGCTGAGAGGACTTCACGCGACATGGCAAGTCCACATTAAATACAGTGCAGAGCTCCTGCAAAAGCTTGGGATGGAGGAAGGGGATACAACAGTTAGTAACACAATACACTAGGATTAACAGCTAAAAACAGACCATTAACAACAAAAGCCTTGGGCTAACCAGGTCCTGAAAAGGTAATAAAATGTAAATTAATCTTTACCGGAGACCAACAGAGTTAAACGCAAAGTGTTTGGCACACAATTGCCACTTAATAGCTCACAATAAATGAATATATAGAAATTAGAGTTATCTAATATTATAATTTGGTTTCATTCAGCTGGATGTGTGACCACCTGTATGCTCATACAACATGCACAAAACATGCTAGAAATAAACCAAGTGGAAGTGTGTGCGCATCAAACTGCCTGAGCTAGCTGAACATACAGTAACAAGAAATGGAGACAAACAGGGTATTAGTGCACGTAAGTGCTCACACTAAAAAAAACTTGTTTGGGGAAATTACAAATACAATCTTTGGAGTAGAATGACTAAGGGAATGGAAGGTGGGGGAAAAGCCACAATAGTGCCCTATACCACTTCTCAGAATTATAGGACAACAGTCATGAAATATTTACTTTTCATTTTCCCCCTAAAAAAAATAAAAAAATAAATAAATCCAATGCACTTCAACTTAAAAAAAACTAAACATTCCGTTTTGTTAGATGTAATAAAGTGAACATTTTATGACCGTTGTCCTTTATGGTACTGTAACCACGGTTTTTGCATGTCTTACTACAATAAAGTTTGTTTGGATTGGCAAAAGATGTTGACTCCTTGCGAGTGCTAACTGGCATGATTATGTGGCTAGGATCCATATTAATTCTAGTAGAGCCCTGCAGCAAAGCCCTCATTATCCACACAGCAAGACATCAAATCAACAAATAACTAAATATTACTTGACCACGAAATGGACTCCTCCAAGCCTTCTCAATTACAGGCAAATGGGCAACAAAATATTTAAACAGGACACTTAAATAATTTCCAAAATCCGAGCTTTAATAGGACGGTTTATGGCCCAAAAAATGCCAAACATTATTATTATTGCCATTTATATAGCGCCAACAGATTCTGTAGCGCTTTACAATATTATAAGAGGGGGGATTTAGCTATAAATAGGACAATTACAAGAAAACTTACAGAAACGATAGGTTGAACATGAATTGCAATCTGCAATTCTACGGCAGTAATGCTTTGTGGGCTATAGATTCACTATCACCGCGTTTCATGCAGTTGCACAATAAAAAAAAATGCTTTTTACATTTTTATTCATGATTTATTATTATTATTTTATTTTTATTTTTTTAAGATGGACATCTACACATCATAATGAAATATAAGAATTTCTGCTTCATATCTCAATGCAGATTGGTCACTAAAGTGATACTTGCGGGAATATCTAAGTGATTTAAAGCCAAAATAGCCAAGCTGGAAGCATTGCCAATGTTGAAAATGTATCCAGGCTTTAAATCTGAAATAACCCTGTTAGGATTTGGCTTTAATGTAATAAATACAGTCTTACATCTTTAACATTTAATGAAGCATTATATATTGTGAATAATTTACTATATGTAAGGTGCCACCACATTAAGTCTGCGTGAATGATACAAAAGGAATGTTCATTAATTTAGACAAGGCCTTACCTGTGTGTAGAAGCCACTAGCTGCCTCAAGGAACAGTGACAAATTAGCTTGTACCTCACTGCGGTTTGGGTTGGCCCTGTTTTTGGCTTGCCCTTGCAGTGTTGTGATCTGGTTTTTGAAGGCATGATTCCAGCTACAGGCAGAAAACATGGTTACTCCTATTGTTATCACTGTGTATACAATAGTGTTAATTATCTACTGTGCTATATGTAGTAAACAGACTGAGCCAGAAAAAAAAATTGTTCAGTGATAACAAAAAGCAAGAAAAAACAAGATTCAGGTTTAGAGTAGCTAAAATACAAACAATATGACAATTGTTAACACGCATGTTAATTTTTATTATTACATCAAATTTCACTTTTATTATTATTTAAGAGAATTTCACTTTTTGTGTGAGTCGCCATGTTCAGCACCTGCAGCCCGTGTCACATTTGTACACTCAAGCATGCACGAGAGTACAACACTCAGGTATATGGAAAGATGCTCCATATACAGGGCCCTTTTCCCTTCAGACGTCACTAGTGATGGCTGGGTGCGTGATCAGGCTTGATTAAAAAGGACTGCCAGTATTTCACACTTTTACTCAGGGCAGCAAGCGTTAATATGATTTTGTTTCCCCCCTTTCATGATTTAGACCCAACTTAATCTCCATCAACTGCAGTATCTATAGATAAAGTATTCAAAAACAAGTCACATGTTAGACACATACCCATCTCAAAGATGCAACAACCTAGCTCCTATTATTTGCATAGATTAACAAACATATTTAGAAAATAAGTCATCATTAATGAGGCTTCTCTTATTACCCGACAAGAATCCTTATGACTAAACAGCCAATTATACAGCACTGTCTCTTGCCCTTAATCTTTTAAGGGAAAAAAAAAAAAACACAAAAAACTTGATACTTACAGGTCCTGTTCCACCTTTTTGTCCAGTGCATACTCTAAGTCTGTCACCAGCATCTTCTGATACAAGTCCTGGAGCGCTTGACGAGATGTCCAGACCTCAGCTGTACCAGGTTTAGAATCTGAACATCAGAACACACACAGTTAGATTGACAGGTCATTTGTTTTTTCCATTATCTACAACTAATTAGAGATTCAGTTGAATTAGAACAAAAGCTAATGGTACAGGCTACTAAGAATAAGTTGTTCTCCATTGTCGCAGACTAGACATAACATACGGATCCCAAATGTGAAATTTCCTCCTCAATGCTCAATATTACTACAGAATGTTTCATAGTTGCACTGGCTGTGGCATTTAGTCTCCACACTTACAGATCTATCTCTTGGCCATACCCACAGGCACTTGTATTAATGCATTCCTCACTTCATTTACTACTATGGATACAGCAAGATACTCAGCCAAGTTACTAAAGAGGCTGTTTAGTACCCATGTGGTTATCTATCTAGGAATAAACTCTGAACAGGGTGTTGCTTGTGGGTTTCTAACATCTGTAAGAAAAAAACAAAAACACAAGTGCAGAACACTTACCTGTCATATCTGCTTTCAGGACTTCAGCCTGCCTGCAGGGGAATACACAGAAGAGAATGGAAAGTTACAAACAGACCTAAGAATCATTTTAGTTAATAAAATGGAAACAAAATCACAACAAAAAAATGTTAATTCAATGTGACTCATGACAAACAAAGCACAGCCAAACAAACAACAAACATACGGATACTTTACTGCGACTTAGCAAAACAACCCCACAAACAAACCCAATCTACTAACAGAAAAAATAAATTAATTTTTTATTTTCTGAGCACACCAGTATTCCACATTCATACTGTGCAATAGGCTGGATCATCAGGACTGAACTTGTGAAATTAATAAAGGTGTAATACAGGACTCAACAAATAGGTGTTTGTCATCCCGTTGAACACTGCATGTATGCCCGCCGGTGCAGTGGCAGAATTACAGGGTCTCGAGTGCAACCAGTCATACTGTGTTCCACCTATGATGGGTGTCCCATGATGTCCTTTCAGGCCCAGGCATCACTAAATAGCGAGGAAGATTACAGGATCATAGCAGCTCCACTGGACCACAGGGAAAGGATCCACTATAGATCACCCAAAGGTAGAGAAGCTGGGTGGATGTAAATGAAAACAAATCGTTTGTGTGTGTGTGTGTGTGTGTGTGTGTGAGAGAGAGAATGTGTGCGCTTGTCGGCCAAGTGCGTGTGTCTATTGGTACTTTAACCCCTTAAGGACACATGACATGTGTGACATGTCATGATTCCCTTTTACTCCAGAAGTTTGGTCCTTAAGGGGTTAAAGGAACACTATAGTTACCGAAATTACTTTAGCTAAATAAAGTAGTTTTAGTGTATAGACCATTCCCCTGCAATTTCACTGCTAAATTCACTGTCATTTAGGAGTTAAATCACTTTGTTTCTGTTTATGCAGCCCTAGCCACACCTCCCCTGGCTATGATTGACAGAGCCTGCATGAAAAAAAACCTGGTTTCACTTTCAAACAGATGTAATTTACCTTAAATAATTGTACCTCAATCTCTAAATTGAACTTTAATCACATACAGGAGGCTCTTGCAGGGTCTAGCAAGCTATTAACATAGCAGGGGATAAGAAAATCTTAATTAAACAGAACTTGCAATAAAGAAAGCCTAAATAGGGCTCTCTTTACAGGAAGTGTTTATGGAAGGCTGTGCAAGTCACATGCAGGGAGGTGTGACTAGGGTTCATAAACAAAGGGATTTAACTCCTAAATGGCAGAGGATTGAGCAGTGAGGCTGCAGGGGCATGTTCTATACACCAAAACTGCTTCATTAAGCTAAAGTTGTTCAGGTGACTATAGTGTCCCTTTAAGTCTAAAAATACAAGGTATGTTCATGGCCACAAAAAGACAATAATAAAAAAAAAAGATACAGTGCATAAAACAGTAAATTGGATTCTAAAGTCCTAGGACACAAAAGTGACCTCTGGTCCTCCACGCCAAAACATAAAGGGTTAAAAAAATAAACAAATCAACAACCCTTTATTCACTTGCCCGATGCCTGTGCGGATAACAGAATTGAGCAGTGAGCCTACAGGTCCATGATCTATACATCTACACTTCTGAATGTTTACAGGTGCACTGTAGCCTTCACTGCTTCTGATAAAGAAGCATTATGATTGGCAATTGAAATGGCAAA
Source organism: Pelobates fuscus (assembly GCF_036172605.1). Lineage (NCBI taxonomy): Eukaryota > Metazoa > Chordata > Amphibia > Anura > Pelobatidae > Pelobates > Pelobates fuscus. The sequence continues at coordinate 53,894,206 of NC_086323.1, forward strand.
TGATTTAGGTAAATTGGAAACATTGTCAGAGTTGTGGCAACTGACATTTACTGTGAATAAGTGCAAGATATTGCATCTAAGAAGTAAAAACTCACGGGCAGAGTATAGAATATTTGATACAGTCCTAACCTCAACATCTGAGGACCAGTATTTATGGGTAAATATTTCAGATGACTTAAAGGGACACCAGTCACCAGAACAACTACTGCTTATTGCATTTGTTCTGGTGAGTAGAATCATTCCCTTAAGGCTTTTTGCAGTAAACACTGTCTTTTCAGAGAAAATGCAGTGTTTACATTACAACCTAGTGACACCTCCAGTGACCACTCATTAGATGGCTACTAGAGGTGCTTCCTGGGCAGCACTGACCCTCTGCATGCAGACACTGAACTTTCCTCATAGAGATGCACTGATTCAATTAATCTCTATGACAAGATGCTTATTGGCACAGGGCTGTGTATGACTTGTGCTGGCTCTGCCCCTGATATGCATCCTTGACAGTCTCAATGCTGGGAAAGCATTGTGATTGGCTCACAGAATCACTTCTGATGATGTCAGCTGTAAGCAGGCAGGGGCAGAGGCAGTAGCTGCAGACATGTATACAATTAAGATTGTACTATATTTAGGAAGGTATGGGGGAACCAAGGGGGCTAGATGGCGATTTTAACATAGGGTCAGGAATACATGTTTGTATTCCTGACCCTATAGTGTTCCCTTAAAGGTAGGCATATAATGTAATAAAGCAACAGGAAATGCTTGGTTCTATAGGGAGAGGTATTAGCAGTAGAAAGAGAGGTGTTCATGCCATTGTACAGAACACTGGTGAGACCTCACTTTGAGTATTGTACGCAGTACTGGAGACCGTATCTCCGGAAGGATATTGATAACTTAGAGAGAATTCAGAGAAGGGCTACTAAACTGGTTCATGGATGGCAGGATAAAACTTACCAGGAAAGGTTAAAGGATCTTAACATGTATAGCTTGGAGGAAAGACGAGACAGGGGGGATATGATAGAAACATTTAAATACATAAAGGGAATCAACACCGTAAAGGAGGAGACTATATTGAAAAGAAAAAAAAACTACCACAACAAGAGGGCAGAGTCTTAAATTAGAGGGGCAAAGGTTTAAAACAAATTTCAGGAAGTATTACTTTACTGAGAGGGTGGTGGATGCATGGAATAGCCTTCCAGCTTAAGGAGTTTAAAGGAACACTATAATCACCTAAACAAATTTAGCTTAATGAAGCAGTTTTAGTTTATAGATCATGCCTCTCAGGTTTTACTGCTCAATTCACTCACTGTCATTTAGGAGTTAAATCACTTTGTTTCTGTTTATGCAGCCCTTGCCACACCTCCCCTGGCTATGATTGAAAACTGGTTTCACTTTCTATCAGATGTAATTTACCTTAAACAATTTTATCTCTTACTGTGTAAATTGAACTTTAATCACATACAAGAGGCTCTTGCAGGGTCTAGCAAGCTATTAACATAGCAGGGGATAAAAAAATCTAAATTAAACAGAACTTGCAATAAAGAAAGGATAAACTTTAGATGACTCTTTACAGTAAGTGTTTAAGAAAGCTGTGCAAATCACATGCAGGGAGCCGTGTCTAGGGTTCATAAACAAAGTGATTTAACTCCTAAATGGCAGAGAGTTGAGCAGTGAGGCTGCAGTGGCATGTTTTTATACACCAAAACTGCTTCATTAAGCTAAAGTTGTTTTGGTGACTATAGTGTCCCTTTAAGCATGTGTGGGATAGGCATAAGGCTATCCTAGATATACTATAACGCCAGGGACTAATGAAAGTATTTAGAAAATTGGGCAGACTAGATGGGCCGAATGGTTCTAATCTGCCATCGCATTCTATGTTTCTATGATTCAATGCTTCTGCAACAGAAGATAACTGGCACATTTGCGGCACTCATTGTGCCTGCACACAGGATCTACGAAAAGCATTTGACTAGACCGCACATCTATGATGATGTGGCATGACTAGAAGGAAGATGTTGAAAGGATCCAGGAGAACTTGGAACAGAAAAAGAAAGAAAGAAAAGCAAGATGGGAAGGGGGCTACTAGCAAGTGCACAGTAAAAACAATATTAATTAAAAAGGTAAAATGAGATCGGAGTAACCATTTAATCTTAAAAATATTTGGACATCCACAGTGCAAAGATAGACACTACCTGCATTGAGATGTGCCCAATTGATGCAATGCTTTCTGAAGCCATTAGCCCTCTTACTAAATGGGTGGCTCTGAAGGGCTGCTACAAAGTGGCACAGCTTAATCCAAATATATGGAATGTTAAGGAGTTAAATGATTCATTATCACATCACCATCTGAGTTGGAATCTGCAATAAATGGAGATAATGCAACTGTACACCAATAACACCATAACCACTATAAGTGGTAGTTGCTATGGTGCTTTTAGGATTTACGATTTCACACAAGGTTGCAGTACTTACACGTAATACATTAAAGTTACAAATACATTTTTTTTATAAAACATTCAACAAAACTCAGCCGTTTGTATATGCTTGGCTTATTTAATGGCAGATTATACTGAGTAGTTGACTTATGGTGCAAACATGCAACGGACTATTGTTCAAGAACACTGAAATCCAAACTATTTTCTATTTATTGCTTTGCCTGCCAGTGCCAGTCTGGCAGTGCCATTTTTAACAGGTTACAATTTTGCTGGCTGCATTATTTGCAAGCTGCCAGTAACCATGGCCTCTGACAAACACTGGAAGACTATGCAGCACTACTCTGTGTGATGTACCTTGAAGTAAAGGGCTGTTGCCTAGTTACAATTCACATCATGCAGCCTGATGCTGCACACGTCTCGGAGTTCAGACGTTCCTTCAGAACATTTCTAAGTTTTAGGTAGTTGCTTAACAATGTATGAAATCATATCAAATACATGGCGCAAGAGTTCACATTTAAAATAAGGGTAACTATTTCATGCTTTTGCAGATTTATATATCATTTTACAAAAAAAAAAAATGTGAAGGAGCACTGGAGGGCAGTGCTGAATGGAGCAATTTAACTAGTTTTCATGTCTAAACATTCTGAATAGACTTTGGTAATTCCAAATTTTGGACTGCTTGTGGTAGAGGAGTACAATCCAGTTCTTTTGTGATCAAGCCTTACTATAAATGTGTTATTCTCTAGATAAATGCTGGAGGAAAAAAATATGAACTACTTCGCTGGAGGGGCGATTAGGTACAATCATATCATGAAAGTTGAATCAAACCAAAACATGGGACTCCTTTCTCACCTAAAGAGCCGAACATATAAATATATTAACTGAAATTATTCCCCTCCACTTACAATAGCATTTTACTGGTGCGCAGCCTCCGTCTGGGTTTGTAATTACTATTTCACGGTTGTGGCCTTACCACAGGAGGTCATTTTATTCTAACTTTCCTGGCTAGGTACTTCAAAACAGATATGCTCCCTCTTTCCCCATCTCTCTCCTCTCTAAGCAATTTATTTATTTTCCTTTCCATTTGAATGCCCCCGCCCCCCCTACCCCCCCCTTAACTATATTGTAATATTTTTGTCCGTGATTTCCTGATGGCTATGACATTGCACTAACTCTGTCGTGACAACTCTCAGCGGAGGTGGCAACCCGTCCAGGGTAGCGTGAAAGCCACCACTATACCATTTGAGACAGGCTGCACATTTGTTTCCTTCTCTCTATGTTTTATCTTTGATATACATCATATCGCGGATTGTAGGTGTGATGCTGCCTTAAAAGCATACAAGCCAGATTACGGAGCCAGTATTCATATACAGGCTCCTTTAAATGTAAGTATTCCACTATACCACCATTGTATCGGATTTAATTTTTACGTACCATCTGCAATGTATTGCTTTTTCAATTTTTTTCACATGTATTACATACCGAGCTTATAATAAAGTTATATGGGGTAAGTGTACCCCGCTATCTTTTCAGCGCTCCACTTATAGGTGTAGGTTCTGCACTTATACCGCCTTATAGATTCCAGCCGCCCGCCCGCGGTATCGTAGAAACCTGCCGTCCGAGGTAGTGTGGGAGGTGATGCGCCGAGGGAACAGTAATCTTCCTGTAGTTTCTCTCTGCTCCCTTGCACGGTTTAGTGATGCAGGAATAGGACAGCACTCAGGCCCCCGGCATCACTACAGAGAGCAGAGAGGAACTGCATTAATGTGATAAGAGCAATCCCACAAGTTCCAGGAAAAGAGCCACTCAGCTCTCCCAAAGTTTGGGAGCCTGGGGGGATATAAATTAAAGTGACTGTGAGTGTGTGTCTGTCCCCCTCCGATCGCATGGGAAAAGATGTTTTTACTTGCCCTCTCGCCACGGCCGGTCCCGCCTTCATAGCCGAGCTCATCAATCTTTAGTTAGCCAAGTAAAGCTTTAGGAGGATATTGTGCATGCGCAACAAAAGGCTGCGCCGCGCCAATCAGCATCTCCTCATAGACATATATTGAATTAATGCATCTCTGTGGGGAACTATCAGCGTCTCCACACTCTGAACATAGGAATCACCCAGCCTAGGAATTACCTCTAGTAAATGCCACTTAAAGGGGGCCCAAGGCCGCAATATAAACTCTGTCTTTTTTCTTAAAAGGCAGTGTTTACATTGAAAAGCCTGCATGGACATGCTACAGGAACCAGAACAACTGCATTAAACTGCAGCGGTTTGGGTGACTATAGCGTCACTTTAAGAATTTAATTTTTTCTCGTTCAAAATTAAACTTTGCTAGTTTAAAAAAAAAAAAAAAAAAGACAAGCTCCTAAATTTCTTAGCTGGCTCCTAGATTCCAAACAAATTTGTCAAATTCTGGGCTGTAATTAATTTCTCCCAGGCAAACAATTACAATAAAACATAATCCAGAGCATATTCTACAATCCTTTATATACATGTTTTAGTTCATAAAAATAAAATGGAAAGATAAAGAGATAAGTACCTAGTATTGTGTTTGTACAATAATTTTATACTACTGTACTTCTGTAACACAAGGCAGTACACTTGTAAGAGAAAACCATTAGGTTTATTATTATTTAGAATGAGAAAACAAATTGCATAGCGCTGTACAATGGGTGGAATAACAGATGTAATTCTGATGTAATTAGACGCCGCCATAGCCTATCAGCATCTCTACGGGGTAAGTTCAGCATATCCATGCACAGCATGAAGATGCTGTGCAGCACTGACCCAGGAAGCACCTCTAGTAGCAATCTGAGGAGCGCTCTCGAGAGGTGTTCCTAGGCTGCAATGTAAACCCCCGCCCTTTCTAAGAAAAGGCAGAGTTTACATTAAAAGGCCTGCAGGTTCTGCTATACTCACCAGGACAATTACATAACGCTGTAGTTGTTCTGGTGACTATAGGGTCCCTTTAAAAACAAACACTAATGTTAATTTGTGGATTTATGAGAAAGTGTGCATGACACACTGAAACCTTCATTCGTTCAAATCATCATAATCGTTCATCTTGCCGCTATTTACTCCCTCCTCTCCCCCCCCCCTTTTTTTTTTTTTACCAATTGATGGGGTTTTGTTTTTCTTATGCTTCAGCGACTTACATTTTAGCTTTGGACTATCTGAAGTGAATATGTATACAAGTTTATAATTTAGATCTTGCCACCATGTCCATATAATTCCTAAACACAGATTTTAGTCTACTACTAACACATATCAAGCAACTCTATCAAGTAGTGTATCACAGGCTTCACATCTTTTTTTTGGTACTCGGTCAGATGAAAACCCAGTTAGGGAGTTTAGGGTCATACATGTCTGACAATAATTCACCTCCATAAAGCATGTCAGAAGAGGTTATAGAAAACACACTAGAAATTGAGAGGATGAAAATAATATTCTTTTTAAACCAATAAAGGAAATGGATATTTATGGGACAGGAATGCAAACATGTATTTTTACACTATAGTTATTAAAACACATTTTAGGTCCTCCTGTCAGCTAAGAGAAAATGTGATCTCAGCCAATCCAACGCTTTCCAAATGGGAAAGCATTGTGAGGCTATTGGGCATGCGCTGCAAGTCAATCAGCTTCTCCTCATGGAAATGCATTGAATCAATGCATCTCTATGAGAAACATTCAGTGCCTCCATGCAGAGTGACGGCCACTACAGGTATTAGCAATAAAAACACTGAATTTTCTCTGAAGAGAGAGGCTATAGACATCAGAACATTACAGCTTAATGTAGTGGTTCTGGAGACTATAGTGTCCCTTTAAAAAAGTAATTCACATCATGAAAATGCTATTCATTTTAAAATGTCAAGAGAAAGACAAAAAAAAGCCGTTATATCAACGTGTTAAGGATTTAGAGAATTTAAAACGGAACTGGATTGGCTGAATTGAATGATCATTATACTTTGGGGGCTGACATTTAAGAACCTTTAAGAACATTTTATATTCTGTGCAAAGATAGAAGTACTTTTCTGGCACCACGTATGCGTACAGGCTATAAATAGGACTACTACAAAACACAAAATGTGATTGAAAATGGAGTTAAAACCAGAAGCCACATATTTTACAAGTAAGCAGGTTACAAGACGATAAGAAACAGAACTTGGTTTTTCCTTTGTGAAACAGCATTTAACAGATGCAGGACAAAAGCGGTTACGAAGTTGAATCAATGCATTTCTAGAACACATGCAAAACACCACTGACCCTTTAAGTGCCAGAGAGGTGGACAAAGCAGATCTTGACAAAGCGTTGCACATCGTTGTGACACTATGGGTGAACAGCAATGAAATAAGAACTGCATCCTGTTGCTGGGAGACCAGAGGATTCCAAGGAGGAAGGTGTCAAAAAGCACCAGCAATAAACCAATCATGGTGTTGTTACAGAGTGTTCAAATGCAAGGATAGGCGACTATCTCCACACGGACAAACAGTGAACTACGACTCCCATGAGGCACAGTCTGTTACATGAGCCGCATGAGAGTTGCTATGCCAAGAGATTCATATTCCAGTTCTAACTAGTTGTTGTAAACAGTGGTTTCCCTGTATCTGTTTTCAGTAACACAGCTGGCTGTAAAAACAGGCAAGTAACCAAACCTCATTATGCACGACTCCAGAAAAGAAACACTTTTTTACCAAATATATGATACCTGAAAGTAAGAACAAGATTCTGAAATAAAGTATTTGGAAACCGGCAGATATGCTCTGCACGGTTTTCTCAATTCTACAAATCTCTGCATGCAGATACATTGCATTGGTGCGCAATGCTCATGTGTGGACAACCAAAAATTGGAAAGAAAGGGTTCATGGTTCACAGATGATAAATACTGTAAGTAAAAAAAAAAAAATGAAACCTATAAAACAAGCCACCTTTTTCCCTTAAACAAAATTTTACATTTCGAATGCTGTATTTAAAGAGTATGTGTCATGCCCCAAACAATGTGTGGTCATTAGATTAAGAATAAGAATTTATTTATATATTGTGCCTATAGTTTTGCTAGCAAATGTATAGAGTAGGAGAACCCGAGGCATTGACTGACATGGTGGAGCAGAAGAGACCTCCTACGGATGGTTGTGCTCTAAGCATCGCAGCCACAGCGCATGGTTGCTATAGAATACGGCTTGACAAATTTGGTTGAAATCTAGGAGCCAGCTAAAAAAGTTAGTAGCCAAAACAACAATTTTTAAAAGGAAACAATAGTCAGCAGAACCGCGACAGCATAATGTAGTGGTTCTGAAGTCTATAGCCTGTCTCTGCACACTTTCCAATGTAAACACCACCTTTTCAGCTAAAAGGCAGTGTTTACATTGCTGCATAGTAACACTTCTAGTGACAGTAACTCAGATGGCCTCCAGAGGTGCTTCCTGGGCCAATGTTGCTTGGAGACGAATTATGCTCCCCATAGGGATGCACTGATTCAATGCATCTCTAAGAGGATATGATTTGCACAGCATGGCGTTTTGCCGTGCATGTGCAGTAGTCTCCCAATTCTTTCCAAAGTAGACGAATTGGATAGGCTGAGATCATCAAGACTGATGATCCCCGTCATGGAGGTGAGGCCAGCCGCAGAGATAGCAGCCCAGTGTGAGGGGGGGGGAAGGGGAGTAACACCTTTTCCATATGATTGGAGGGGGGGCTGGGGACTTAGACACACTCACTAACAGACACATACAGTCACGGATTTGACACACACACACAAACTATGATTGGTTTTATTTAAATGTGCCCACCCAGTCTCCCTATCAGCGGGAGAGCTGGAGTGGATCAGTGTTCCCTGGGGTGCTATGTTCATCTCCCTGCTTTTCTCCCTGTCCCGCACTACTGAATGATGCCAGGGCAACGTCATATTCCGGCTCCCGGCATCACTGCAGGGTGCGCGAGGGAGCAGAGCAGGGAGATGACTCCCTCGCTGCCCAAGCACTTAATCAGCCTCCTGCTTCAGCTATCGATGATCCGACTGCCCGCCTCTGCTCTCAGGCAGCCGGTCATCTTGTGAGCTGAACAGGCTTACAAATCTCATGACGACCTGAGATTTATCGAGCCCTTATATAGAAGCTCCCTAGCCGGCGCTTCTAGCTTTGTCTAGAGGGTACAGGAACAGAGTGACGTTTATCCGTCAACAAGCTGGCAATGAAGCCACAGTGCTTGCGTCACTGAAGAGGTTTGCCCTGCATGGGGAAATGTCCCCCAAACAGTGCAAATCACTGAAGACCAGAGTAGGTGGTTACATGAAGATTAACACCCATAAAGCTTGAAGGTGGCAGTTCTGGAACAGAGAAGTGAGTAACTCTCTATGTATCTTTGTGATATATGCCACATTCAATGTATAAATCGAGTGTAGATGCTGATGGCAGTGCGCTGACAACAATCTTATTACATGCACAGAATTGACATTACGCAGCCCGAAACTCCAAAGTCATGGGTGTAACAAGCCCCGGCACACAAGTGCAGATTACTCTGCATGTGCAGCGTTCCAAGCAGAAAAAGCTGCACATACAGACTCCTACCACCACGACCACTTCAAATTACTGAAGTGGTCATGGTGGCTTGAGTAACCCTTTAAAAAGACCATCATAGTCACCCAGACCAGTTCATCTCAATTAACTGGTCATGTTCTTTTAGTCCGTCCGTCCCCCTCTTTTTTTTTTTATAATAATAAATAATAATAATAATATTATTATTATTATTAGGGAGCCTGAAACAAAACCAGGGGTCGACTTTTTGGGGGATTCACATATAAAATCGAAAAAAAGAAAAGAATAGAATATATATATATATAAATCTTATCACTGGACAAAAGAACAATGTTAATAGGAGTCGCATACGGTTATACCTTCCTTTGGTAGTTTACAAAGCCACAGGCAAGTTTCTATTTTGGCCCTCTCTCTTAATTGCAGAGCTATTATGAAGCCATGATTAGTCGAACAGATAAACAAGTAACTGATCTGCAAGAGGTCTAATGAAGAAATGCAGCTCACTAATTCCCACATCATGAAGAAGTAGTAACAGCAGCTGGGATTGAAACGTGCCTATGTACTTTGTATTAATATTGGACAACATTTTATATTTAACTCCTTATCCATCCTTTCAGAGAGACCCTGCTAAGCTTGCAAGAAGTCATAATGTTCTCTGATAAGAAAAGGATTTCACTGTTACTTGGAATAAAAAGTGGGGTTTAATAACGAAAAGGTAATAACTGCAAATAACAGCAAAAATTGGCAAACAATGCATACGTTGGAAAAAAACAACCACTAATTGAAATTGAATATTTTTCCGAGCTCAGCTATTTTAGTCTAGATTTAGGGTTTGGATTTTAGTTTCCACCACACATTGCGCTTTTAATAATTGAATGGGGAGTGTCACTTTGCAGGTTGTTTGTTTATTAGGTTTACTTATACCTGCTTTTAACAAATGTGTTTGTATACTGTAAAAAAAATTGAATTAAAAAGTAGACATCCACATCTCTTTATCCTGCAAATGGACCCTTCCATTTGAGCTTCCTGTCAATCGCTGGAATAAGCTCTGTCCTTTGCACCTGGCAGTCACCATAGAGAAAGCACACAGAGAAGAGGAGGAGAAATAAAACCGTTTCTATTTCACTTCCCTTTTTGCAGTGTTTCTCTTGGCTGAAATGGATTGTGATGTAAGTCGCTAAATCATTACCATAAATTTAAAACAAAAAGGAGACCCTCAGGAAGAAAGGGTTAAAGGGACACTCCTCCTAGTACTAAAGCACTTCAGCTTGCTGCAAAGATTTGTGTGTGAAGAGTGTGTCCTATTTTTTTCATTTTGCAAAAAGTGTGGATTTCAATAGAAATTGACACTTTTATAAGTTAAAATGGTTACACCCCCAATGGTTACTCCCTAAGCTGTAATGTAAACACTGTCTATTCTTTGGAAAGGCAGCGTTTACATTAAAATGCCTCTAGGGACGGACTATGGACACCAGAACAACTACATTAAGTTGCAGTTCTGATGACTATAGTGTTCCTTTAAAGAGACGCTAGAGGCACCAAAACATATTTAGCTTAATGAATAATCACTGCTCAATTCTCTGCCACTTAGGAGTTAATTTGTATATACATCCCTAGTCAACTGCAACTTAATGTAGTTGTTCTGGTGTCCATAGTCCGTCCCTAGAGGCATTTTAATGTAAACGCTGCCTTTCCAAAGAATAGACAGTGTTTACATTACAGCCTAGGGAGTAACCATTGGGGGTGTAACCATTTTAACTTATAAAAGTGTCAATTTCTATTGAAATCCACAGTTTTTGCAAAATGAAAAAAATGCGCATTAGGTCTCCTTGGCCGGTGGGCGGGATCAGTCTCGCTCACCGGCAGACGGAGACCGTAGGAGGAGCGGCGCGGAAGATGAGACAGCGACGAGGGACATCGCCGCTGCCTCAGATAAGTGACTGTAGGGGTTTTCACCCCTTCAGTAACCGGGGATTGGGGGGTGGGAGGGAGAGGGTACCTCCAGTGCCAGGAAAACGGATTGTTTTCCTGGCACTGGAGTTTTTTTTAAACTCCTAAATGGCAGACAATTCAGCAGTGAAACTGTAGGAGCATGATCAGTACACACAAATTAGGCAAATTAGGCATGTTTTATTGCCTATAGTTACCCTTTAACCATTACCTTGTTTAGGTTCCACAAAAAAAAAAAACTAATGTAAAAAGAACATGGCCCGTGTATAAAGCTGGAAGTGGGAAGTTGTGGTAATTGTAAACAGGGTTAAAGCCGCACTGTCTCCCATCCCCACCTCCAAAATAAGTCTTTCATAAAGATTCAATTTTTATGAAATACTCAGATTGACAGTGATGGGATTTCATGGAAATTCCAACCCAGTCAAAAGATATACTGAGACAAATTAGGGACTATTTTGTCTAAATATTTTCCTATATAGTGTACCCTCGGAACTGGAACGCTCCCTTAGCCAAACAATTCTGTATTTAAACATAAAATTACAGGAAACAATGCCTTGGTACCCAAACAAAACACGATATCACAACAAAATCACACAGCATTAACCTCATTGGTACCTCAATGGAACCTCGTTGGTATGACGCATCGGCCTCCTAGCACTAGACAAAGCGAACAGAGCTCCATTCTGTCAACAAACAGCGCTGACAGGTAAAGTGAAGTTAAATTTTAATTTCATTTCCATTGCGTTTATGGTTTTTCACATTTATGCATGCAAGGTATTATTAAACTGTAAAATTTGTGTTAAAATGTTATTTGGGGGCTTTGGAACAGATCTAATTTACATTATTTCTTATAAAACATTTTGATTTGTTTTTCGCACAAAAATCAGTTCTCAAACATCCTTTTGGAACAGATTTAGTTTGAGTTCCGAGATTCCACTTTATTTGACAGAGCTTGACAGAATGCAGAGCTACTGCCATCAAGACTTGCCATTGGGTAGCTATTTTCCTCTTCTCTGGTACTAGATGTTCGTGCAAGGAGCTCATAGCACAACATAGCCCAGTTCACTAAAGAGCAAACTGGGCCATGTAAAAACTGAAAAACAGCTGTAGAATGACGGCTATCAGTTTATAATACAGTTCCAATAACGCTACAAGATTACTAGACTGCGTGTGAGGTATAAACTACTTATCGCATGAATGCAGCATCTCATCCTGGTGTGCAGCTAAAGGAAAATCCAAAGAGTGACACTTTGCCTGTATGTTTTAGTTTAGTTTTTTTTTAGCAAAATGAGAATATAAGATCATGTCTAACTGGACAATCCCTTTAATCCTAGTGAACAAACCCTACATTGTGAAATGGGTCTCTCACAAACGATAGATTATGTATAACACTTATAATGGATGCACCAATTAGGGTATTTCAACTGCTTTTCTGCCTAGATTTTGACAAGATTACAGCAAACGTCCTAGGATCTGTTTAGTAAGGCACAGCTTCCAGGCTTAAATGGAGATCTGTTTTAACTAAGAATGTATGCAAATAAAATTAGATCATAACATTTTCAAAAAGGGTTTTTCCAGCTATGGCAGTAAGTAGGTTGCATGTGCTAAAAAAAAAAAAAATTAAAAATTTTTTTTAAAAAAAGTACCATTTGGGATTCCAAACACAGTGGAAAAACAGTAATTTTACTTACCGTAAATTCCTTTTTTCTTAGTATAGTGGCAGTACTTACAAGTGGGATGTTCCTTAGGATTCTGGACAAGAAGCTCCCCCTTCTTTAGAATTTAAATGCTGTGCTCCGCCTGCTGCCTCCATATAAGCTGTAACTCAGAGACACTCACCAGTAATACAAAAGAACCAAAACGGAGACCGAATGATGCATAGAATTTAATCTATTTGAAAGCGGAGGGAAAGCCAGTACTGCCACTATACTAAGAAAAAAGGAATTTACGGTAAGTAAAATTACTGTTTTTCCCTTCGTATAGTGGCAGTACTTACAAGTGGGATATAGCAAGACCCCTGCAAACAACAAAGGGTGGGAACTCAGCAGGCCACAGCTTGTAGCACCTTACGCCCAAAGCAGCTTCAGATGATGAGAATACGTCCAGCCTACAATGCTTGATAAAAGTATGTAAGGAAGACCAAGCAGCAGCTTTGCAGATGTCTGCAGGTGAGGCGGCTGCTCTTTCAGCCCAGGAGGTCGTCATAGCTCTAGAGGCACGAGCCTTTAAAGGGAAACTAAGGGGAATCCCTTTGGATTGATAAGCCAACCTGATTGTATACGTTAGCCATCAGGCCAAAGAGGGCCCTGAGACAGCACAACCCCTGTTAGCGCCATGAAAGAATACACATAGATCTAAGGATCTAATCCCTGAGTCATCTGAAGACAGATTTTCAGGGATCTTCTAACATCTAGGAGATGTCACATTCTTTCCAGATCCGACGTAGGAAAATGATAAAACCCCGGTAGGACAATAGGTTGGTAATCGCAGCACCAGAAAAAACCTTAGGCAAAAAAGAAGGCTTGGTGTGCAGGACCACCCAGTCGCGATGAAAAAGGTGAATTCCGGAGAGAAAGAGAGAGCTCGGATCACACCTACTCAACTAGCAGAGGCGATAGGCACCCGGAAAACCATCTTGAAAGTAAGAAACTTGATAGGAACCTCCAGTAAATGTTCAAATGGTGGTTCACAAAGGGCTCGAAGCACCAGACAGATCCCAAGTAGGGAAAGGTACTACTTAGGAGGCCTCTTAAGCCTTATGGACTTAAGAAATCTTAGAAAAAGCAGGTTTGAGGCAAAGCCCCGAACCAGGAAGTGATTTAGAGCTGAAATCTGGCCTCTGAGCGTAAAACTCCCAGGCCGGCTTCAAACCCATCTTGCAAAAAAGAAAGACTTTCCGGGATAGAGGCTTTGGCCGGATCCAACCTCGAAGTGAACACCAGGTTCTGAACTTCATCCAAACTCTGAAATAGATTTACGAAGTGGACCAGCGGACAGAAGACAGCAACACATCACATAAAGGTCAGAGAGACCATGGCCTTGAAGGATCACCCTTGCAGCAACCATGCAGTCAGGTGAAAAATATCCAGAGTTTCCACGGGGAGAGTCACATTCTCCAATATTTGAGAAGAGACTGGAGATGCCAACGTGAGATTGTCAAGTTTTCCACTTCCGAAAACCAACTCCTGTTCGGCCAGAAGGGCAGGACTGCCAATTACTTGCCTTCTTCATCTTACTTATGAACAATCCGTGGTATAAGAGCGACAGGAGGGAAAACATAAGCCATGTCGAAGGTCCAAGGTATCGATAGACCGTCTAGGACAACTGGGTACTCTCCTGAATGGAGAGAAGCAAAACATTGAACTTTCCTGTATCTCCGGCCTGCCGAAGCGTGAACCCAGCGCCAAAAAATTTAGCTTGACAGTGCCCAGTCTGCCTGGGACCAAAGTCTACGGCTGAGGCCGTCTGAACTAATTTTAGAGACCCTCTGACCTGGGTAGCTGATATAGCGAGAAGATTCGCTTGAGCCCAAGACATATGAGGTAGCAGAGCTTTTGAAGAGCTTTTACCTTCGTGCCACCCTGGCGAAAAAAAACACTGTAGTGGCGTCGTCCGACTGAATCCTCATTGCCTGATTTGTGATGGCTGAACGGAAGGAAACCAGTGCCTTCCAAACCGCATTAATCCCTGAAACTTCAGGAAGCGCCTGACTCCACTCTGTTCCAAGACCCTGACGGAACTGAGAAGCTAGATGGGCGCCCCAACCCATCTGGGAGGCATATGTGGATATCATAAACCATTGTTTCTGAGCAAACGATAGGCCCTTTGGGATTTTGCTTCTGTTTTTCCACCAGTTCAGGAGTCCTTTCACCCTTTTGGATAGGTGGAAGGGAGAGTCTAGATCTCCCTGTTTTCGTGTCCATTGGGAAAGGATGTCCCATTGCAATGGTATTGCTTCTGCCTTTGCCCAAGCCACTGCTGGGATTGCAGAAGCGAGGAGGCCTAGAACCTCATAGCATCTCTGATTGAACTTAGGTTTTTATGCAGCTTTGATACGGCTTTTAAAATCCTCAATTGTTTCACTAATGGTAGAAAAAGAGAGAGGGACTGTGAATTTCCTCTAAGACCCAAGAACTCTAGACTTCGTGACGCCGTCAGCTTGGATTTTTCCAGGTTCAGGATCCAACCGTGATCTCTTAAAACCTTCATTGTAATCGTGAGATGAAGATTTAGCAGTTGTCTTTATTGGGCCTTCAGGAACCAAACGTCCAGGTATGGAACAATCGAGATACCTTTCAGACGTAAAACCACTGCTATGGATGCCAGGATTTCCGTAAAAGCTCGAAGAGCTGAGGACAGGCCAAAGGGAAGAGTTTAAATGTAAATGGAGAATCCTTCGCTTTCTTGAAACAAGAATGCTTGGGCACTTCCGGATTTGAACCCGGGACCTCTCGCACCTGAAGCGAGAATCATACCACTAGACCAACAAGCCAGTGTTGCTAGAACCGCAAACCTGAGAAACTTCCGTGAAGATTCTGAAACCGGTACATGGAGATAAGCATATTTAAACCAACTCTGCCATGTAATCTCCCTTTGTAAAATGTGTGTCAAAAGACAAAAAACGTTCCATACGGAACTTCTGTCATGGTAAGCAGGTGTTTACCAGTTTCCATCTGGTTTTTGAACCAGAAAAAAAGGCGTGAGTAAACTCCCTGAAATACCCAACGTTTGGGTACCTCTCTACCACATTTCTTAAAGAAAAAGAGAATTTGTTTACTCTTGATGGATAGCTTGACAGTAGGAAGGATGGACGTGGTTTCGATGAAACTTTATTCTGTAACCTTCTGAAATGGTTCTTGTAATCCACCTATGAAGCACTCTTTCCTAGTCTTGGGTGAAGAACCGAAGGCGTCCTCCCATTCTTATGGCGTCAAAACTTCCTCTTTTGTCATGCCTGTTGGATTCCTGTCAAGACCACTGGCTGTTTATTTGAGGTACATAGTTGGTCTCCCATACAAGTACTAACCAGGCCCGAGTCTGGATGGCTTCTGAGATCTGACGAGATCAGGGATTTTCAGGCTGGTATGGCCATAGGCCATCATGCTTTTGAAACCTGCAAAACCGCCCTGGTAACGAAAGGACCTCTGACCCTTGTACTGAAAACTTTAATATCCCTGGGTTCTTGAATCCAGAGGCAGGGCTTTCTTCGTATCAGACATCTGTCTAACAATGTCTTCCAAAGGAGTGCCAAAAAAAAATAAAAAAATTTTTGTTCCTTTCAAAGGGTAATTCACATAAGGATGCCTTAGACGCAGAGTCAGCTGTCCATGTTCGTAGCCAAAGAGCTCTTCTGGCTACTGACGACAAACCCATAATCCTCGCTGATAAACAAAGAAAACTCATCTTTCAGTAGGAACAAGAGATGGGAAGGATCTGTATCAGATTTCCCATAATGGAATCTTCCAGGGCTAGTAGCCAAACGCTCTGAGCTCTGAGGACCGCTGAACCTGCAAATTCAGCTCTGCACTGATATCCTGCGGCCTGGAATATTCTACTACACGAAGTTTCGGCCCGTTCGTCCATTGGGTCTTTAAGCCCTGAGACTTCGCCAATGGGTATAGTGGTTTTCTTTGATAGCTGGTCAATCTGAACATCCACTTAGGAAGATCTTCCCATTTTTCTCCAGACTGTAGCTTGACTTGAACGTACGTCTTTCAAGATTCTTTCATTCTCTATGATGGAGATCCAAGATTTAAGGAGACATTGGGAAACCTTTAACCTTACCCTTGGTAGGTTCAGTTTCTTGTACCGCCGTCGTCACTTCTTTAATACATTTCTTCAGCTCTTCTGGTGGAAACCCCTCCTCCACACTTGAAGCCAGGCTGGAAATATCCGAAGGCGAAGAGACGTCAGACACAGAAGGAGATCTATTCCTCCTACGCTGTGTGGGCAGTTTCTCCCGAATAGCTTCAAATGTCTGGGACAAATTTTCCTGAAACCAGCCCAGGAAGGATGCCATATCAGTCTGCTCGGCTTTTACTAGCCGATCCGTTGCGCACTGATTGCATGTATTTTTGCGACATCCGTCAGGTAGAGGTAACGCACATTCCAGACAACATAAGTGCTTAGATTTACTTGTGGTGTTTGGAACAGAAGTTGACATCTTGTCTATATCTGTCTTATCTGGAGACATAGGACTTATTCTAGAAGCATGCATAAAAACAAAAGGTGAAAAAAAAGGAGAGTTCAATAGTTAAACCTCACCTTAAATCACCTAAGATCCGTGTAGGAGGGCAGGTGACACGGAGAACCAGAACTGTACACCCACCCTTGGGGTCAGGAAGGTCCTGCACAGCCATGTATCCAAATTTTAAATTTGGCGCCAAACACCGTTTCGCGCATGCTCAGTAGCGTGATTCTGTGTTTGGTGGAACGCAAAGCCTCCCGGGCGTGCGTTCCACCGCTGTGCGCATGCGTAATGAGCAATGAAGGAGAACCGCCTGGGAACTCAGTCAGAAAAAACCACAAAAGACAGTACCCGGTCACGTTCCGTAACGCGAACCCGGAAGTACTGTTGCCGCTCAGTTCCCGCCCGGGAAACTATCGGGCACTCACCTCCCGGTCAGCAACCTGTGCTGAACGCACCAAATCTCCACCTGCACTGTGGGGGAACCTGTCCGTCCCGTTGCCGGGACAAGAAGAACTGGTGAGTGTCTCTGAGTTACAGCTTATATGGAGGCAGCAGGCGGAGCACAGCATTTAAATTCTAAAGAAGGGGGAGCTTCTTGTCCAGAATCCTAAGGAACATCCCACTTGTAAGTACTGCCACTATACGAAGGGAAAATGAACAATAGTTACTGCGTTAGTACTGCATATATTAGTACAGCTTTAAATAGAAGCTTTAAATATCCATTGACAAAGGACACCTGTTCTGTATATGTGACATGGTGGTAGTTCACAGATGATACACGTTATACATTTCACAGGCCAAACTTATCACAAATAAACGCACAAAAAAAAAAAAACTTGTCAAAATGTGTGTGTTTTTACATGCAGACATGTGATATGCATTGCATGTCTGATGTATGTTACATGGCAGCAGTGCATGTGATCTATTAACACTTTGTGGTATGGGTGTGGTTGGCTGTGAGAGCGATGTATGAAATATGGCTGCAATGAGTATAATAAACGTCATGGCAGCAAGATGTGTCATACATGAATCATGAACCAAACATACATTTTTTTTTACAACAAAAACTGACTTCTGAACTGTAGTCTTGGCTCTGGTCTACAGTCACGATGACTTAGAAGTATAAAATTACAAACATGGCACAATGATGCATGGCATAGTGGGAGAGAGAACCCACATCAACATGTATGTATTTTTCTGGTGATTTGTCGATTATGGTTGCAAAAGTAAAATCCATACTCTCGAATCTCAAAGCTGTTAATGGTCGGAATAATTGCCACGTTTTCATGAATACTACATTAGTCAGTAATGCAATCACATGAATCAGACTGGCATGGCGTATAGATATCATGTAGAGTAATTTTTCTGCGACTTCCCCAAATCCGATTGTCCACAATCAAGTTACATATACCATATTTATGAAAGCGGTAAGAACATACTGTGCGGAAACGCAATATTAGGCGATGAGAACATACATCTTTAAATGTACTTGAAATCTTACTGAAGGGGAAATTCAGAGAGAAACCTTTGATAGGTCTTTCAATTATCAGCATTTATGCATATAGAGTTGAAGACTCAGATATAATAAGAGTACAACAGGACTCAACATTTCCACTCGTCATTAGCTGATGAAAACTTAGCAAAGGTGATAAGAATTACACCCCTGGTGAGTGTGCCATAGACCCTCCAAGCAATGTTCCCTCTAATTTTTTTTGTAGATGTACAAATATTTTTTCCTGTTACACAAGTATGTGCACATTTAATGCTTGGCAAATGTAAACCTTACATTTTTTTAATATAATTTTGTCAAACTGTATTGCCATATTTTAATATAGTTCATATAGAGTTACACGCTATATTATACGTGTAACATTGCCTACATATATTTCGATGTGTCTCCATTTTATAATGCCCACATGTCCATTCCTTTTAAAAAACATTAAAAAAAAAAAAATGAAAATTCACTTTTCCAGGAAAGCATATCAATGTCTACCTTACCCTTACATTTTGTGCCACTGTTATACTATACCCCACTACCTCTAGCATTTAAGCAGGGCCCTCTGTTCTTGTGCGCCCAGCTCGTCTGGTTACAAATCTTAATCTGTTAGTCCATCCATTGAACAGCGCTTCAGAATCCGCTGGTCATTTATTAAATGGCAATAATAATATTAATGACTATCCACGCCACATTGACCACATTCATTTCACTTTGCATGCATTACCATGGCCATTTAGGCTGCTCTGACTCAGGCTGATAATTCTGCACATTGCGCTCATACGAGCTGCGCATTTGTTAGATTTTTATTTTTTGTTATATTTTGTTATATGTGCTGCAGTCAAAAGGGGTGTGCGCAACTACACTCGCACACCTTTCAGGAAACAATGCCTCCAAGCATGCAGTGGTAAGTAACTTTTAAAGTCTGACTAGTAGCATAGCAGTACACAATGATTCAGATTATACTTCAACCAACTATTCACCAAAGGATAAAATGGATATCCTTAGCTTTTAAGTCAACGGGCTATCTAACCATGTACTTTGTTAAAAGAGCTTCAACAGCTTGATCTTAGCTTACAGACAGGGTCCTCTTTACCTTTTGTATTGGTCTATGCATAATGTACTGCCTCCCCCCTGCCCCCCTCCCTGTACAGCACTTCAGAATATGTTGAAGCTTTAGAAATGCCAATAATAATTCATTATACACTAGATAGCCAGCTCACCTTCACACAACGTTTTAGACAGAATAGAGATGCATTTGTCCAGGAACCCTAAAACAAGCACAGGTATGCAACAAGGATCCCATGCATCTACTTGTTCCCAACGCACTGGAAAAGGATGTCAACTATTTACATGACAAAATACCTTTAATGCAAGCATTTGAGCCTAAAACAGCCTACTTGAATTCAATTAAGAACTTGGGCCATAAATGCTATTTATTTCATATTAGGTGCAGGTGTTTGATCATACTTGCCTAAGGAAATGCAAGTGGATGTTAACAGACATCCCTAAACAAAGCATTATTTTTGTTTGTTTTTAGTTATATCTTAGTGTATTTATAATAAAACGTCTTACATTTTCTTCAAGCCAAGCAAAAAAAAAAAAAAAAACATTAAGTAGACAGCCATGTATTGAAAAGGTATATATAATAACACATAAGTCATACTCACACACATCATGACTATATAGTATGCAAAGAAACTGTATTGGTCACAAGACCCTTAAGTTGCCTACACAAAATGATTCCAATTATTACAAACAGCAAGGTGTAAACACATGCACGTCCTGCCTACCTGATCAACTGTCATCAATGAAAAACAAACCTTGCATTAGCAATACGCACACATTCTCTTAGGAATATACAAATCCAGGTGTTTTGACATGTACAGAGTTTAATTTTACAGCAGGCCATGTATTATTGTGGTACAAAAGACTATTAAGATTTGTAATTTTGTGACAGATTCTTGACTTGGTCAATACCAGACACTTTGTAGTCATCACACATACAATTAAACATGAGTAAACGTCCTGTTAAACAAGTCCAAAACCGCATTTCAAATTAAACATATTCAATAAAACACTGCTATAAATAAAAAAAATTAAAAAGAACAGAATTATATTTTGAACTAATAACAGCTATTATGTATTGAAATTCTCCTATTTGGATTTAGAATTCTGGTTACAGGAAAAAAGATGTCTGTCTATAAACCAGCTTTAACTAACACACAGATATATAAAAAAAAAAATTAAATCATGTCATACACCAGTGTATCTAGAACAACACGCATTAGGAATTCCCCCATGAAAAATGGGGAATCCACAATTAATGCTAAAGAGTTTCCTTTTGTTTTGTAAAGAAGAGAAAAGCTTGATCAGCGTATACCTGCTAGAGCTACTTTACAAAAATGATGTTAACAGCTCACAAGACCACTCAGCCCTTTAACACTGGTAACAACCATTTAACAGTATAGTTGTTCTTTAACACATAGTTAGAATGGCACAATATCATTGCTCTCTCTACAACTCCTTTACCTGATCTACTCCTACACTTGAGTATTCTCATATGATCTACCTGTACGCTAACATTATTTCCCATCTGATCTACACTAACATTATATTCCCATATGATCTATATGCACACTAATTTATATTCCCAGCTTTTCAAGGCCGTGTATGTGTGTTGGTACTGCAACAACTGGAAAATCTACAGTTCATACAGACATACAAAAACTATGTATTTACAAAAGGTAATGTTATACACAATGCATAGGTATATAAGGCAACACTGAGATTTGTGTGAAACCCAAAGCAAATATGTGATTGTGATTATATATATATATATATATATATATATATATATATATATATATATAAACATACAAGATTCAGCATACTCGCTCATTCACTAAACAACAACTTTAAGTCTCACAAAATGTAATTGTTTTAATTTAAAAACACCTCACCAAGGTAAAAATTAATGGGGACTTAATTACAGTACCTACTAAGTTTTCAGTGATTACTTTTCTAGC
Source organism: Pelobates fuscus (assembly GCF_036172605.1). Taxonomy (NCBI): domain Eukaryota; kingdom Metazoa; phylum Chordata; class Amphibia; order Anura; family Pelobatidae; genus Pelobates; species Pelobates fuscus. The sequence continues at coordinate 53,915,821 of NC_086323.1, forward strand.
AACCTATTTCATTACCCCTACTTATATCCTTTGTGTCACTTTAACCCCTTAAGGACACATGACATGTGTGACACGTCATGATTCCATTTTATTCCAGAAGTTTGGTCCTTAAGGGGTTAACCCACTCCCTCTAGCATGTAAGCTCATTGAGCAGGGATCTCAACCCCTCCTGTTCATGTGCGTCCATTTGTCTGGTTACAATTACGTGTTTGTTAGTCCACCCATTGTACAGCGCTACAGAATTTACTGACGCTATATAAAAATTAAAATAATCATACATTGAATACACCTGCCACAACAACGTTAAATATATATACACACACACACACACAAAACGTATACACAATCCCAGATGTGTGTGACACTATACAATGTGTCTGTAAAATATATATTCTAAAACACACACTCTCCTAGATTTATGTGATATTATACTATGTGTGTATGACAGATGGATATACACACAATCCTAGATGTGTGTGTGGATATATGTACATCTCTCTCTCTCTCTATATATATATATATATATATATATATATATATATACACACACACACACCTACTATAGAATATGTGTGATTCTATAGTATAATGTGTATAATAAACATCTATGATCCCAGATGTGTGTGTGTGATAGTATAGTGTGTATAATATCTATGATCCCAGATGTATGTGTGATAGTATAGTGTGTATAATATATATGATCCCAGATGTGTGTGTGTGTGTGATAGTATAGTGTGTATATCATCTATGATCCCAGATGTGTGTGTGATAGTATAGTGTGTATATCATCTATGATCCCAGATGTGTGTGTGATAGTATAGTGTGTATATCATCTATGATCCCAGATGTGTGTGTGATAGTATAGTGTGTATATCATCTATGATCCCAGATGTGTGTGTGTGTGATAGTATAGTGTGTATAATATCTATGATCCCAGATGTGTGTGTGTGATAGTATAGTGTGTATAATATCTATGATCCCAGATGTGTGTGTGTGATAGTATAGTGTGTATAATATCTATGATCCCAGATGTGTGTGTGTGTGATAGTATAGTGTGTATAATATCTATGATCCCAGATGTGTGTGTGTGTGAGATAGTATAGTGTGTATAATATCTATGATCCCAGATGTGTGTGTGTGTGAGATAGTATAGTGTGTATAATATCTATGATCCCAGATGTGTGTGTGTGTGAGATAGTATAGTGTGTATAATATCGATGATCCCAGATGTGTGTGTGATAGTATAGTGTGTATAATATCTATGATCCCAGATGTGTGTGTGTGATAGTATAGTGTGTATAATATCTATGATCCCAGATGTGTGTGTGTGATAGTATAGTGTGTATAATATCTATGATCCCAGATGTGTGTGTGATAGTATAGTGTGTATAATATCTATGATCCCAGATGTGTGTGTGATAGTATAGTGTGTATAATATCTATGATCCCAGATGTGTGTGTGTGTGAGATAGTATAGTGTGTATAATATCTATGATCCCAGATGTGTGTGTGTGTGAGATAGTATAGTGTGTATAATATCTATGATCCCAGATGTGTGTGTGTGTGAGATAGTATAGTGTGTATAATATCGATGATCCCAGATGTGTGTGTGATAGTATAGTGTGTATAATATCTATGATCCCAGATGTGTGTGTGTGATAGTATAGTGTGTATAATATCTATGATCCCAGATGTGTGTGTGTGATAGTATAGTGTGTATAATATCTATGATCCCAGATGTGTGTGTGATAGTATAGTGTGTATAATATCTATGATCCCAGATGTGTGTGTGATAGTATAGTGTGTATAATATCTATGATCCCAGATGTGTGTGTGTGTGTTCCCTGGACCCCATGCTCTCTCCTTGCTGCCCCTCACCGGAGATACTGCGCACACAGCAGGCTCATCCTCCTCCGGGGCTCTCAGGGTCGGTCCGTACAGGCTCAGGATCTGGACGGTCGTGTGATAGCCATCTTCTCCGGGCCCCCACTGCCTTAGAGCTCGGGGCCCTGGGCCTTCAACCGGCCCCCCTCTTAGCCCTTTGACAACCAAACCCCCCCAAAAGCGCCTCACTGAACACCTTCCCCTCCGGAAACAGCTCCTTCCAGCAGCACTTCCGGTTCGGTGCGTCTGCTATAATCCTCCGGGCTGCCTGAAGATTTCGAACTCCGAGAGCACGGGAAGCCACGCCCACCGCGTCCCAGCGCGCATCTGAGGCGCGCTCGTCTCTGCTACTGACGTCACTGCGAGATGGGCGGTGACGAGAAGGGAGAATGAGAGGCCTGGGCTCCTATGGCAACCGGTTGCCTGCTGCCCGAACTGTCGCCTAGGTAACGTGATATGGCGACGCTGGGCCTGCTTAGTGCGTCAGTAGATGCCCTCATTGACTTCAAAGCTGGCCCATGTGCTCGGGCAGCTGCTGCCACCACCGAAAAAGGATGTAGATATTTATATTTCAAGGCTTGTCATGTGTAACCATTTCGTGGCCTCCAGCATTGTACATGTCATTCTATGGTGGCAGTGTCGTGCTTTCCTGTTTTGGAAGATCTAATATTTGTAATCCAAGGTTACTTTTTAAGCAGGGTTATGGGCTGAGGCGTAACAAGAAACCCCCGGCCCCGGTGCAAAAAGTGCCCCCCCAGCCCCTCCATATTTCTCATTCTTCTCCACCCCCTGCGTGTCTCATTCCCTCCTCCAGCCCCTCCAAGTGTCTAACCCCCCCCCCCCCCCAGCCCCACCAAGTGTCTCATTCTGCTCCAACTCCTCCAAGTGCCTCACCCCCCAAGTGTCTCATCCCCCCCAGCCCCTCCAAGTGTCTCATTCCCTCTCAAGACCCTTTATGTCTCATCCCTCCCATCGGCTTCATGTCTTTCATTTTATCTCCCAGCACCTGTGTCTCATTCCCCCCCTTCCCCTAGCCCCTCTGTGTCTCATTCTCCCACAGCAGCTTCAAATGTCTCATTCTCTCCTTAGCCCCTCCAAGTCTCTTATCCCCCCTGTCCCTCCTTGTGTCTAATTCTCACCCAGCCCCTCCAGTTGTGTCATTCCCCTTCAGCCCCTTCATGCATCTCATTCCCTCCCAGCCCCTTCATTATTATTATGATATTTATGTCTCTCATCCCCCCCCCCCCCCCCCAGCGCCTGCTGGTGCATCATTCTAACCCCAGACCCTCCAATTGTCTCATCCCTCCCAGTGGCTTCATGTCTCTCATTTTCTCTTCCAGCACCTCTGTGTCTCATTCTCCCCCCAGCCCCTCTATGTGTCTCATTCTTCCACAGCAACTTAAAATGTCTCATTCCCTCCTTAGCCCCTCCACATCTCTTACCCCCCTGTCCCTCCTTGTGTCTCATTCTCCCCCAGCCCCTCCAGTTGTGTCATTTCCCTTCAGCCCCTTCATGCATCTCATTCCCTCCCAGTCCCTTCATGTCTCTCAACCCCCAGCGCCTGCTGGTGCATCATTCTACCCCCATACCCTCCAATTGTCCCATTCCCCCCCAGCCATTACATGTGTCTCATTCCCTTCCCAGCCCCTCCATGTCTCTCATCCCCCCCAGTGCCTCAAGGTGTCTCATTCTCCCCTCAGCCCCTCCATGTACCTCATCCACCCCCTCCCAGCTCCTCCATGTGTCTCATTCTCACCCTAGCCTCTCTATGTGTCTCACTCCCCCTCCCCTCATTGCTCACTGTGCTGAATGCTCCCCTCCTACCGGTCACAGAGGTTGACAGAATTGCCGGGCCACCTAGCGCGACTGTGGTAGTTACGCCACTGGTTATGGGTAGGATTGCCATGTTTTTCTGGACTCTTTTCACAAAGCAAGACATTTCATTACAACTGCAGACTATGCAAGTCATCATCAATAACATATTTTGTGTGAACACTACACTGTAATCATAATTTACTAAGGGACATTGTGAGACATTATGTCACAGACACTGGGGGACACAGAGACACAGTGTCCCCATGTCTCTCAGCCAGTGTCCCTGGTGTCTTTGTGTCCCCATGTCTTCAAGTGTCCCCTTGTTTCCCAGTGTCCCCTAGTCTCTCAGTGTCAACATGTCTCAATGTCCCCATGTCTCCCCAGCCAGTGTCCCTAGTGTATGTGTCCCCAAGTGTCTTAGTGTCCCTAGTGGCTTTGAATCCATGTTTCCCAGTGCCCCAAGTTTCTCAGTGTCCCCAGGTCTCCCAATGTCCCCTGTCTCAGTGTCCCCATGCCTCACTGTTTCCCCATGTCTCTCAGTGTTCCTAGTGACATGGGGAACCTGGGAGTTATGGGGACACATACACTAGGGGACACTGAGAGACATAGGAATACTGGGGGACACATGGAGACATGGGGCATTGAGACACTGTGATACATAGGGTCATGACACTAGGGTACATGGGGACACTGGGAGACTATGGGGCACTCAGACACTGTGATACATAGGGACACTGTGAGACCTGGGGTAATCAACACATGGGGTCACTGAGTCATGAGGGCACTGGGAGACTATGGGACATTGAGACACTGGGCGACATGGGGACACTGAGACAGTGGGAGACTTGAGACACTGCGGGACAGGGAGACACTGGGAGCAATCCATCTATACAGCAGAATCAAACTAAGTAGTTTTTTTGGTGATTTTTTTTGTGGCCATTTTCTCTTATGTCACTCCTTGTGATTTACATCATGTGATGTCACCCATACATAATTAATTGTGCAAATTAGTAAGTCCGGTGGCAACCCTAACTTCTTTTCACATACTCTTGCTTAAGTATGGAAACTTAAGAGTGATGTATGGGAAGAAAACTTGTGTGGACTGGCTGACAATGAAATTAGTTAAGGTAATGCTGACTTTGGTCTCTCTAACACTGTGGCATGCTCCCTTTCTTCTACACTCACTACATACAGCTTTTCTCTCTCTCAGACTATATACCAGGAGCTCCTGCCTGTTAGCGAGTGCTAGGGGACAGTCCTTAGAAAGTGTTGAGCAAGCGCATCATTAGACTCATTTATGCCAAGCTCAGGGTGCTGTCTGCATAGTATGCCCTAAGTTGACCAGCTAGCATGATTGGCAGGCATCCTGACATGCATTTATGCCAGGCTGGCATTCTAATTCTTTGGGCGGACATGCCCTCTTTTTCGGCATCTTCGCCCCTTTTGGTAGGTTACGTGATTTGTGTCAGTGGCCCACCCTTTTACAGCGTCCATTGACTTTCTGCTTCACTGGACACTGCAGTTAGGGGGTTATGGATTTACTTGAAAGATGAAAACAAAAATCAGAGAGAGATTAGCATAGGGTATGTATTTTCTTTTCTTTCCGTCCAGCACCATCAGATACATGACGCTTGGGAGTGTTTTAGTGTTTTTGGTCGATAACATACTGTAATTAGGCCCATTATAATTGTCCGCACCAGGCCCACTGGGCTCTTAACCTGGCCCTGCTCGGACTATGCAACGGATGTGCCTCTAGAAGTGGGCTTAACACTGCAATGCTTTATATTGCAGGATTGAAGGGACGGGATCATCTCAATTCTTGAGATGAAGTGATCTGGGTGGTTGTAGTATTTCTTTAAAGTTGTAATTTTTAATTGGGTTCTTTGAGCTATGTGAAACTATTGGATATGTTTACAGCTTAAAGCAAAAGATGAACATTACAGGAACTTGGCTGGAGTCTTTAATGCTAAGTATCCCGGCCATTGCTAAGTTTTTGAAATAGTGTTTAGCTCTGCTTATTCCCAATACAAACTAAACAAAACATTTCAGCATCTTGCCATCCACTTTCAGGACTGGTCCCATTCAATTTTACCTCAGTCCGCCATGCACTATGCCGCAGATGAAGACCTTGGGGAGTCAGGGAACATCTCCAGGATTAACTCCTGATTCTATTGCAGTTAAGCCTGACCGGAGTCTGTAGGAAAAAACTGCAGTTGAAAAAAAACTGAAATGTGGGGAAAAATTACCAAAAAGTGTTCCAATAATTAATAAAGAAAAAATTTCATTAAATTAAGTAGTACTTTTTGGGGGGGTCCCTAAAAGGACAGTCAGTGTTGCGAAGCTGCAATCCTAAATCTGAATATCTCCACCAAAATCCTCTTGAGCTGGAAAAAGCGCTAGTTAGTGAATATAGCCCTTTCCCCCAGTAACTGGATGACACACAGTTCTGGGAGTATAACTGATTTTTATTGAGCCAAACGTTGCTTTTCATGGACAGACTCCAGCATGGGGTCTCCATTCAGTAGATATAGTACCCCCCAGACACCCCTGTGTCTGGGATATAATTGAGTTGCTGCCTGCTAAACTTATCTCCCGGATACAGAGTGACTAACATACAAAACACAGTAAAACCATACAGGAACACCACGTCATACATCCCCGGATTGCTCTTGTCCAAAACGCCCAAGTTGGTCAAATAGCGCCCAGAGGGAAAGTGGTCTTGGCTGGTCGAATATTGGGAGCGTCTGTGGTCAACTAAAGGGGCATCCCCCTGGCTCTCAGGGAGCAATTGTTCCTCATAGTCCATAGAAGTAGTCGAAACCACAAGGGGTGGGAGGATAGAGTGGCCAATTCCAGTTCCATGGAAAAGTGCCTCTGGGGACGTTCGTTTACTGCTTATGGCCGAATGGCTGCAAAGGGGAGAGCTCTTTGGATGATGTTCGGGAGAGGGTAGGAACATAAAGGAGGGAAGGAGATATGGGAAAACGAACGGGGATAGGGCAGGGTCTGCCACAGTAAGTATTAGATCTTTGCACTAGTGATATTTGAGGTTCACTGACCACTACAAAAGTAAGACAACAAAGCTATCAGCTGTTTTTTTTTTTTTCTTCTTCTGATTTTATAATATATAACGATCATTTGGTTACGGATGCAGAAAAGAGCTGTGCTTTTTGAGCGACAGGGGTGGTCATCATAATAGTTTGCCATTTAACTAGTTTTACTGTCTGTGCTGAAAGTTACAAGTGTAATGCTAACTGAAATAGACACTGAATTTGACAGGTAAAATGTAATTTGTTGTATAAATTTACTATAAAATCAAACAGTATGCATAAATCAAACAGTGTGCCGTTTAAGGTATACCTACATCATAACATTTTATGGTTGACTTCTATCAGTTTTACAGTGGGAGGGGTATTCAACAAATGCATATCCTCTCTCGCACGAAGAAGGTTAATGTCCTCTGGTGGTGGGTGTGTATGATCTGTTTCCTACAGACAGAGCATAGTGCTCTTATCCTACTTAATTATTAATGATAGTTCCTGTCTTTACCATTGTTATACTGTTTCTCATTTGATTGGAACTTTGGTGATTGCTCACTTTTGATGCTCTGCAAGTGATGCTATTGTGAAACTGAAACAGGTGCAGTGGCTTCACTGTGAGTTTTTGGTTTTAACAACATGTTATTGAATCCGCTTTAATGGCTTTTGCTGGCGTCAGTGAGCAGTACTGAGTGTATTATATTTATTTTATTAACCAGTGGGTGTCACTGTTCAGAGCTGAACAAAAAATATTTACTACCAAGAGACAGACTGGCACATTTTAATTCAAAGCTAAAGGTACTAAGCTGTTAAAATTCCATTCAGTTAAAACAATGGGCAGACATGGTGGCAGCATCCATCATTGGCATGGCACAGGGCAGTTCAGAGGTAATAGGGTCTACCTGCAGATATGAAATCCCACAAGCTTTCTGTAACCACTGTAATTTATAAAATGTGGCAACAAGTGATCTAATATCTAGTACTTGTAATAAATAGTATTGTTTTATATCGACTAAAGGTTCTGCCTTTGTAAAACTGAAACTGGTTGTAGGACTATATTTAAAGAACTGGAATCAAAAGTAAGCACGTGCTTGTGAGAACGCAAGGTTCCCTTTATGTGGGAGTATGGGGGTTTACAGAAACAAAAGGATGAACCAGGCTGATAGGACTGAAGGTTCCCAGTTCCTGCGTTCTCCTGCTCCTGGTCCTTCCCTGGCACCGGCATCCTCCTTGGCGTGATGATTACGTGATTATTACGTGATGAGGACACAAGGTGTCATAATGGGTGCAGCAGCGACCCTTGCTATTCAAGGGGCTGCGCAGAAGTAACTTTTGCTATGCAAGGTGCTGCAGCCACATACTGGTACCCTGACATATCTAAAAAGTTAATTGGTAAGCCTGGCAAGGAAGGACCGGACTAAATGGAGTATGAACATTGTTAGCATCAGTTTAACCTTTCTTCTGGTCCATAACCTTTCCGGTTTACCAGATACTGCAGCTTGCCTCTTATGATCCTTTATTCCAAGATGGAGGGATCTTCAAATTACTCCTGTCTTTCCTTCAAAACAGGAAAAAGTGTCAAGTAAGATATATTTGTTGCAAGACAAGGGTTTCAACAAATACACATGAAAGAAGTATGGTATACAAAGGGCAGCAGGTAACTGTAACATATGAGACTGGATTTATCCTTCTGATTACTATATATAGGCCACTGTGTAATGGGCTAGTTTCATAGTGGGCACTCTCAGGCGTATATTCCGTATACCAAGCCATACCCTTTCACCCAGTAGCTGCTTGTTATACAGTAGCTGCTTGTCTACATCTATTGGTGTATCTTTTTTGCGCAGAAGGCTAATGACTCAGGATGTGCTAGACTTGCTCCCATGCTTTTTCACAGGTTCTTTAAATGTTCATCCACATCGGGAATTCCCCGTGAGGAGAATGCCACCAGGAAAACAGTGGGATGAAAACTGTAGATCAGTTAACATGTCTGTGCTCTATGGATTTGTGTTTATTATTTTGCTGCCAAATTTTCCTGGTGTTCAGAGACAAAAGACCTTAAGTGCTGTTCCAATGTTCTCTGAGCAGCCCCATTAGTTTGGGAGTTGTATGCAGACGAGAAGCTTAACTGAATGCCCATTTGTTTAGAGAATTCTTTTCAGAATCTGGAAATAAAATGTGGCAATCTATCTGAGACGATATAATCTGGTAGCCCATGAAGTCTGCAGACTTCTGTAGTGAATATGCATGCCAATTCTAAAGATTTAGGCAGTTAAAGCAGAGGCAGAAAACTAAACATCTTATATTATCTATCCATAATGATCTGTATGACAGGAAGGTCTACAATAAAAATCAATAGACAGACTATAAGGGTATGAGGGGTTTTGTACCGAGCACTGTACAGGTTTCAAAATATGCTTTTTTCTCTTGTCTGGAAATTAGATCACCACAATGAGTGAAGATTAGGGAACACATCCTGCAAGCCATAATTTTTACCGACCGCAGGCATGGTCCCATAGCCGAAAATAGTTCCATAGAATCGCGGCTAAGTGCCGCTGGAGGACCGACCGGGAACCGCAAAGTTTTCATGACAAAAATAGTTCCAGGGCATTTGCGGCTAAGTCCCCCTGAAGTCTATTCGCGGTTTTGGTCCATGCGAACAAGATGGCCGCCACATCGTGGTCGGCCATAGGAATTGCGGCCACCCAGACGAACACTTAGCCCACAGAGGTGCAAATTGCAACAATATATCAATTAAGCTTAACAAGCTCCAGGGTGGTCTCCGGTTCGTGCATCTGTTTGGTAAACTAACCATATAGTCCCAATTGCACAAACCTAGCATGTTTAAAATATTTTAGCCAGGTCTATTGCAGGGGCCATAGTCACAGGGTAGGAGGCTGGCAAACAGGACCCTCCAAAAACCAGTGGCGAAGTTACTTTCGTCACAGCTTCTATTTAACATATTTATAAATGATCTTCAAATAAGCATTGCAAGTTATGTTTCAGTGTTTGCAGATGATGCAAAACTCTGTAAAATGGGGCCTGTCCTTAATGGTGGAGAGATGTGTTTTAAATGAGCTTCTCTCTAATCTTGACTATTAAAACACTCTTCAGCCTCACACAGCTTAAAATGAGTAAAACCAAGTCACTCACTAGTCCTTAGCTCTCATTGTGAACTGGTGTAGCGGTCTGCAACTCTACAACAGCCAGCTTGCTATACTTTTGAGAGCATGCAGTCTAGCGTGCACCGGGCGGGAGAGGCGGCCGATCTCCAAGTCCGGCGCTGCCTAGCAACCGACTGCATCGAATAGGAGCCCCATGATCCCCCCCCCCTTGGACCAGCCAGGGTGATCCCGGTCCACCTAAGGTAGGCTTCCCTGACCTAATGGGAGCACCTGATGAAACCATGAGGGCTGCTGGAAAATCTAACAACCCACCTAACATGGCGGATGCCACACGGATCCCCTACATCATCGAGGAACAGCATAATTTCTTGTCCAAACTGGACAAAATATTCAATAATTTCTGGTGAAAACTTGAGCATCGGGTACACCAGACTGCCTTACAACAGCCAGACAGACATGTTATTTAATTTTCTTTTTTGTTGTATTTCATGTAAATTTTGTTTGTGTTTTGTGTCAACACCTACAAGATTTAGACTGTTTAAATGTTACACATGCTAGCAAGTCTTCTTTGATATTAAATTTCTATAGCTCTTTGATTCAAATAGAAGTTTAAGCATTGTAACTTTCTCCCCTTCTTTTTGGAGGAGATATTTTGTTAAAAAAAAAAACCTTCTTTAGCAGATAGTTAAAGGAGGAACACTATGGTCACCTAAATTACTTTAGCTAAATAAAGCAGTTTTAGTGTATAGATCATTCCCCTGCAATTTCACTGTTCAATTCACTGTCATATAGGAGTTAACCCCTTAAGACCGGAGGGCATACTATTACGTCCTTTTTAAAGCGGCTCTAAACGCCGCAGGGCGTAATAGTACGCCCTCCGGTTTTTAGTAACTTACCCGGTCCCCGGCGGTCCCACGCCGGCGATCGCGGTTGGGGGGACTCCCAGGGAGCCCCCCCGCGGCACATCTTCCTCCTCCGGTCCCTCCCGGTCATGTGAGAGTGAGGTCCTTGCGAGGACCTCACAATCACATGGCCGGTATAGCTGGGTGCAGCAATGCCAATGACAGTTGGTCCCCCTGCTGGCTGAAATCAAATAAAATAAATGTTAAATAAGTGTAAAAAAAAAAATTATACTTAGATCATATATTATATATATATGATCTAAGTATATATATACACATATACATGCACACACATACACCGTCTAGGTGTATTTTAATATTAATATATATATAATTATATATATATTAATATCAAATTACACGTAGACTGATACTGATTAAATATATATATAATTATTGTTATATATATATATTTATAAATAATATGAAAAAAATAAATATGTAAATACGTAAAAAAATAAAATATTAAAAAATATATAGATGTGTTTTATTTCGTTCTAACTGTATTGTGATATTAATATATATATATATATATTTATATCAAAATACACGTAGAACGAAATAATATATATATCTATATACATAAATATATGCGTATATATCACTATATACCTATATATAAATAAAAATATTAAAAGAAAAAAATATATATATATATACACATGTGTATATATACATATATTAATTCTACACATATATTTATGTAATAATTTTACATAATTAGGTATCCTAATTAATTACAATTAGCGGGACCTGCCTGACCACCCATGCCGAAAGTATAGGGAATTTAATTTGCTAGCACTATATTTAACCCTATAACTTTCCAAGACACCATAAAACCTGTACATGGGGGGTACTGTTTTACTCGGGAGACTTCGCTGAACACAAATATTAGTGTTTCAAAACAGTAAAATGTATTACAACGATGATATCGCCAGTAAAAGTGACGTTTTTTGCATTTTTCACGCACAAACAGCACTTACACGGACGATATTATTGCTGTGATACTTTTTACTGTTTTGAAACACAAATATTTGTGTTCAGCGAAGTCTCCTGAGTACAACAGTACCCCTCATGTACAGGTTTTATGGTGTTTTCAAAAATTACAGCGTCAAATATAAGGCTTGTGTTTAATTTTTTTCACATTAAAATTCGCCAGATTGCTTACGTTGCCTTTATGACCCTATGGTAGCCCAAAAATGAAAATTACCCCTATGATGGCATACTATATGCAATAGTAGACAACCCAAGGTATTGCAAACGGGGCATGTCCAGTCTTTTTTAGTAGCCACTTAGTCACAAACACTGGCCAAAATTGGCGTTTTTTGCATTTTTCACACACAAACAAATACGAACGCTAACTTTGGCCAGTGTTTGTGACCAAATGGCTACTAAAAAAGACTGGACATCGCTTATTTGCAATACCTTGGGTCGTCTACTATTGCAAATGGCATGCCATTATGGGTGTAAATTTATTTCCTGGGCTACTATACAGTCTCAAAGGCAACGTAACCAATCTGGCGAATTTCAATTTCAAATGTAACACGCTATATTTGACCCTGTAACTTCCCAAAACACCATAAAACCTGTACATAGGGGGTACTGTTTTACACGTGAGACTTTGCTGAATACAAATATGTGTATTTTATTGCAGTAAAAGCAAACAGTATTATGACATTGACAGTTAAAATGTCATGTAGAGGGGCGGAGCCTGGCATCCAGACTGAGCGGTTGTGCTGAACCTCAGCTCCCGCTCCAATCTACTTTTCTGGGGGTAAAACCCCAACAAAAACGGCACAATTGCACACTGGCAGGAAGTCATCATGAAGGGGACACCCGGGGGACTCACCCGACACAAAACACAAGCCTGTAACCCCCCGGGGACCCGACAACAAGCCTTGAGGCCTACCGGAGATCGAGCTTCGGGGAGGCGGCTGCTCCCCGGGGTGACTGACCTGGACACTGGTTCCTCGAGGCTGACATCTCCTACCCCCCCCCTCTGGACCGATGGGGGTCATCTCGGTCTGCACCAAACGACATGAGGGGCAATCGCGGGCTGGCGACACAGCTTGACACACCGCAGCACACAGGCAGCCGAGCACATGGAGCAACCAAAATGGCGGCGGCATCCACATTCGGCGAACTAAATAGTGTACCCGCAGGGGAGACTCACAGCGACATACTGCAGCGCGTGGAAGCTACATTTGCCCGATTCTGGCGCAACTTCTACAAAAAGCTGCACGCACACCCGGCAGCCCAACACATCGCCACAAAAAAAAAGCAAGCCGAGTGATCCCCAGGTGAACTTGAGAAAAGTATCACTGCACCGACAGACGGAGAGAAAGCGTCGACCCACACAAGGAGGGAAGAGACGCTCCACTCCAGGCAAGGCCGCAGCCCCCAAGCTACCTGCACGACAGAGGCGGCGAGGTGGCAACAGGAAACCCGGCTGCCAAGTTTCTTACAGCGACATAGCCTCAAGACAGGGGGCCCGAGCATGCAATCTCACGAAGCCGGTCGCCGGTCCGACCCAGAACTGGGTGACCTGTGTGCCCGACTCTTATCCGGCAGAACTCCCTTTACAACTCCCACACCACCCTTACCCACCCCTGTGGACACTTCTTCGGAAAACCCGGCGTCCCCCCTGCAGAAGGGGAATTGGCTAAAGAGGACTGCCTGACCAACACCGATCCACTCCCAGCTTGGCTTACAAATGGCATCGGGTAAACTGCTCTCACGAACTGGGACTTACCACAGGTTACCGATCTCTCACCTTCCATCTCCACGCAGTGTCTGCAGACATAGTACTCTACCAGTTTTCCCCTCCCTGGGGCCAATAACTACAATAGGCATTATTGTTTTTACGCTGCAGCAGTATATCGTTTGAATTTATCTATGAGAATTGAAATTTGCATGTTTAAACTTTTATTTTTCATATATATTTTTGTATATTTTTTATTTTTTTATTTTATTTTTTATTATAAGCACAGATGGCTCAAACACGCTTAAAAATGTGTGATTACTCTTAATAGTTTTTTTTTTTTTTTTTTATTATTTTTTTTTTTTATTTTATTTTTATTTTTTTTTATTATTATCCTATATTTTACAATGTGCTAGCCGTTAAGCGATTATTGCCTGCTCCTCCTCTTATTAGCACAGATAGATCAAACACAGTTCAAAAAATGTGTAACTACTCTCTAACAGTTTTATATCTAATATTTTGCTATGTGCCAGCCGTTAAGCGACTACTGCCTACTCCTCCTATTATAAGCACAGCTGGATCAAACATACTCAAAAATGTGTGATTAATCTTTAATAGTTTATTTTTTATTTTTATTTTTTATTATCCTATATTTTGCAATGTGCTAGCCGTTAAGCGATTATTGCCTGCTCCTCCTCTTATTAGCACAGATAGATCAAACATAGTTCAAAAATGTGTGACTACTCTCTAACAGCTTCAGATCTAATATTTTGCAATGTGCTAGCCGTTAAGCGACTATTACCTGCTCCTCCTAGTGTTAACACAGATAGATACTCTTGTTTATTATATTACTCTTGTTCATTATATTTAAAAAAATGTGCAACTGATCTACATATGCCATGTACCTGTGTTTTTGAAATGCTTATAATTGCTATTGTGGCATTGCAAGCATAACTGTCATCTCCTGCATATCAACAATAAAGAATTATAAAAAAAAAAAAAAATGTCATGTAGAACGAAAAAAATAAAAAAAAATCTTATTTTCGCCCATTTTTTTCATATTAAATTATGTTTCATAGCTAAATATTTGATATTAAATGAAAGCCCTGTTTCCCCTGAATAAAATGTTATATAATAAGGGGGGGTGCATTTAATATGAAAGAGGTGAATTACGGTTGGACAGACATATAGCGCAAATGCCAGGTTTTGTTTACGTTTCGTTCACAACTTGTACATTTGGCTGCGGTGTTAAGGGGTTAAATCACTTTGTTTCTGTTTATGCAGCCCTAGCCACACCTCCCCTGGCTATGATTGACAGAGCCTGCATGAAAAAAAACTGGTTTCACTTTCAAACAGATGTAATTTACCTTAATGTAATTTACCTTAAATAATTGTATCTCAGAAAATCCCAGCGGACGGCGGCAGGTGCGTGTAAAGATACCCACGACATCAGCACCATGCTCCAGCGCCCGACGGGCCCAAAAATGGCGGCCACGCCTGACCCAGAAACTAACTCCACATGCTCGGACTATGCCGAGGGAGATGCAATGGACCAGCAACCACCCCATGACACACATGCTGACCCAGATGCACTAACACCAGCCACCAAACTTGACATTAAAAACTTACTACTGGAACTAAAACGAATGGCAGCGGCAGACATGGCCATGATAAAAACGGAGATCCAAGCAGTCACAGACCGCGTAAAAGCCTCAGAGGAAGATATCATAGACATGCAGCAAGAAATAAAAGGCCTTAAAGACACGGTATCACAAATTACGTCCTCTCACTCAACTCTGCTCAACAAGCTAGAAGCAAATGAGGAGAGGAGCCGTAAATGCAATGTAAAAATCAGGGGAATCCCCGAAGACATCAGCCCGTCAGAGCTGCCACATTATATTAGGCGACTGTTAACCGCCATATTGCCTCACGCACAGGCCAAAAAACTGGCCATCGCGGAGATGTTTCGCACCCGCAAATCGCCACAGGCACCACCTCAAGCAACCAGGGATGTAATCGTCAGGTGCCACACACAGGCGGACAGAAACACCATCTTTGCAGCGCTGAGGGGCAAGACACCACTGGACTTTGAATCTGCAGGTCTGGACTTTTACCAAGACTTAACACGAACCACACTCCAATGGAGACGAACCCTACGCCCAGTGACCCGACGCCTCCAAGAAGCCAAGATAACTTACCGTTGGACAACGCCCAAAACCTTGTCTGTCGACCACAACGGCACTACCCTGCACCTCACTTCCACCCAGGAAGCAGACTCTTTCCTCAACTCGTTGAAGCTCCCAAAGAGACCAGAACCAGCTGACGAGCCCACCAGCTCACATGCATGGGACCCCAACAGAACCGTTCCCTTCGTGCCGAGGAGGAGAGAAACCCTGATAGCGGACGCTTGACACGCTTGATTGTTGCTTGGCATGCTGACATATTGCCAGAGTTATTAATGTTTTTCTTTTACCAGTTCTACGCTTACCTATATGTCAAGGGTTAAACACCAATTAAGGTAACTAAAGGGGCTCACACCCACGTGACACCTCCCGAAGCCACAGGGCCATCTTGCAGGTGACGATCCACATACCACTTACGTAATTAGCGGTTTCCGCGACACCTACGAAAACAACCGACAAGTTAGGGCCGACTCAAATACCACTAGTATAACCCCTCCAACCCCCCCCCCCTCCCCGAAGCCCACCAGATAAGGGGTCAACGACCACACACACATGGGACAACCACTCATGAGACCACCTAGCATGGCCTCACAGGTCATTGTGTGTATAGAGCTTCTCTCACGCTCCCCGTTCCCACTCAGCCCGGTCCATATAAATACATATACTGTCTCTCATTACTCATGACTATGGGGCCACACACCCTCAGCCCCCAACAATGCCCTTATGTATGCATACACATGATACATATGTATCACCTTCTGGTATAAGTCTCGCGGGACTGCAGTGCCAACCTGCATTTATTAGACTAACTTCACATGTGACCTTACTGTGTTATTCCTGCCTCATACACGGTACGCTAGATTAACTGTACGACTACAATGGTGTTCGGGTACCTCATACGGCCGTAAGGGGTACTAAATGTTAAATAATTATGTCTTCACTACACCGTCTATTGAGCATTACACAGGCAAAATTTAGGACCTATGCCTATACTTAACGATGCCCACCATGTATTGTTTTTCTTATTGTTACCATACTACCTTTCAATCGCTCAAGATGTAAAGGCACTGAGGGCTGTTATATGATTAGCTAGGCAAAGTTGAATAGCCTGTAATTGTTATTTATAATGCTGGCACCAGTATATGTTCATGCATAACATGTTTAAGGAGACCTACTGCTACTATACAAAAGACACTACAGCGAAGTATCTGAGTATTGATTATAAACGGCTGTCACTAAGCGACAACTTAATCCATTATGACCGGGACGGATACACAGCTGGTACTTAGCGTGTATTGTTAACATGGAAATTTTGTATGAGTGCAATGTTAAATCAGTCACCCTCCAAGACACACTAGAACAGTTTCACGCTTCATATCTCATTTCAGCAGATAGTAACCACTCAATAACGCCTAACTAATTGTTACATTGGAGGAGGAATGGTTAACTCATATTAAGCACGATTATATCTAATCAAGCAGTTAGGAACCTGTAACTGATGCAAGTAGCTAATCGCCTGTTGCGCTAGCGGGCTCCCATAATTTGAGCTATACTTACACAGCAGGGAAATGTTGAACCCGCACATTTATTTTATACACAGCTTACACACTTAATCTCATACAACTAGTTAATGCTAAGCGACATCAACTGCATATTGACTGAACCTGATTATAAAAGCACAGTTAAACCATAAAATATAAAAATGAGGTACAAGTACTGAGGAAATGTTAGATATCATTGTTATTGAACCCTATACTGTATTCTTACTGTACATTTCCCTCTCTTCATTATGTATCCCATCTATTATGCCTCAATAAAATACAGATTGATAAAAAAAAGAATTGTATCTCAATCTCTAAATTGAACTTTAATCACATACAGGAGGCTCTTGCATGGTCTAGCAAGCTATTAACATAGCAGGGGATAAGAAAATCTTAATTAAACAGAACTTGCAATAAAGAAAGCCTAAATAGGGCTCTCTTTACAGGAAGTGTTTATGGAAGGCTGTGCAAGTCACATGCAGGGAGGTGTGACTAGGGTTCATAAACAAAGGGATTTAACTCCTAAATGGCAGAGGATTGAGCAGTGAGGCTGCAGAGGGCATGTTCGATACACCAAAACTGCTTCATTAAGCTAAAGTTGTTCAGGTGACTATAGTGTCCCTTTAAAGGTATCTTTGGGGGGAAGTCTGAATTAGTCCACGATTTAATTGAAGGTTATGATTTTATGTTCTGCTATTATGTTTTTAAATTCCCTTATCCCCCCCTTATTCCAGGTACCTACTTTTGTATTATCCAACATATCTGAAATACTAGAGAAAGGAAGCGCATCTATTATTCTGTTTCTGAGTTCTATATTGTTTGTGAATTTGTCCCACAAACTTGTTAATTCTTTGAGTATCTGGGATTTAGTTCGTGCTTCTTTGATTAATTTTTTATTTACGTCTAATACCCAGAAAAATGACATTAGGTTTCCTACCCCAGTTTTAACTTTTTCCATTTTGTACCATGTTTCTTGGATTGCAACAATATTTTCCGATAGTAAAGTGTGAAAAAGTCTACTGGCCTGATAACATTGTATTATTTTCAGACAGCCCAAACCTCCATCCTTCCTTAATGTAGCCAAATCTTTCATTTTTACTCTTGCTTTCTTGCCACCCCATACAAATTTATGAAAGGAAGAGTATAATAAAGATAGCCAGTTTTCTGGGAAATTGAGTGGGATCATTCTCCATAAATACAACCATTTTGGAAATATATATGCTTTTAGAATATTGATCCTACCCGACCAAGAGAATGCCATACCTTTCCACTCCCTTACGTTTTTATTAGTTTGAGTTAATAGAGGTAAAAAATTGTCTTCTACTATGTCTTTTAATTCTGAGGTTAATGTTATGCCTAAATATTTTAATCTGTCCTTGTTTTCTGGTAGCCCTAGATTTTGTACAAGGAAGTTGATTAACCTTTTATTCATATGTTTTGCTATAAATATTGATTTCTCTATGTTCATTTTATATCCTGACACTTTAGAGGATTTTTTTTTTATCTCCTTCAGTAGCTCTGGGACTGAGGTTTTTGGTTCTTCTAGGTTAGTAGGATGTTATCTGCATATATATTTAGTTTACTTTGTTCTAGGGAGTTCGTAAATCCTTTAATGTTTTTATTTTGTCTTATTAGAATTCCGAGAGGTTCTAACACCATTATGTACAGTAAAGGGGAAAGGGGGCACCCTTGTCTTTGAGGAAAGACGAGACAGGGGGGATATGATAGAAACATTTCAATACATAAAGGGAATCAACACAGTAAAGGAGGAGACTATATTTAAAAGAAGAAAAGCTACTACTATAAGAGGACATAGTCTTAAATTAGAGGGACAAAGGTTTCAAAATAATATCAGGAAGTATTACTTTACTGAGAGGGTAGTGGATGCATGGAATAGCCTTCCAGCTGAAGTGGTAGAGGTTAACACAGTAAAGGAGTTTAAGCATGCGTGGGATAGGCATAAGGCTATCCTAACTATAAGATAAGGCCAGGGATTAATGAAAGTATTTTGAAAATTGGGCAGACTAGATTGGCCGAATGGTTCTTATCTGCCGTCACATTCTATGTTTCTATGTTTCTAGTCCCATTTTTTTACTCTAAAATTTTGTGATGGGAATCCTGACTCTGTTGTTTTGGCTGATGGGGAACTGTAGGCGGCGGATATAGCTTGTAGAATTGATCCTGTGATTCCGTATTGTTTTAAGGTGGCTAATATGAAGCCCCGCCCAACCCTGTCAAACGCTTTCTCTGCGTCTATTGACAGTAGTATGAGCTACCCAGTTTAGTTGATTTCCCGGCCTAGAATTTTCAGGCCTAGATACGAAAAGTGTTCCCTTGCCCAGAGAAATTTAAAGTTGATCATAATCTCTAATTTCATTTGGGGGATTATAAAAAAAGAAAGAGCCATTGTCTTAGAATTGTTTAATTTATAATCGAGAAACGACTATTGCCAATACTTCCAAGGTTATAACATATAAAAGTGGAGAGAGCAGGCAACCTTGTCTGGTACCACTTTTTAATTTAAAAGAGTCAGAAAGGATGCCCTGGCCTATTACTTTTCCTGTTGGATTCGAATATAGCACCATAATGGCCTGATGTATCCTGTCTGACTCGGCACTTACCTCAAAAGCTGCCTCTTAATCTGCAGCAGAAGCCGTGGCTCCTGTAGTGAACAGAGCCACAAGTTGGCGGCAGAACACACGACACCCAACGCTCCAACAAAAGGCGGAGGAAACCACTGCAAGCCAGCACCGGATCTCTTAAAGTGTCCAAGGTGCAATCCTGCTTCAAGTGTTTGGCTCAGCCGACTTGTTCCCAGCAAACCTGCCCGATAACCACACTGTAACGTGTCTCTGTACGAGAGGGCTGCTAGACCTTCCGTGGCAGAGCTATGTATGGCCCCAACAGGGCATAAGTTGAATCCCAGGCTGAGATATGGTGCTTTGTACCCGTGGTATGGTGTCCTGCCGTTGCACCCAGCGCTACTGCAGAAAATGAGTGAATCTTGTCTCTGCTTGTTACTCCTGGGACTCATGGCTAATTAATCTGGAGGGCCTACTGGAGGTTTTTCTTTTCTTTTTTTTATTATACTTTTATTACACTATCTGTTAATTTCAGTACATGCAATATACTCACTGATCTAACATTATCTGCCACATATACTGCATTTTTATCTTGTTTATACCTCTACATATCTCAAAAGTGCAGCATACTTAACATATGTCCCGTAAGTCTTATATTTTGCTTGTCTAAGGTGACCTTGTCACCTTAATAAGGGACTTTTGAGCGTGTGTGCAGGAGAAAATGGATATTTTTTATATATATATATATATATATATATATATATATATATGTGTGTGTGTGTAAAAAAACAGATAAAATTCGTATCTTGTAATACCTTTTTTATTGGACTAACATAATTTTTTTTTATTTTTTTTTAAATTCTTTATTTTTGCAGTGCTTAAAGTTTGACAAACATGCTCGTATCGCCAAGATAGCTGGTACAAGCAGATGAAATAAGACATATTAGAAAACATCTTGGCGTTCATAAACAGCACTTTTTTTTTTTTAAAGCTTAGTAAATTATATGGCTTAGGTATAGTTAAGGAGCATGAGTATCGTCATGCATGATAGTATAGGCATAGCAGGTGATAAACAAATTAAGCATGTTATATAAGTACATCTGAGCATTTTAAGCAAAACTTGTGAGGATCAGGCTAAGTAAATAAGACATTGCTAGTAATACGACTGGTTAGGCATTAATCGTAATGGCCTAACATGCTGGAATGTACATGACACAGATGGCGTTATTCACTAATGAGACGGGCTGTAACGTGAACTGCAGGTAAGAGTCCCAATATCCGAATGTGTGAGGCTAATCATCCGACCTGCTTCCGCCTCGTGGCAGCGGGCCAGTGCTTCGGTGGTATGGTATTTTCAGCCGGTGCCCCGCTTGCATAGGGGTGTTGCCGTTGGGGGGATTATCCGGTTGAAGCCGACTTAGTCGCCTGTCCGTGAGCTCCAGGGAGGAGAGTGCCGCGCCGGGCCCCCGACGGGAAGCCTGATTGCAGGTATTGCCACTTCACACGGCCTCGGTCGATGCGTCCCGAACCTCCATGCTAGGCCCCCGGCAGCTACAGTCTTTGTGTGAGTCCCTGTGTGTTTAGGGGGAGTTGTAATGCTTTGCTCCCGTGGGGGGGGGGGGGGGGAGAGAAGATCTCCGGTCAGTTGAACTCTGCAGTTTGGGAGTGCGTGGGTGTGCCGCCATACCTGATGACTGTTGTGGTGTAGGAGGCGCTGGTGGACTCCGGTGCTTGTCAGCCATCGGGTACTTGTGGTCGGGAGGTAAGGTAGACTGCCTGTCTTCTCTCCGCTGCTCTCCTGTAGCTTTTGCCCCTCTGCATCTTTTGCAGTAGGTTCGGTCGCCGCCATCTTGGGTGAAGGCCCGACGGCCCGGCGGTGTCTCCGAGGGTGGCTCTGGGGCATGGACCCTATAGCAGTTTTACCATTCATATTGTCAGTCAATGCGGTCTACTGGTGACTACTTTGTGTGTTAAAGTCTGAAGCATTTCTTATCAAGACGACACATAGAATTCAAAGTTGAGGTGTGATACAGGGGTTAAAGCGACATGAGTGTAGATAAGACACAGGTTTGTTAGAAAATAGACACCATCTTTGCAGAGGGTCATAAATATCTTTCTGAAGAGCAGAGTGAGGGGGGAGAGAGGGAAAATAAAAATAAACAAGCAGACAGTGCAGAGGATGGTACACTTTATACATGCACACACACATAAATATGTATATGCATAAACACATTTACATATACATATACATAAAGACATATACGTACATGAACTTACAAGATACAAATTTTATCTATTTTTTTTACATCTACATCACTGGACTAATACGGCTACAATTTCTACTTGAACACTATATATATATATATATATATATATATATATATATATATATATATATATATATATAAAATCTGTGAAATAATACAATGTGAGCTTCTTGATCCAGGGATAAATCTGTCTGCCATTCTGGGGTCAAGATGGAATTGTTCCATAGTTTGTTGCAAAATTGGCTTTAAACTGGGTTTTTGCCTTCTTTTGGATCAAAAGCAAAACACAGATGTGAGGAAGGCTGAACTTGATTAACACATGTATCTTTTCAGCCATTTTTCCACAATTCATTTTAGTCTATCAAAGAATTCTGTAATCAAGAATATAGGGTACAAATTCTTCACAGTAATCTTTTTGAAAACATGTTAGACCATTTATAGACACAAAAAAGAACAAGAACTCTCATGCAGAAGGAAAAAGCTTAACAAAATCCTCTTTAAGGATTTCTTTATTTATTCGTCTAACATCAGAAAGTGGGTACACAGTCCTAGGGATGGTGCAGGGGGCGTTTATCTGCTTCATTTTTACCAAAAACCTTTTTAAGGTCTATACCTAACATGATTCCCTTATTAAATGAGGAACCTAAACAGTATAACTGTTTAAGTTTGTCAGTTAATAAGGGAGACATAGTAGGTACATGGATAAAAATAAGTGGTATTACCTGAGTCAATGATCCTACTTAGAAGACAGACTCCAACTCTTTCTCTAACTTAATTCCCAATAAATGAGTGGGTTGTGTTTTGCTAACCAGCACGACCCCAGCACTATAGGTAAGGAAGGAGATGAAATGAGCTGCATAACAGTAATTTTATGATGCAAACCCCTACCCTAATATGCAAAGGAATAGATTCCTTGGGTATAGTTGGTACCTAAAGGTGGAGTCTACCGTCTACAGCCAAGAGGAAGTTCTGTTTTTTTTTTGTTTTTTTTTATTTATTTAGTATTTTTGTTGTGCAAAAAGTTTAACATACAGGCTTGAGGTACCCCAAAGGCATTCCTCAGGCTTATCATCGCATAGTGTAGTGGGGAATAGAGGGGACTTGCACATTTTATATTATTATATTCTACCGAAGCGTGAACATTAAGTGTGTTAGTAAAGCGTGGAAGTAAAAGTAAAAGCGGGAGGGATAGGCATATCAAAGACACAGATTAAGGAATGTCTCCCACGTTAATATTAGAGTAAGTCCTTATCGTTGCTTTGTTGAATGACGAAATAGGCGGGCGTGAGCAGGGAGCAATCAGACACTTCCATTTGGAAGCGTCATTGCTCCCTTGTGCGCATGCGCGGCTTCGCCACACATTCATGCCGCCCTCTGAAGTCCTGAGCGCACTACCGCGCATGACTGACAGCTCAGCTCGCGGTCTTTGCCCGCCCCTCTCCTCTGCTGACAGGCTGGAGAGAGAAGGCGCGCACACAGTGCCTTCTCTCTCCTGCACACGTCAGACGTATTTTAATACGTCTGACGTGTACAGGGCCTTTTTAGGGCCCTGCATGATAGGAGGTCCCTCTGGTGGCCGTCTGAGTGACGGCCACTGGAGGTATTCCTATCAATCAATGTAAACACTGTATTTTCTCTGAAAATACAGTGTTTACATTAGATTGTCTGCAGGGAGCTATAGATCATACCTGAACAACTACATTAAGCTGTAGTTGTTCAGGTGACTATAGTGTCCCTTTAAGGTAGAAACGTGCAGTTAAACAATTAACATTAGATATGTCACAAACAAAATTACATATCATCACACTCTGTACTGGACATCTAGTTCACATGCACCTCCTTTTATTCTTTCTAGCTACTCTATCAACCCCTGCTGTATTGCAAAGAGGACAAACTCTGCTTTCCAGTGATATGTCATGTGATAGGCAGGGATGCTGGGAACTTCCTCTTCCTTTTCATCAAAAATGCATGGCATATTGGAAGACAATTTTTCCCTCAGTTCCCAGGAGGATATACCTTTTGATTTTTATTTTATTGGTGATGTATACCTCATTCCCATCTTAATGTTACTGGTAAGAAGCCGTTTTTCAGTATTTGATATTTTGGAGGACGTGTAACACATCCAAGGCCTGTCCTCCCAATAGTCTTAGGAGCATGAGTTTTACAGCTGGCTAGGACAAGCTATCCTGAGATTACCTTTCTTACCACATTGTAAACACAGGTCTTCTTTCCTCCTATATTGGTTATGTTAATTTAGTAAGCCCTGACTGTCACATCCTGTCCTGTTCTGCGGAGATGTCTGGCCTTGGCTTCTGTCTCTTTTTACAGTTTTACTTGGTTTTTCTGGTTTTCTATTCCATGTCTGCTTTTTTTATGCTGGGTTTTCCGGGTTCATTCCTGTATTCCGTTCCTGGAATTCCCAGTCTCTTGGATTCCTTTAAATGTTTGTTTTATGTTGCCACACCCGTTCCTTTTCCATTAATCCTTTTGTTTCAGTTGGTTCCTGCAGGCGGTTGCTACAAGTCCTCTACCTTTTCTTGCAGGTAAGTGCGGTGTGTGTTTAATTATTGTTTATTTAGTCATGCATATCTAGGTAGATAGGACCCACCTTAATTGGAGGACTTTGACGCAGTTGGTGGGCTGCATACATCTTGGCCATTTATGTATGTCTAAATCTCCAATGTTTATTACATATATAGTACTTAGTTATGTCTCCTCTTGTTTTGCCTTGCATCTCTGGTCTTGTTTTATTTTGTCTTGTATTCCCAGTTCATGTACATTCCTGTCCTGCCCTGTTCATGTTTCCCTCATGTCTTGTGTGCATGTTCTGGGTTCTGCTTTCTGTCCTGCTCCGGTTCTGGGTTCTTCTAATCTTGTCTTGTTTCTTGTGCCTGTTCTAGTCTTGCCTTGTTTCTGTACTGGATACAGGGCTCGAGTCCTGCAGGAACGCATGGGAACGGCGTTCCTGCACTTTTTCCAAAGCAGGAACGCCGTTCCCGTTACCAGTCCTGCAGGACTTGCCCTGCTACCTTCACACAGGGGAAATCACACGCTATGTTCCCTCTCCAGCTCTAACTCTCGCGAGACCCGTGGCTGTAAGAGCGTTGCCACGGTAACTCCGCACAGGCGAGTCTCGCGAGAGTTAGTGCTGGAGAGGAACACAGCGTGTTCCTCCCTCCACCGGACCACCAGGTGATCTCCCCGCTCCCTGACAAGGTAAGAAGCAGGGAGGGGGGAATAAAACAAAAAAAACTAAACACATGAAGTTTAAAAAATAAATGCTTCCCCCCATCATCGCACACACACACACACATCATCCAGCGCACACACACACACACACACACATCATCCAGCACACACACACACACATCATCCAGCGCACACACACACACATCATCCAGCACACGCACACACATCATCCAGCACACGCACACACATCATCCAGCACACGCACACACATCATCCAGCACACGCACACACATCATCCAGCACACGCACACACATCATCCAGCACACACACACACATCATCCAGCACACACACAAACACACACATCATCCAGCACACACACACACATCATCCAGCACACACACACACACATCATCCAGCGCACACACACACATCATCCAGCACACACACACACATCATCCAGCGCACACACATCATCCAGCACACACACACACACTTCATCCAGCACACACATTATACACACTATGCACTCACTACAAACACACTGCATTCATTATACACACTCTGCACTCACTACAAACACACTACATTCATTATACACACTCTGCACTCACTACAAACACACTACATTCATTATACACACTCTGCACTCACTACACACTACACTCACTACACACTACATGCATTATACACACTGCACTCACTACACACTACATTCATTATACACACTGCACTCACTACACACTACATTCATTATACACATTCTGCACTCACTACAAACAAACTACATTTATTATACACACTGCACTCACTACAAACACTTCATTATACACACTCTGCTCTCACCACAAACACACTACATTTACTATACACAATCTGCACTCACTACAAACACACTGCATTCATTATACACACACTGCACTCACAACAAACACACTACATTCATTATACACACACTACACTCACAACAAACACACTACATTCATTATACACACACTACACTCACAACAAACACACTACATTCATTATACACACTCTGCACTGCACTATATGCATAGGAGTGTATTTTTTCTTAAGGCCCCTTCCCCCTCCCCCCCTTAAAAAAAAAAATTACACTCCTATGCATATAGTGCAGTGCAGGAATCTTGAGTTCCCACACTTTTTTCCCCAGGACTTGACCCCTGACTGGATACATGTCTGCTGCAGAGCCTCCCTATCCAGTTACTGGGAGGTCTGCATATCATCAAGCTCCTAGCTCTGGGGATCCGCGGTAGCTGCATCAGGGCCCTGGTATGTGGCGCACAAACGCTGGTGCTCAACACCAGGGGGCGTGTGGTTACCCTGCACCAGGCCCTGATAGTCCATTACCACGCTGAGAATCCCAACAACATCAGGCACTCAGGAGTCCTGGTCTCTGTACCGCCACCCGTGACGGTGGCTCAGGAAGAGCAAAGACCTGAGTATATGAGCTACTGAATGAAGGTGCTTATTTTGACAATTGACAGGACTAGTATAAAATGACGCGGGTATGGAGCATCCAGTGTTAGAAATGATAATGATTAACGTTGTTGTTGACATGAGGTGAACATACTGTGTCAATAATGATGTGAGGAGGACGCAAGGGTTCAGAATGAGCTTATTAGAAGTGACTCTTACTGCAGCCACATACAGGTAACTTGACAGCTTGCAGGCTGAATATCTGCAGGTTTTGCCAGCTTTTTTTTCACTGTACCTTAAATGGCAACATGCAGAAATAAATGCAGCATGTTTTAATTTTGGGTATATCTACTAAATACTAAATCAAAATTAGGTTCTTCTTTACCTTTAGGGGCTAAACCATTCACGAACAGTTAAACCCCAAAGTATGCTCTTCAGCTCAGTTTTTCTCTGTCCTGTTCACGGTCGCTTTCAGAAACTCTTGTAAAGGAGGTTTCGGGACTGCAGGGGTTCTGCTGATCGACTAAGAGCGGTCAGCTCACCATTTTTTTTTTAAAATCTTTATTTTTGCAATGGCAGATCGTATGGTAAGGTAAAATTTTTAGGCTTATGCAAAAGCCATATGATAGTACATATGTCAATTATATATTACAGAAAGGAAAAGACAGTAGAGAGTTATTTTGTTAAGGTTTTTCTTCCTGTTGTTAGCTCACCATTTTTAAAACAGTTTCAGAAGGTTGGAAAACTCCTTGACTCGGCTTTGCATCTTTGTCTTGTGTATTTCTGGAATCCCTGATCTTGGGTTGTTCTTTGGCCTTTATAATTAAAAATTCCTATAACTTTGGTCCACCAAAATGCGTTTCGCCAAAACCGGCTTCATCAGCTATGCAAAGAATGCCAGAATTGCACTAAACTCTTGTAATGAAGGTTCTTTTTGTTAGTCTTTTGATTTTATTGGTTTTATTATTTTTGTTTAATAAAGTATATGCTTTTTAATTTATCTGGCGGCCAGTTCCTGTTATCCTTGTACAGCGCTACGGAATCTGATTGCGCTATATAAATAATAAAATAATAATAATAATAAACAATAATCCTAGGATATAGGTGGTATGGTCCTTAGCCATACTATGTGCATTTATTGAGACATTTTAAAGCTCTATTCCTCTCACAAAAATTTTCAGTCTTTCCCTTTCCTCTGGCACATTTCCCTCACCCTTCAAACATGCAACTGTAACCCCTATTCTGAAAAAGCCCAGCCTTGACCCCAACTCCCCATCTAACTACCCCCCTATCTCGCTACTGCCATTTGCCTCCAAGATCCTTGAGAGAGTTGTGTACACCAGACTGACTGACTTTCTTGAAACCAACTCTCTGCTTGACCCCCTTCAGTCTGGATTCCGCGCTGGTCATTCTGTGGAAACGGCTGTGACCAAAGTATCCAACAATTTAATTGCTGCTTAATCTCGTGGCCATTACTTTATCCTGATTCTCCTTGATCTTTCTGCTGCCTTTGACACTGTTGATCATCAACAGCTTCTTCGCATTCTCCGTAATTTTGGTCTACGGGATACTGCTCTCTCCTGGTGCCCGTCCTACTTCTCCCAGCGCTCTTTCAGTGTTTCTTTCTCTGACTCTGCCTCTTCCCCCCCCAACCACTCTCTGTCGGCGTCCCCCAAGGTTCTGTCCTTGGCCCCCTACTGTTCTCTATCTACACTGCCTCCCTTGGTAAACTCATCAGCTCCTTTGGCTTCCGTTATCCTTTCTATGTGGATGAAACGCAAATCTACCTGTCCTCTCCTGATCTCTCTCCGCCCATCTTGACTCGTCTCTCTGACTGCCTTTCTTCGATTTCCTAAACTCAACCTGTCCAAAACAGAATTTCTGGTCTTTCCTCCCTTAAGTGTTACTACTCCCGTGTCTGTCTCCATCCAAGTCAACGGCGCTACCATCACCTCTACCTTGCAGGCTCAATGCCTGGGTGTTCTTTTTTACTCCAACCTCTCTCTTCACCCCTCATGTCCAATCAATCGCCAAATCCTGTTGCTTCCATCTCAAAAACATAGCACGCATCCGCCCCTATTTAATCCCGGATGCGGCTAAGGTGCTGGTCCATGCTCTTGTTCTCTCTCGCCTGGACTATTGCAATACTCTTCTCAGTGGTCTTACGTGTTCCCATATTGCACCGTTGCAATCTATAGTGAGTGCAGCGGCAAGTCTCATTTTCCTGTCCAATCGCACCTCCCACGCCTCCCCACTCTGTCAGTCCCTGCATTGGCTTCCAGTTAGATAGACACACACACTAAGAGACAGACACTAACAGACAGACACACACACTAACAGACAGACACACACACACTAATAGACACACACTAAGAGACAGACACTAACAGACAGACACACACACTAACAGACAGACACTAACACACACTAACAGACAGACACACTCACTCACATTAACACTCACTTTTTTTTATTTATTTAACCCCCCCAGTCTCCTTACCTTAAGGAAGGCTGGGGGGTTCTCCCTCTCCCTGTGGCTGCTGGGCTGGCTGCTAGGCGCGGGCTGCTGGGCGGACGGCGCTGGCGAGGGAGCACTTTCCCCTGAGCTCTCTGCCGGGAGGCTGGGAGGCGGAGCCAGAATATGATGTCATCTTCTGGCTCCCAGCCTCACTCTGTGGGCGGCGCGCGAGGGAGCTGAGCAGAGAGCTCAGGGGAAAGAACTCCCTCGCCCAGCAGCCCGCCCGCGCCTAGCAGCCCGCCCATCCGGCATGACGCAAGGCTAACAAGACATTTGCCCTGGGCGTTTGGGGGCGGCTTTTTTTGCCGCCCCCTGGAAAATGCCGCCCAAGGCAAATGCCTTGTTTGCCTCGCGGCTAATATGTCCCTGACTCCCACCTCTAACGTTCGCCTCCAAGACTTTTCCAGGGCTGCACCTCTTCTGTGGAACTCCCTTTCCTTCTCTGTGAGAATTTCACCCAGTCTCCACTCATTCAAAAAAATCATTAAAAACTCTCTTCTTCAAGAAAGCATATCGATTAAACTGTTAGCAGGTTTTTATCACCCACCCCCCTTGAGTCCTCTCCTGCAACTGTCAAAAATTACCTACTAAACCCTCAGTGAATACTCTTCTAACAACCTACTTTGTACCCCTACTTTTACCCTTTGTTTCACTATACCCCACTCCCTCTAGAATGTTTAATAAAGAAGCACACCACATTTTTTTTTTGTAGATTGTATTAAGTTTGAATTGGTGTATCATTTTATGTTATTTCACTTATTTCATTTTATTACACTTTATCACTTTGTAAATAACCACTATTCACTAACTGAAGCAAGCACTTTAGCGAGTAGCAGCTGTCCTATAAAAAGTAGCAGCAGCTTTGGAAGTGAGCCCTCGGTATGGTAGCAGAACCGGCACAAAACGCTAGTGAGCACAGCGCAATCTCAGGGGCAGTCAAGTTACGTGGAGGAACAGTTGGTCAGATAACAGTAGAGCTTGGCCCAACATTACTGCTCAGCCAGATAAAAGGTGAAACTTTCTAAAAAAAAAAACCAAAAAAAAACCCAAAACAACAATATACATAATTTAACAAGATATCATTAAATTTCATAAAACTTTGAAAAAAGTAAACTAAAATTTTTATTTGAATTCTGTTTTGGCCTGAAAGCAAATATGAATATGAATCTGTTTAATATACAATAATTAAGCAATAAGTTACAACATTAATATATATTTTTTATATTTCTTGGTATTATGCTCAAATATATGTATAGAAAATACAAGAAATATCATTGTTGTAATATTATATGTCAATTAACTACAATAATGTATTGCAAATGACAGACTTTAACAGAAAATAGCAGTAACAATGAATAACAGTACCATACAATACAGAAAATGGACAAACTACTACATTTAACTTACAAATGTCCCAGCCCTTGGCTGGGGCAAAGGAGGAATAAGAGGCAAGAATGAATCTAATCAATTCCTTTTTATTCCTAGTGGAATGCTTTCTGGGAGGTAACTTTCCTGTAATAGGCTGGTCTGTAATGTTACTGCCAGAAGCACATGGCATAAGGAAACCAAATAATAATTAGGCATCCAACGTGCGACCCGTCAGACCTCGAGGTGCAGCCCGCCATAGGGCCACGCTGAGAGAGCCCATCAGGTGGCCCGGGCACTTAGTGCCACCCAATGATACGGTCTCTAGGGGCCCGGTCAGCATCGCGGCCTTTTAACAGCACGACTGTGCCCCTGTGATGACATCGGCGATGGGAGGAAGTGAACGACTGTAACACAGAGTGCAACGTGGGAGGAGAAGGCAATGGACGCAGAGTGGGAGAGATAGACACATACACACTCACTTACAAAACATACACTGTCTCACTGACAAACACACACTCACTAACAGACACCAAACAGACTCACTAACAGACACACACAAACTAACACACTCAGTAACAGACACACACAGTAACACACTCACTGACACACACACACACTCACTGACACAGAAACTAACACACACACACTGACACTCACTAGCATACACTGTCTCACTGACAAACACACACTCACTAACAGACACCAAACAGACACACACAAACTAACACACTCAGTAACAGACACACACAGTCAGGGCCGGATTAACATAGGGGCTGATGGAGCTGCAGGCCCAGGCCCATGGAATAGGCCCATTTAAAAAAAAAAAATCTTTTTTTTTTTTACACACTACTCTTAGGTTTGCCACCTGACTGGTATTTTACTGGCACAGCCGGTATTTGAGGCTGCCTGGCCGTGCCGGTATTGCAGTAATACCAGCAATACAAATGCAGGTATTTTTCTCAGAATAAATGGAGATTACTCTGCAATACCAGCACCGGCCAGTAGGGGTCACTGTGTGTGGAGAGAGGCAGGTATAGGAAGTTACAGCATATCCCTGCCTCTCTCTACTACTCACTGATCCATGAGGGAGCAGCAACACAGCACAGAGTCCAGACAACAGCTCTACAGTAAGTGAGGGATGGGGGGAAAGATAGTAGGGACACATGAGGACACTGAGAAACTAGGGGACACATGAGGACACTGAGACACTAGGGGACACTAAGGGACATATGGGGACACTCAGACACTAGGGGACACAGACACTAGGGGACACTGAGACACTAGGACATATGGGGACACAGACACTGGGAGACCTGGGAACACAGACACTTGGGGACACTGGAAAACATGGGGACACTGGGACACATGGGGATTCTGAGACACATGGGGACGCTGTGAGACATAGGGACATTGGGAGACACTGAGACATTGGGTCACGGAGACACTATGTCCCCATTTCTTCCAGTGTCCCTAGTGTCTCAGTGTCCCCAAGTCTCCCAGTGTCTGTGTCCCATGTCTCTCAGTGTGCCTAGTGTCCCCATGTGTCCCTATAAGTCCCAGTGTCCCCATGTCTATGTACACAACTGTCCCCATGTCTCCCAGTGTCCCCAAGTGTCTGTCTCCCAGCCAGTGTCCCCTAGTCTCCCAGTCTCTGTGTTCCCATGTCTCTGTGTCCCTAGTGTCTTAGTGTCCCCATGTCTCCCAGTGTCTGTGTTCCTAGTGTCTCAGTGTCCCCATGTCTCCCAGTGTCCCTATATGTCCCAGTGTCCCCATGTCTATGTCCACAACTGTCCCCATGTCTCCCATTGTCCCCAAGTGTCTGTCTCCCAGCAAGTGTCCCCTAGTCTCCCAGTGTCTGTGTTCCCATGTCTCTGTGTCCCTAGTGTCTTAGTGTCCCCAAATGTTTCAGTGTCCCCATGTCTCAGTGTCTGTGTCCCTAGTGTCTCAGTGTCCCCATGTCTCCCAGTGTCCCCATGTCTGTGTGTTCCCGGGTTTCTCAGTGTCCCCATGTCTCTGTGTCCCCGGGTCTCACTGTGTCCCCAGTATCCTAGTGACATGGGGACACACTGAGACATTGGGACACTGGGAGAAATGGGGACACTAAGACACAGGGAGACTAGGGGACCTGGTAACATGGGGACACTGACACTGTGATACATAGGGACACTGGGGGACACTGAGACACTGGGTGACTTGCGAGACTGAGACACTGGGAGACAGGGAGACATTGGCAGCAATCCATCTATACAGCAGAATCAAACTGTGAGTAGTTTGTTGGTGATTTTACAGAATTTTCTATGATGTCACTCCTTGTGATTATACAAATGATTCAGGCTGGTATTTTTTCCCAAGAAAGGTGGCAACCCTAACTACTCTTCACATACTCTTGCTTAAAGGAGCACTACAGGGTCAGGAACACAATCATGTATTTCTGACCCTATTATGTTAAAACCACCACCACCCTGGCCCCTTCTTGCCTCCCTAAGTATAGTAAAATATAACTTGTATTCAAGTCTGCAGCTGCTGGCTCTGCCTCTGAACTGACTGTCTGCTGACATCATCAGAAATGGTGGTCTGAGCAAATTACAATACTTGCCCATAGGATTGGCTGAGACTGTTAACTAGGCAGATCAGGGGCAGAGCCAGCACAAGTTCAACATAGCCCTGGCCAATCAGCATCTCCTCATAAAGATACATTGAATCAATGCATCTCTATGAGGAAAGTTCAGTGTCTGCATGCAGAGGGTGGAGACACTGAATGGCAGTGCTGCACACTAGGCAGTACTGCCTCAGGAAGCACATCTAGCAGCCATCTAAGTAGTGGCCAGTGGAGTTATTTTATCTGAAAAGACAGTGTTTACTGCAAAAGGCCTGAATGGAATGATTCTACTTATCAGAACAAATACAATAAGCTGTAGTTGTTCTGGTGACTATAGTGTCCCTTTAAGTTTGGAAGCTTAAGAGGGATGTATGCGAACAAAACCTGTGTGGACTGGCTGACAATAACATTAGTTTAGGTAATGCTGTTGGTCTCTCTAACACTGTGGTATGTCCCCTCCTTTCTTCTACACTCGCTACATACACCTTTTCTCTGTCTCAGACTGTATACCAGGAACCTCTGCCTGCTAGTAAGAAGATAAGGAGACAAGTGGACCAGCGAGTCCCAGGGGGGAATACCACACTAACGAAAAATTATTCAGACATGAAAGAACTGTTTTGGGCACTCTCAAGGAAATAGTGCGGTCCTGACCCAGATTCCCATGGAAGTAAGACACCTGTAAGGGAGGTGGCTGTCCCTCATGTTTTTTTTTGTTTGTTTGTTTTTTTTCCTTCACTAAGTCCCCAGAAATCTCATGAAAGGAACCTGACTCATTAGAACAAAACATGAACAATCAATTCACAACTCTCTACAGAGGGGGGTCAGCAAGAGAACTGTAAATAGAAAGACAAATACCCCCCAATCTCACACAGAAATAGGTGAGGAAACCTCTTCTACTGCTCCTCATGGTTGCTTTGAACAGATGAAAGAAGAAACAAGACACCTTTCAACAGAGCATGCAGTAGCTTTACCAGATCCTGACTCCACTCTGTTTGCGGATAATGAGGAAAGGTACCATACTGGATTTGCTGTTGCTACAGAAGATCAGGTACGTCAAGCATCTTCACTTTCCTCACTCACATCTGCTCAAGACGCTGAATTGACAGCCTTCTCAGTGGCATACAAAATGCCTGAAGGAAGACATGCCAATATCTACACTGACTCAAGATATGCCCTGGGTGCAGCACATTATTTTGGATCAATCTGGAAGATAAGAAGCACCACTCAGCTGACTAAAAGCTGCCAACCAAGCCACAAGTGCACCAAGGGAAGTGGACAGAATGGTGTCCGCTAAAGAAACTTCTATACTCACCATGTAGATCCTACCTACAGATCTCAAGCTTCTGAAAGAATGACAAAGCAGCTGCTGACCCTGAAGAAATACAAAGCTGGAAAAACAGAAAGGGGCAACCTTTGAAGACTGGCTGTACTTCAACACTCTCAAGCTCTGTTTACCCAAAAACATGTACTGGGCAGTGAGCCCATGGAACTTTATACCTATCCAAGACCCTCATGAACTCTTTGATCTCTAAATACTCCTAAGCACCTAGCTAACTCTCAATATCCCTTTCAAGAATCCAGGTGACAAAGAGCTAAATATGCACTAGAGTCAAATATGCACTAGTTATAATAGACATTTTGTCAGGATGGCCAGAAGCCTAGCCGGTCATCAATGTGACAACCAAGACCATATACCCAATAGTGCATTGTGAAAGTTGCAGAGATCACTCAGTGGATTCATTGTTCCATATTCAAGACTCTCTCTCTCTCTGCAACATGAGAAGTAACATTTGTTGATTTTGACACACTTTTGACTCTAAAGAAAAAAAGATACCAACAAGTAGGTGTTTGATGGCCATAATAATGCCTGACCACCTGCCATCGATGGAAAGCCGAGGACCCCAAAAGGAGACCTCGTGAAGCTAAAGAGATCCAAACGCCAAGCTCCCTCAGGATTATTTGCCCATCCTGAGTTTGTGGTGATATTAATATTGACTAAATGATCCGAGTCCACCTACGCTGATGTAGCGTGGGACAGGTTTAATACTACAATGCATAAGCAAATGCGCCCTAGCCAAGGTTATTATGTCCATACACATAATACATGACAAGGTACTCTTGACACACCACATTCATGCTTCAGAACATAAAGAGGAGCACCCCTCTAAAGGGAAAGTTTGACACATATATATATATATATTGATGCCATAGGTGTGCCAAGGGGGGTACCAGATGATTTTGCAGTAAAAGGAAAGTTTGAGTCCATTTTCCCAACCGTCACTGCTAATAATAATAATATTTTGATTTGCATTTATTATATCTATTGCAACCAACAACGTTTACCTGTCACCATGACTTGTTGTGCCTATATTCCAGATAACACAGGTCCATATGGTAATGTAAGCTTGTCTATTTATGATGTCCCTCTGAAAAACTAAGAAGACTTTAAGAACCGTTACTTCATAGGGTTTTGTGCCTTTGGGCTAACCTGTCTTCTGAAACTAACCAATAAAGTTTATCTTTTAGAATATTAACATTTCATAGGGGGGACTGATGTAGAATTATTAAAAATCTGTATTGAACTTGTACTGAATTATTGTACTAACTCCATTTTAACCTCACACTGTAACAAACCCTCCATTTTGTCCTCATTACCTGACAGATTCTCCATCTTAAACTACATTACATGACAGAATTTCCCAGCAACATTTAATACAATGAACAGAGACTGTATTTTCTATAAAGACATAGCTGACTCCGGAATTATTGAATCTCCTGTAACATGCAACAAAGTATAACCAAGGCCAGAGCCAAGGCCATGAGAACACTGTACTAATGAAATGTTCTATTCATAAAAGAACCTTG
This sequence comes from Pelobates fuscus, assembly GCF_036172605.1. Lineage (NCBI taxonomy): Eukaryota > Metazoa > Chordata > Amphibia > Anura > Pelobatidae > Pelobates > Pelobates fuscus. The sequence continues at coordinate 53,951,834 of NC_086323.1, forward strand.
GACCTGACCACAAGACCTGACATCACTGACTGTGTAAAATGACGCTCAAGCCCCCCTTTCCACCGAGTAAACCTCATGCTGGGAAAAATGGCGCCTGAGCCTTCTGTCCACACCCTTGTCCAGAACAATACCACCTCCCGGTGGGAGGACACCTAGCTAGTCACTCAAACCCCTGAGCCAATTAATAATATTGATGGGTGGACACTGATATAGTCACATAACATTTAATCCAATTAATGATGTTTATTTGTTATCATCTGATATTCAATGATGATGTCATTTTGCCTTTAAAAAGGTCTGCATAACTGTTTTCCAACCAGATGGCATTAAATTTTCTGAAGTGCTTTTAACCTGAACTCCATGTGTCAGTGTGAGCTTACTTCTGCGTATACGCAATTTAATCATCTCAGATTTGGACAGGAACAGATAGACATTTAAACATATTTGTTTATCTCTAAATTAATCTACATCAAAAGCATAAATTAGAAAGAGATTAGCATAGAGTATGTGTTTTCTTAAAGCTGCATCCTATGAGTTTCCCTCCAACACCATCTCCATCAGATACATGACGCTTGGGAGGTATGACCATTTTAGTGTTTTTGGTCGATAAGATTCTGTAAATAGGCCCATCATAATTGTCAGCACCAGGCCCACTGGGCTCTTAATCCGGCCCTGCACACAGTAACACACTCACTGACACACACACACACACTCACTGACACAGAAACTAACACACACACACTGACACTCACTAGCAGACACACACTCAATAACAGACACACACAAACTAACACACTCAGTAACAGACACACACACACACACACTGACACACAAAAACTAACACACACACTAACAATAACACACATACACACTCACATTTTTTTTTATTTAATCCCCCAGCTCCCTACCTTTGGAAGTGCTGAGGGTATTCCAGATTTCCCTGGGGTCCAGTGGTGCTGCTGGGCGGTCCTGCAGACGGCGATGGAGCACTGATCCTCCTGTTCAGTTCCCTCGCGCACCGCTTACTGATGCCAGAGCCGAAGTGACGTCATATTCCGGCTCCGGCATCACTGCGGTGCGCGCGAGGGAGCTGGGCAGAGAGCACTCTGGGGACACCACTGCCAGCCTGGGGGGGTCCTGAGGTGGCCAGCTCCTGGGCCCCTCCAGGAGAAGAAGCTGGCAAACTGGCATACATACCTGGGTCGCAGGGCGGGGCCTCCTGGTGCAACCCGACCGCGGTATGTACACCATTGGGAGGGATGTTGACTTTAATAATATTTGTTGGCAATGACCCTATTTGTTATTCCTTAATTAATTAATAATTAATAACGCTGTGGACTAATATTTCCAACAGTATAACCTGTGTCCGTTTCTTAATGGAGTTTGGGGTAAGGTTAGCGCGTATGCTGGTAAATCTGACTGTGCGCCTGTCATGTTATTGAGCAACTTTGCAACTGTTGGAAATGTTTTTGTTTCTTGTCAGAGTAACACCGGCTACTAAATAGTATTTTTGCCATAGAGCTGCTCAACATATAATTTTCAAATTCTGATTTAATAAATTGAGCTGAAAATGTACAGCTGAAGACATACCTGTGGACGGAGCTCAGTGGAACGCACATGGAAGTGTGCTCTGAAGAATCCATTGCTTCTCTGCCAAGTGAAGCAATCTGATGCCACTCACAGGGCTGCAAGGATAGAAAGGAGGACTCAGACAAAGGAACATTATCAATGAGCTGTGTCTCCTGACAGGTATGCTTTTACTACTTCTATATCTGGTTGAATATACATACCCAGTGGATTATTTGGGCTGTATTTTACGTATTTGTCTATTTTTTTAACAGCTCTAGAGTGTAGTGCAAGTTTGTAACACTATTTACTGTGTCGCTTTCTATTAGTAAAAGTATTTGTAACATCTTGCTACATTTTTCTATACCATCTACACTTGTTTATATTTTGGCTTGGACAATATAAGTGGGCTTGATTAGTATTATCGAAGTCAAGCATGTCAAACTCACGGTCCACACAATTAATATCTTTGTGGCGTGCCTGAGGAAGCAGTGAGGAGCAGGAAGGGAGACCACAGGAATAGGCCCACACCAGCACCCAAAAGTAGGGAGCAATAAATAAAATGATTTGTGAGTGTGTGCAAGAGAGTATATGTTAGTGAGTGTCTGTCTGTCAGTGAGTGTGAGTGTCTCTCAGTGAGTGTGTGTGTGTCTGTCAGTGAGTGTGTGGTCAGTGTTGCGATGGCCGCAGCTGGACAGGGAAGGATTTGGAGGTGCACGCAGGCACACAACACCACGTCACATTCAGATGTGACGTCAACATGCTCCACCTTCACAGGGTTTCAAGGACTAGCGGGCTTTGGCACAGGGTGCAAGTCCTCTGCCTTTTCTTGCAGGTAAGTGCTGTGTGTGTTTTATTATTGTTTATTTAGTCATGCATATCTAGGTAGATAGGACCCACCTTAATTGGAGGACTTTGACGCAGTTGGTGGGCTGCATACATCTTGGCCATTTATGTATGTCTAAATCTCTAATGTTTATTACATATATAGTACTTACTTATGTCTCCTCTTGTTTTGCCAATTAGAGGTATACCTGACACTGGACTCTGGAGTCGCATACTGGCAGCAGCAATGTGAGTGGAGTCTGCTTGTTGGCTAATATTTTTTTTTTTTTTTTTTTAACAGGGGCTGGGGTTTAGTAGAGGGGGTGCTGTAATTTAGTATAGAGGGGGGGGATTGGGATTTAGTATAGAGGGGGAACTTGGGTTTAGTAAAGGGGGGCTGGGGTTTTTATACTGTACTTTTCAAAATACGTTCTGGTGACTACTGTGGGGATATTTATAGGATAATAATAGTAAACAGTTGAGAATTACCCACTATTTTAATTCTCAGATCCCAAAGAACGTTATCATATAAGCGGAATGTATTCCATATAAAGAGAATCACAATTTGTTATAAAAATAGACAATTTATTGTGACATTTTAAAATAATAATAATAAGTAACATGCGTGATAATAATCAATGGAAATTCAGTATAACATCAATATGAATACAAATGGTAATATAAAAACATCCCTTAATGACTAAGACAAGATTTACGACTGTCTTCACAGAGAAAGAATGTGAAAGTTTCACACAGAGAACAGAGTGCAGCGTGAGGTCGTAAAAACTTTAGTTGACAGTTAGAATAACCCTTTCAATGCTGGCTAGACCTCTTCTAGGCATTTAAGATCTATTCTTATGTAATTTTAAATAAAATAACATTTAAACCAGTCATTAGTCATTTCCTGGATCCATCCAATGAGAAGAAATCTACATGTTCTATAAGCTGAAATTTTTTAATTTGCCTAAACAGATATTTAATCTTATTTTACAGCAAATCAATACAGCTGGATAAATATCACGATATGCTAACATGTGATATGTCACATAAATACAGAATTCTCGTTTTTATCTGCAGAATAAAAAGTTTAATAATGTATTTCTTATTAACTAAGATTTCTAAATATCGAAATCTGATCGTGATTTATCCAGTCATATATCATGCTATTAGATTTTTTTTAAATTAATTAAATTAAGCCAGTATATTTACCAGTTAAATAGATATTCTCACCAGATGTTCTCGGGTAGCTAAGTGTCAAGGAATGTTTCTCTGTCTTTTCTTTCTTAGCCTGCTTCCGACTCTTTTGATTTCTGCATACCTCCTTGCATCTGCCTTGATCTCCTTTGATTGCCTCTCTCTTCCCTTTGTCTTAACTTTTTAAAGTGACAGATTCTCTGTTTGTCAGTGGATAATAACCCAATAGGAACACTGGCGGTGTGGTTCCCTTCTAGATAACCATTTTAGTATTTGGACTATAGATGGCAGTCTCATCCCACTAAACATACCTATCCAGGAAAAAGTTAACTTTTCCTGGTGGCTATTTTGACGTCATTTTCGTTATCTTTATGGTTACTATAACTTAAGTTTACTCGTCAGATCAAACGGTTTCTTTAAGTTTTGTCCAGACTATGTGTCTCCAAATTCTGCAGTAATTCCTAATATGACAGTTCTTAAACTTAATTTCAACTTCCACTACAATGGGACGTTGTTAGATATAGAAAGTAAAATTTAATTATTTAATCTTCTCTGTCACCTATGTCTGGGTTTAGAATTTATTCTATTCCATTAGCAATTTAGACAGTCTCTTGTCGCTTGGTTTGTTTATACTATACATTCCTTAGTTCTGGCAAAGCGGTCAGTTTTACAGAAGGGATTGAAATATTGTGTCTTTTGTTAATTTGAAAATAACAAAATGGATTCTGGTCTGTTCAAAGTGACTTCAGAATATACACTTTTAATTTCTATCAGAGCACAAAATGTCTGCCGATATAAATACCCTGACACTACATTCTATGAAAATTTAAGTTTGTGTTTGTTTTGCAGCCCACGTAAACGTAAACCTTGTTTATTTGGCCCGTGCTAGCCTTTGAGTTTGACATGCTTGATCTAAGTCCTTCTTGGGTTATCTTCTGTGGAGAATCTGTGGAGATCTCTAGTATATATGTATATTCTTCCATATGCCTTCAATTTCCATAATGTGGTTAGGTAAGATCGCTGTCCATCACTCATTTTGTGTGGAGATAGCTTTAGATTTACCTGCAGCTGGTTTATATAAGAATGCTGGTACTTTTTTTTTTTTGTAAATCATTATTTATTGGAGTTTACACAGAAGTTGAATATGTCATTGACATTGGCATGAGTATGTAGTACACACAATGCAGTATAAACAAAAATTGTCACACAACACAGGAAATGTAACAAAAATACATTAGAAGGCAGCAAATTTAGAGATAGACTTATGGAGTAATTTATGCCACTTCTGTATGTCTGGTAGAAAAGAAGAATTTTTTTTTTATATAGTAGGGTGCTTTACAGTTAAGTAGACCAACAAGTATGCGTCCCACCCTATTGGAGTCTGTGTAACAGTACATATTTTCTGTAGAGGGCTACTTTGTCTCAGTATTTTTCCTATATTTTTCCAATACCTCTAGATACTGGGCAGAGCTACTGCAGAAGAAGTGCCAATCCCCCCAGCTGTTATCAATGAGAACTGAAGAGAATATGTGCCCTGTCTATAGAGGATCCCACAATCTTGCGGGACCTTCCATAGACCTCAATGCTGTACTTTTGTTCATGGATGGCGGCGCCCATGAGTGACAGATTCAGGTAAGTTAAGCTCACCTTTGCCTGCCAATTCTGGTGACCAAACCTCCGCCCCCCTCTTCCCCCACAGCAATGTCACTGCAAAATATGTCCCCAGACATTGACAATGTCACTTTAAATATAGGCTGCAGAGTAAATAAGTGTCTGCTGGTTTAAAGGTGTAGCCACGATAAAACCAAAAGTGGTCTAACCATTTGGTTAATTACCACAGATTTCCAGAGTTTCTGAACCTCTTTCTTGACACATTCAACCATTCGCAGTAGGTGGCTGGCCTAATAGTATAGGTTGAAATCTGGGATGGCCAGACATCCCCTGGTCTTGGGCTGGGTCAGTTCCTGGAATTTTAGCCTGGATTTGCTTGCCTTCCAGATGTATTTGATCAGTGTTGTGTGTAGTGAGGTAAAGAAGGCACTAGGTATCTTTATTGGGAGTATAGTAAGAGAAAAATCTCCCCCTACTGCCGTGGATCACCTTAATTTTGGACTACTGCAGCATTACTTGGACTTTTATATATTAATATAAGTATTATTTCATATTATTTGTTCTTTAGGCGCACCCTTCTCTTCTCTTTCTCTTACTATACTTACACTGAGGGGACTAGAGGAAACCCCTCCCCCTATAGGTGTGCTGCCTATATCCTACACAGCTATATTTCCTGTGACATATCAGCGCTGACCCTCCCTTGTGATCTAATTAATTATATATTTGAGTAAATTCCGTACTTAATCAGCCCTTATGCAGTCACTGGTTCTATTGAGGGAGAGAAAAAGGTAGCATTATACACTTATATTTGGAAGGGGGCAGGAGCTGCTGCTGCTGTGCTCTCCCTGTGCTACTTCCAAAATGGCTTCTTGTTTCTCTCTTCTGTGGGCATTGTAACACCATCCCCTGGTGTTGTGAACCAATGATGGCCCATGAAAAAAGAGGCCAAGAGCATGACTCCCCTTACAGAAATTCCTTCTTAAAGGACACTAGGCATGTGCCTGTATGCTCTTAAGCAAGATTTTCCAAACAGATACCGACGAGAGGCTTTGCAGAATTGAAACCTATTACAGGATTAAAGAGACACATTTTTGTTTCCCATATTTTCTTGGCTTCCAATATTTTCTTGGCCCTCCAGAAAAAGAATCTTAGTGTTTCTGAACTACTGCAATAATTCTTCCCCACTTAAAATCTGATGGGGGCTTCCCCTAGTGCCATTATGGTCAAGCATACTTTGGATATCAGTTAAACTAAATATTTTGCTTAACTGATATCCATGGAGGTTTGTCCATAGGGGCACTTAAGGCAGCTTCCCACCTAATTTTATATGAGAAAAAATTATTTGCAATTGGTTAGAAACACTAAGGAGCTATCAAACTCTCACAATACTCTAAGAATCAGTATCTCTGTCTGTGTGTTCACTATATACTTGGGTGTTTATTCTGTAATCTGTTCCTATGATGAAATAAAGTGGATTTTAATCTCAAAGTAAAGATACTGATTAGAATATCATTCATCTACCTTTAAGGTGGGATATACTTTTTTTTTGTTTTCATACACTTAATGAAAACCTGTCCCAAGGGCACTCAGGACCTCAGAATGTGCCAAAGTCTCACCTTTTATCAGGACACTGGCCGTAAGCACACAGCCAAGACAATGCAAGAATGGCTTAGGGACAAAACTGTGAATGTCCTTTAGTGGCCCAGCCAGAGCCCAGATTTGAACCGTAGCTCTAGAGAAACCTAAAATGGTTGTCCACCCACATTCCCCATCCAACCCGACATAACTTATATGCAGATAATATGTAGACATAATGGCAGGTACTACCCAAATCCAGGTGTGCAAAGCTTGTCTTCTCATACCCCAAATACTTAAGGACTTTTGGGTACTGAGTTAAGGGTCTGAATACTTATGTCAATGTGATATTTTTTTTATTTTTTTTTATACATTTGCAGAATTTTCAAAACTTTGGTTGTTGCTTTATTATCATGGGGTTTTGAGAGTAGATTGATGTGAAAAATAATAATTTGTACTACTGTAGCATAAGACTGCAACATAAAAATAAGGGTCAGACTACATTCTAAATGCATTGTGTATATTCATGCACAAATCCTTTTCACTATGATGAACAAGTAACATTTCTGTTAATCTACTCCTGAACTACCGGTAATCACTCCATCCAGGATTTATACAGTGGAAACATTTGGACATTGAACAAAAGGAATTTTATTAATTCGTCGTAGGTGAAAACAATTTGTGCACTAGTCTAATGGTTACTAGCCCTTCTGATCTAAAAAAAAAAAATACACAAAAGTTTAAAAATGGCCTTGTCACTCTTTTGTCATTTTCTGCAAAAAGGGGTCTGCGATGTTTGTAATGTCCTATGAGTGTTAAGGTCTAATGCCCAGTGAGTGCCTGGGCAAATCCCTAGCCAGTTCTCAGTCAAACAAGAATTGGGTCTACAAGAAACAGTGATGCATTTAAACTGCTTCACCCACCAGTCTGTCCCAAAAAGGAGCTTAGTTGTCAGTCTCAAATGACTGCTGAAAATCACCTGTACCCTAAAGGCTGGTCCCAGATAAAAGTACATATATCAGATGGTCAGAGCGTGTTATAGGTGCCACCCTCGATCGATGTAATTAGGGGGCTTGGGTTTCCTCCTTAGGTGATAGCCGTTGGACACCTGGGCCGATATGATGGTTCAGAAATCTCCAGCCAAAAGGATGATCCAAAACGGGTATTTATACACATATGAAAATACATAAACAACAAATATATAAAAGGTCCACAGGTGCTATGCATTTCGTTCTTACAAAGAACTAACTCAGGGACCAAACCGCATAAAACAGTAATGGTATTAAACAAAGATAACCCAAAAAGCATTGGAGCCTCTCCTACAGAGGATAAGAGAGGACGAGAACATCTCAGGTATACAAGCGGGAGGCGAAGAGTTCAAAGTCTCCGCATATGCGGATGATGTCCTGGTCACACTAACCAACCCAAATCAATCACTGCCCCGACTGGTGACCATACTAGAAGAATACGGACGCGTCTCAGGCTACAAAATCAACTTAGACAAAACAGTAGCCATGCCAATAGAAATGGACAGAGAAGGGATAGACAACATAAAAAACACCTACCCCCTCAAACTCACACGATCAGATATTAAATACCTTGGGGTCAAACTAACGGCTGACCCAGAGAAGCTATACAGCGCCAATTACACACCCACCATCCAAGCGCTCTGTCGGGACCTAGAAAAATGGCATGAGAGACCCATATCGTGGATTGGTAGACTGCATGCAGTCAAGATGACTCTGCTCCCACGTATACTGTTCCTGTTTCAGGCCCTTCCAACTAAAGTTACCAAGCAAGACCTGCAAACACTACAGACACACATAGACAACTTCATCTGGGCACAGAAAAGACATAGGATAGCTCGACAGACTTTGTACCGACCTAAAGCGAGAGGTGGACTGGGACTCCCGAACCTTTATCATTATTACCTGGCAGCCCAACTGGCCCAGATAATAGCATGGCATACACCGGAGGGCGCACATAGATGGGTAGACCTAGAGACAAAACTAATGAACACTGACCTCCCTCAATTTTGGATATGGGTGCCTAAACAAGACAGACCATCCTTGCATACATCTTGCCCAGCGATCCTTAACTCCATAAGGATCTGGGACTTGACAGCCACCAAATTCGCCCTGAAACATACACCCTCACCGCTGACTCCGTACCTACGGAACAAAGCGTTTGAGCCCGGGCTGAGCGCACGAGACTTCAGGGGGATAGAAAGCACAGGAATGCAAAGATACAAGCACATGTACATCGGGGATTCCTTCAAAATCTTCGAAACCCTAAAAACCACAGCACCCCTAACAACCAAGGACGTCTTCCGATACATGCAGTTGCGAGACTTTGCCAAACACCCGAACATAAAGAAAGCAGCTCAGACCCCTATGACATTCTATGAACGGTTGTGCAACGCCGAAACAATCCAAAAAGGGATGATCACGACAATTTATGCACAGCTCAGCGCCCCAGAAAAGGGAGCCATAGACCCAAATTACATACACCAGTGGGAGGCAGACTTAGGGGGAGCAATAGAGGGAGAGGACTGGGTAGACATATGGGAAGCGACAGCGAAAACATCGATATGTGTGCTACATCAGGAGCAAGCCTATAAGATGCTCATGAGGTGGTACACCACACCTGCTCAGCTCCATAAGATGGGGAAAACAACGACAGACACATGTTGGAAGGGATGCGGCGGCAAGGGCACCTTTATCCACATGTGGTGGGAATGCCCTGAGGTGGCCAAATTCTGGAAGAGAATCCAATCACTGCTCCAAGAGGTCCTCACACGACACATAGACCTAGATCCCTGGGCGATCCTCCTATCCAGGCCAACTGACTGCCTTTCTAAAAAAGAACAACAACTTCTGAACAAACTTACACTGGCAGCTAGAAGGGCACTAGCACAATCGTGGCTAAAGCCCACGGTCCCCTCTGACAACGACGTGATAGTTAAAATGAAAGACACATACTTAATGGACAAACTAACAGCCCAAATAAGAAATACGGAAAAATCATTCCAAAAAACCTGGCAACCATGGGAAACTTATACCAATGAATAATTCAAGATAATCTAACAATCGCGAGCTGCGGCTTGGCGTGCTTGTGCCCGCCGGGCGCCCCGACGTGCATAATACCCCTCCCCCCCTTCTATAACCACCCCCCCCCTCAACCCGTAACCCCATTCCCTACCCAACCCCACTTCCTATAAGACCTATCACTCAGTACATCATGTGTAACAGTAACTAGAACTGTGATAAGAACCACCTCAACAAACACAGGGACTCCTCACCCACCGACTGAAACTCAGACCCGCACAATGTTAACCGGTCCATATGTTGTGAAATTAAGTACTGAAATTCCACGACCTTACCAATGTTCATGTTTTTGTTTATGTATCAGTTCATTACTTGGGCTAACAACGCCCGGATAAAAGAAAATCCGCGCCGAGCGGCACACTACTTCAAATTTGTATTTGACATCACTATGTACACTCCGTTTAAAGCACTGTATAATATGTCTATAAAAGGCCCCTGCGTGGGCCATCCAATGTCTTTTTTCTGCCGTACCGGATGCTGAAACAAAAATAAAGAAATTAAAAAAAAAACAAACCAAAAAGCAATCTAAAAACGCCCTTCCCTCAGTCCTCTTTAAAGGGACTCTCCAGTGCCAGGAAAACAATCCGTTTTCCTGGCACTGCAGGTCCCCTCTCCCTCCCACCTCCCATCCCTGGGTGCTGAAGGGGTGAAAACCCCTTCAGTCACTTACCAGAGACAGCGGCATGTCCCACGTTGCTGCTTCTGCCTCTGCCGCTGCTCCTCCCCTTCATCACGTCAGCCGGCGGGGGAGACTGATTACACCCGCCGGCTGGGGAGACCTAATGCGCATGCGCGGCAATGCCACGCACGTGCATTAGACCTCTCCATAGGAAAGCATTGAAAATGCTTTTCAATGCTTTCCTATGGGGATTTTAGCGACTGTGCTGTGCTATGTGCTATGATCCCTGAAGTGCCCTCTAGTGGCTGTCTAGTTGACAGCCACTAGAGGAGGAGTTAACCCTGCAAGGTAATTATTGCAGTTTAAAAAAAACTGGAATAATTACAGTTGCAGGGTTAAGGGTAGTGGGAGTTGGCACCCAGATCACTCCAATGGGCAGAAGTGGTCTGGGTGCCTGGAGTGTCCCTTTAAATAGGGCTAGTCCCTCAAAGTTCATTGGTGGAATAGTGTGTGTCTTCCCTCACATGGCTCCCCATTCGTTGATGGATTTTCTCCACATGTGTTTGTCTTTACCACTGGTGAAAAGATTCTTTCGTGGTATAGCTTAATTACTTCCGCTTTTGTGACGTATTTCACTTGTGTTCCATTTCGCACTGATCTATCATGGCCATGCGTTCCTCAATGGGGAAGATATACATAACATCCCAGTCTCCCGCCAGTGGTCGCCGGAGGGAACAATCTCAAAACCTTCTAAATGAGAGGGCTGTTAAACACATGTTTTCTATAACGAAAAATCTCTTTTATCCTTAATTTCAATGAACAATAATTAGAATTAAACAAAAATAGAATGAAAAAAAATTTACATCCTTCCATAGCACCACAATGTGTTTAAAACCCCAGATCTTTGTGCATAGAGTTTATATATTCAATCATTATTTTTTACAATGTGATTATATGTAAAATAAAAATGTATACTTCTGTACCTTTTTATACATAATTAATGGTGATTTCTGATTTTTAGTGCAAGATATGATAGTGACAATCATCCTATCACATACCCATACTGTACCTTTCTACAACAATTCTTTATTTTCTTTATTTTAAGAAAGACATGTTTGTCTGTATATCCTTAAAAACAACAAAAATGTGTACATATAAATGATTGGAGATGGTTATTTTTAGACATGAATAAAATGACCAAAAAAAAAAAGAAATATAAAAAAAGGGGATATAATTATATCCCCTTTTTTATATCTTCTATTTTTATATTTCCTTTTTTGGTCATTTTATGTAGGGCCTTTTGACCTTCTATATATTTGTTGTTTATGTATTTTATCTTTTTACCTCATATGAGAATAAATACCCGTTTTGAATCATCCTTTTGGCTGGAGATTTCTGAACCATCATATCGGCCCAGGTGTCCGACGGCTATCACCTAAGGAGGAAACCCAAGCCCCCTAATTACATCGAGGGTTGCACCTATAAAACGCTCTGACCATCTGAAATTTGTTAGTGAAATATAACACCAAATTGTTGATCATTTTCAGACAATATTGCACTATGTTTTATCCTTTATTCTAGGTACATTAGCAGAATCCCTAAACTACCTACCTTTTATATATCTATGCTGTATGGTTATCATCTGGGAGATAACATTGGAAAGCTGTGTACTTGTAAGCTAAGTTTGTGTATTTTATTTTATTTGCACATTCACTTAAAAATCACAGGTGGATTTGCAGTCTCTTAGAGAAGGTACATATATACATTGTGTATTAAGTCCTGGAGCTTACGATTTTAATTGTCCTCTCAATGAACTCCACCCATTTCCGGTCATAAAAAGCCAGCTTGCTTCTCATGTATTGATTGATATTACAGTGCCATCTCTATTGTCTTATACATAGCATGCAAGGAAACACGCTTTACATCTATAGCATGATAATGGATACATAGGAAATGAAAATCACATGTAAATGAAATGACAAAGTCAGAGACAAAGGGTTGAGCAGTCAGTTAGGATACAGTGCTAAAACAATGTTGAGACTTTGATTATTTATTGATTTCTTTATGAGTTGCTTAAATTTAGAAAATTATAAAAGTGTTTTAAAGGGAAAAAAAAGTGTAATTAGGCAAACTAATACAAAAAACTGCATGATAGTCATGTTGTTCACGTATTAGCCTACTGCCTCGCTTAGGGGAATGGAAGAACTGGTAAAAAGCAGCTACTTCATGTAAAATAATATTTCATTATCATTGGATTCCTTAGAGTTAAACTTCGTTACATTACAGGGAAGTGCTGTTGTTTGTAATAAAGAGAGAGAAGGATGGAGCAGGTGGATGTGTGGTTCTGTATTAGTTAATGGGGGGAGGTTATGGATAAAGAGGAGCGAGGAAGGAGGAGGGAGGCAGAGACTGTGACGTGCTGCATCTTGCATTTGCTGCTCTGAGTGTTCAGCAGTCAGTCTCATCTCCTTTCTCTGCAGAGGTAAAGGATACCCACCCACCCTGTATCCAAACACCCAGCACATAAACTACCTCCCACCCTCCAGCCATTCTCTCCCATCCCGACTTGCCACCAGTCTCTGCCAGCATGACTGAGACCGCCAAAACCCACGTTATCCTGCTGTCCTGTGGCAGCTTCAATCCTATCACAAAAGGACATATTCAAATGTTCGGTGAGTTATTTTTTAATCTCTTATTCTATTCCATTTGTTTTTCTTTCTCCCTCTCTCTCCCTCTTATAGTCTAGTCTCCTCTGAATCTGCATCACTAAAGAACATTTTTTTATTACGATGATCAGATTTAGCCTTTAATCAAGGGACACATAAAAAATGCATTATAAAATAAATTTCTCATACCTCCTTTCAAGGGCACCTTATTTAATATGCATCAATCCAGACCTTTCCGGTTCTCGTTCCTCCCTTTAAATGCCTATTTCTCCTATCTGTCTATTAACCTGGTCCATGAGGTTTTTTTTTTTCCATTGCGTCTGTTTCAATGGCATTGCTCCACGACAGAGCATGCAGCGTCAACAGACCCCCCTTTTTTTCTACAAACCCCAGGGAAAGGGAGGGCAAAGTATGGGAATATAATGATTGACGTGTCTTACTCCCCATTTATGCTTGTGTTTATAGACCTGGATTCTTGCAGTTCTCCATTTTGTCTTCAGTCATTAAATGGTTAAAAGGACAATGCCACCAGGGAAACTGTTAATAGCTCTCTGCAAGTCTCCATGGCAGACAGTGGATAAAGGAAGCAATTCTGAGCAGTGATGAATTTATGCATGATTACAGATCACTACAAAGGGATTCTAGAGCAAATGTTCTAAAGGAAAATGTTTGGGAATGGCATGCACCGTCAGTTTAGCTAGATTTCATTGGGTTATATAATTCTGCAATAGACAAACAATACCACTCAGATTTCTGTTGATGTCTGACCTAAGCCATTGGAGAATCCAGTGTTACCTATCCTCAGTTTTGAGGCAACAGGGATAGTTGTTCGTATCTGTTTATATTGTGATGCTTGTTGTTTTGTCGTTTATATTGTGCGTTCTTGGGGCATAACAATATGCCACTCATTTGATTTCAAAGTTAATTTAAGATTTGAGCCTAAATAGCCAAATTTAAAATTGAATTGACTTGGAGATTTTTTTTTTTAATTTGGATATTCAGGCATAAAAATATTAAAATTCTCTTTGAATTCCTGGTAATTCAAACTTTAGTGAAAAACCCTGTGATAGTGAGAGCATTGGTGGAAATTCTGCACTAGACACATGATTGTGATGGTTTGCAATGTCCCAAAAATTTCAGATCAGATCTTTCTTATGCTACTTAGGTTTGCATTGACAAAAGACATTAAATGGTTTATTAAGGAAACTGTGAATTGTGGTAATCTGGCAAGGGAATTGGAAAACGTAAAGGAACACCTTAGGTTTAGGAATACACATCTGTATTCCTGATGCCCTTTGTCATGTCAGCCCCCATATGTGGGGGAAATAACCTAAAATAAATTGAATAAGTCACTTGGCTCTCTCACAAATTCCTTCTCAAATGATGTCCTTCTGGAGGCTTGCCTCCATGATGACAGGCCAATCCAATGCTCCCCAGAGAGGAACATTAGTAAATGTAGCCAATGCGCCTGCGATTCTACGAAGACCATGATGCCACTGTGCGCATGCTCATGATGTCTGGGTATGGTAGGGTATGTGAGCCAGGAAACACCATTCCGGCTCTCATGCACAGAGGGCTTGGAGGTGTGGCTTCCAAGCCGTCAAATTACTAAACTATTGAGCTTTGGGACAGTAAGGAGGGAGGAACTAATGTAGTCACTATGATAACTTTATCTAGATGAAGTCGTTATAGTGAGTACAGTGTTCCTTTAAATCAAATTTGGAAAAATTTGTTCTGATTCAACTTCCATTCCGACTTTGCTACATTATGCATTTTTCTTGTCAATTCCTTATGAGTCACAGTTTAATCAATAAACCACAAGTGATTTTCAATGAGAAAGAGTGTAGAATAAAGGACAGATCAGAACAGCCTCAAGGTAAACCTAGCTGTAAAATACAATGGCTTCAGTTATTGCTGTACAGTTCTAGAGTATACATTATCCACCAATGCTCCCCATTAAAAGTGAGATATAATTATCATTTGACAGACATTTGTCTTGTAAAATGTGTTTGTCAATAATGGCTAAATACTTAGTGCACTTATAGTCACAGCTTAAATATGGGCAATCTAGAGAGACTCTAAGAGAAGAAAGTGACAGACAGGGTTATTTATGTAAATGTAAATTTCAAATTGAAGGCTAGGGAATCAGAACTGGAAGTACATCTGACTTAGATATTTTGTTCCAATTTGGCTTTTTACCTTACATTAGAAATTCACTTTGAATTCTCACTTACACTAAACCGTCAGTTTTCGGGAATCCATCAAAGAATTTAATATTTTAGACTTAAATATCCGTGCTGGAAATGTATCCGAAATGGAGACTTTTTCTGTTTCTGCTATATTAGCCTACAATTTACAATCCCTGGAAAATACCTGTCAGTTTCCTATGGGATATATTCAGTAAACAACAAATCATTGTGGCAGAATTGCTTTTTTAACTGAAATGTGCTGATTTAGGAAAATTCTCTAACTCGGATATCGTGTGACCAGTTTGGTAAATTTTGACTCAGTTTTTCTTTCAAATCACTATAATTCATTGTTTAATGAATAAACCATTCACTAGAATGGGAATGGTAGATAATTGAGTGAATTCTATATTTTAGCCATACTTGTGAAGTTGAAATAGTATCTTCAGTTGTGCAATAATTCCAGTTTGATCTCTAAAATTATTATTCATACTTTAGAGTTTCCCTTCTGATCACTCAGGTGATCACATATGGATCAATATCTGCTTTTAGGCTATAGAGTTTCTGATGTAAAGCACATGTGTTATTTAATATTAAAGACCAATGGTCATTTGGCATTTGTTTGCAAAATAATAGTTAACTTTTAATATTCATACCGCATTCAAATCATTCTGCTCTGATTACTACACTTTGACAAATTAATGATGTGTATGTGAGTATAATGGAAACATTTTATTACTACAGTCAATATGAAGACTGCAGCCTAACAACCCTGCTTACAATTCCACTCCAATTCTGTGAAAATAATATAAAGCATATTCATTGTCGCATTTTGTATGTAATCCATCAGGTTACTGGTAGACCCTAAGATAAAATATCATTGTTTAAATGTGTATGCTATGCTGATCTAGAACATTTGTTTACAGAGAAGATATACAATTAATATAAGTATCAAGAGTATATAAATGTACCGAATACAAGAAGGAGGCATATTTTCACATTCTGCTATCTTGATGTAACGGAAATATACCCCAACACGCAGGATTCAACTCAACAGAAGACAACACAGAGGGGAGATACGTCTACCGGACCTTAGAGTGTCCGGACTCGATGTATATAGGAGAAGTACAGAGTCAGGAGCGATCCGAGGTCAAGGGCACAAAGAGACAGCATAAACTAGGACTAGCCGGGGTCTGGTACACCGTAAACAGCACGCCGGCAAACAGAACAGATAAGGATAAAGAGATAACGTAGTCAGAAAACAAAGCCAAGGTCAAGTACGAAGGAACACAACTGAAAACAACAAGCGCTAAAGGGAACTGAAACAGAAACCACGATAGGGCAAGGAACTAAGGGAAAGAGGTGAGTATATATATCTTAACATCTATTTTGGTTGGTCCTTGTCACATCCACGCCCCCAAAAGGTAAATGTATGGGGAGTGGGGCATGACAGGGACCAATGGGAGGCCTTTGCCAATTTAGGCTCCCACTGTCCCTGTAAGAGCGAGCCTGAGACCCGCGGCGCGCTGTTAGAGTCAGGCTGGACACGTGACCGCTTCTCGCGGTCACTGCCCACCTTCCTGTTGTAGCCGTCAGATGAGCCGCGCGCGGCTTGAACAGAGGACCCCGGCCGGCCCCTGGAAAGGGTAAGTACCGCTACACTTGATTGTCCATGATCACCAGAGTCTAAAGATTAGTACTCATGTCTTCCACATTTCCTTTGGGAAGTATGTGCTGAGCAATTTTTATTGTAGGTAATCATTCACATGTAAGTAAACTGGCGACATTTGTTGGGTTGTTTTTGTCAACGCACAAAACGTTGATTCACTGTACTAAAGAGTTCTGAATAAAACCACTTTTACTTTTTACTGAAATAGCAAAGCAGGAATTGGGCTAACGGCCTGCAGAGTTATTTACTAAGAACTACTGAGAATTGAAAGATAATTTTAAATTTAAGGCGAAAGTAACTGAACTAAAAGCACAGCTGAGTTGGAGAATTTTTCCATTTCAGCAATTTTGACCTTCAATTTGAATTTCACTTTGCAGTCTCTCTTTAGTAAATAAGCCATCAAATGCACAAATTGAATTGATTGTGTGCCTGTTAAGTTGCTTATTCATAAGTAGTCATCTATCACATGTCCAGTTATTGGTTTAGAATGGATTGGGAGAACCTTTCTAAAAATGCTTGTGTTATATTCACTTTATTTTTTGTTACAATGTTGGTTATACACTAATCAGCCACAACATTAAAGGGATACTATAGTCACCTGAACAACTTTAGCTTAATGAAGCAGTTTTGGTGTATAGAACATGCCCCTGCAGCCTCACTGCTCAATCCTCTGCCATTTAGGAGTTAAATCCCTTTGTTTATGAACCCTAGTCACACCTCCCTGCATGTGACTTCCACAGCTTTCCATAAACACTTCCTGTAAAGAGAGCCCTATTTAGACTTTCTTTATTGCAAGTTCTGTTTAATTAAGATTGTCTTATCCCCTGCTATGTTAATAGCTTACTAGACCCTGCAAGAGCCTCCTGTATGTGATTAAAGTTAAATTTAGAGATTGAGATACAATTATTTAAGGTAAATTACATCTGTTTGAAAGTGAAACCAGTTTTTTTTTTCATGCAGGCTCTGTCAATCATAGCCAGGGGAGGTGTGGCTAGGGCTGCATAAACAGAAACAAAGTGATTTAACTCCTAAATGACAGTGAATTGAGCTGTGAAATTGCAGGGGAATGATCTATACACTAAAACTGCTTTATTTAGCTAAAGTAATTTAGGTGACTATAGTGTTCCTTTAAAACCAGTGACAGGTGAAATGAATAACATTGATTATATTTTTACAATGGCACCTGTCAAGGGGTGGGATATATTAGGCAGCAAGTGAACAGCCATTTCTTTAATTTCATGTGTTGGAAGCAGGAAAAATGGGCAAGAGAAAAGATCTGAGTGACTCTGGGGTGTCTTTTGGGGTGTTCCAGTATGCAGTGTTTAGTATCTACCAAAAGTGGTGCAAGTAAGAACAACCGGCGCCCACGGTTCATTGATGCACGTGGCGAGTGAAGGCTAGTCTGTCTGGTCCGATCACACAGAAGAGCTACTGTAGCTCAAATTGCTGAAAAATGTAATGCTGGCCAAGATAGAAAGGTGTCAGAACACACAGTGCATCACACTTTGCTGCATGTGGGGCTGCGTAGTCGCAGGCTGGTCAGAGTGCCTGGGATGACCTCCTCTTCTCCACCGAAAGCACCTACAGTGGGACATGAGCATCAGAACTGGACCATAGAGCATGGAAGAAGGTTGCCTTGTTTGATGAATCATATTTTCATTAGATCAATTGGGTGGCTGGGTGCATGTGCATCATTTACCTGGGGAGATGATGGCAGCAGAATGTACTATTGGAAGAAGGCAGGCCGGCAGAGGCAGAGTTATGCTGGCAATGTAACCTTGGGTCCTGGCATTTATGTGTATGTTACCTTCACAAGCACCACCTAACTAGAGATTGTTGAAGACCATGTACACAACTTCATGGAAATGGTGTTCTCTGATGGCTGCAGCCTCTTTCAGCAGAATAATGTACCGTTCCAGACTGCAAAGGTTGTTCAGGATTGGTATGAGGAACCTAACAAAGAGTTCAAGGTGTTGCCTTGGCTTCCACATTCCCCAGATATCAATCTGATTGAGTATCTGTGGGATGTGCTGGAACAAAACATCCTATCCATTAAGGCCCAATCTCACAATTTGCAGGACTTAAAAGATCTGTATTAGCAGCACGAGTGTGACTTACAAGATATTAGGTAGGTGGTTTTAATGTTGTAGCTGATCAGTGATGCTGAGATTACCACAACCAATATTACCTAAAATTCCGAGCATCTTACAATTTCTGCAAATAAGAGCACTTGGCTGATTTAATAAATTAAACTATGTAGCTGTTAAAGGAACAATCTTAGCAGAACCATCACCGTGGCTTGCTGTAGTGGTTCTAATGCAAAGAGACTGTCCCTCCAGTATCTGCTGTGTAAACACTGCTTTTTCTGTGTTTTTGGGGCACTTCACCTCATGTTTTTTTTTCTATCTCATGGGGATGTCTTATTATTTGGCTGATATGACTGTTTAACTTTGTTATTTTATTCTAATCTCTATCTGTATCTATTCTACCATCTCTTCTAAAGATTATGACATTGACTCCTTAGATGAGTATGTGAAGTGAATGTATATCCTTTTTATTTGCAACAGTTAGATACATCTGCTGAGTTACATTGTTATTACTACAATAATGAATCATTCTCCATCTCAAGAGCGATAAGAGATATGCTTCTATTTTTATGAAGACTTTGAGTATTATCTTAATCTTCATTCCACTCTGTGAGCCTGCTCTTTCTTCTTGTTTGTATTACTTAAGTTTATTAGGACTCTAATAGGGATGAAGGTAGTGTGATGACTTTGGCTGGTTTAATAAAGCCTTTACTCTTATTTTTCTTTCTTGCCTTTATATCTTATACACTATTTTGAGTCCCTTCCATCGAACAAATATCTGTAATGAATTTGACTATTTGGGTTTAGGATCAGCCTTAAAAGGCTTGTTTAATGCACTTCTAAATTATTTTTGTACCGATCATTTCACTGCCCACACTTATAGACTACTCTGTATTGATATTTACACTATTACAGCGTGTACTCAGTATTTCCAGGCGGTAATTCCTTATGTTTTGTAAGTAGAGGTCCCTTTGATAAATAATTGCACAGTTCCCCGGCATGCCTTTATGTAGACCAACCAGTCAAATTCAAACAGCTTCACTTCTGCATCAGCAAGTTCGCGACTGCCATTTTGCTACTCCTTTTGCACGTCACATCCGTTTATTTGTATTCATGCGTCTATGCGTAATGTCACTTGAAGTTACACAATTTTCGGTTCAGACAACCAATTTAGCACCATATTTAAAATCAGACGCGATTCAGCACCATATTTTTGAAGCTCAAATGCCCATATTAACAAATCCACATCAGGAAAGTTTACATATCTTGGCATAAATAGAACCCTAAAAATTCTTGCAAAATTTAAATGGCATGTATACAAATAGAGTACAAACATATATATGTATATATACATCATTTTAACCCCTTAAGGACACATGACATGTGTGACATGTCATGATTCCCTTTTATTCCAGAAGTTTGGTCCTTAAGGGGTTAAAGGTAAAATATTAAACAAACCCACTGATTAAGATAATTATTTTTAATGTTTGTCATATGTTCTCCTATTCTTACCCTAACTGGCTTTGTGGTCTTACCAACATATTGAAGACCACAAGTACATGTAAGAAGATAAATAGCATTACGAGTATTACATGATATTGGATTCTATTTTATATCGCTTTTTAGTGACCAAAGAATAAAGGTTATGAGTCTTTTTATTTTTGATATTAGTATCTTTGCATGCTCTACAATTACCACAAATAAAAAAACCTTTCTTACTAACTCCAAAAAATCCCTATAGTTACCTTTTTATCTTTATGTATACAACTTTTAGTTAATATTTGTCTAATGTTTTTAGCGCCCCTATAAACTACTTTAGGTTTATTTCCTGTAAAACTGTTCATATCCTTATCTTGTCTTACAATACGCCTTTGCTGTTTCAGGATTATCCTAAAAAGTTGACTCTGACCTGTGGGGATATTCCTCAACCATGGTTAAAATAATGACAACTCGCCATATTTATAAAATTCTTACCATCAATGTTCATTAAAAAATGTTTTAATACAAGTATATTCTATAAAAATGTCTAAATCTAAAAACTTTTATGGGGCTAATGTCTTGTGTTAATTTTATGTCCAACTCATCAGAATTTAAAAATGTAAAAATGAATAAAGGCAATTTAAATCTCCTTTCCAAATTAAAAATAAATATTGTCTATATATCATTTGTAGAGGACCAAGTACACTCCTAACCTAGCCTAGCTAAAGTGTAGCAAACCTATTGCCCTCACCCTGCCTAACCCTTACACTAGGTAACTCTAACTTAGTTTAGCTAATCTAACTAAATCTAGCAAACCCGAACTAATTATGACTAACCCTAACCTTAACAATGCATTGTTTATTAGATTGGCATCCAGGCTGATTGATTGCTGTGAGAGCCAATCACATTGTTGACAAGCCTTTAATGACACCTAAGGCTTGCCACCACAGTGATTGATTCCCAAGATGATCAGGCAGCAATCAATCACTATTACTGGATTTCCTCTTACCCTAGCTAACCCTAACACTACCTATTCTTAACATTAGCTAACCCTGACTTGCCTTATCTAACTCGAATGAAACCTAGCAAACCCTAACCCTACTCCAAACAATAGCAATGCTCTGTTTAGTATATTGGTGCCAGGCTGATTGATCACTGTGAGAGACAATCAGAGGGCATGATAAGCCTTAACTGACAGCTAATCATAATCATTCCGAGGCCAATCAATCACTATAACTGGGCTGCCTTAATGCTAGGACGGTCTAGTAATAGCTCAGAGCAGAGGCTTAGAGGAACAGCATGGTACATGTACCATTAGATCTGGAGGCTGCGATGGCTGCCAGTGATAGGCATGTGATTTCTGAGGCCCGTTGTCCTGGCAATCATATGCTTGCAGGAACCTCTTGTAAGACATCCAGAAACAGCCATATATCACCATTTATTGTAAGACTGACTTAAAAAGCACTCAGCCAACAATGTATGTTTTATGTCCTTGGACACTAAGTGCATAATGACACTTGATCTGCTCTGAATGTCCATTGTCATTAACGGAGTACAGCACAAATACCAGTTACTTCAATACAATGTGCAGCACTACGTTTCTTTAATTTTTATCTAAACCTGTACTAGTAATGAGACTCATATATAAATAAAAGATATGTAGCTAGATAGAGATATAATAATAACTGATGCGATAGCCGTTAATATTTACTATTATATACACCTTAGCAATCCCACCTTCTATTATGCAATATGGCAACACAGTGGCTGTACACATGTGGCAAACTTATATCAGGGCTCATCCTGGAAGAGCTTCCCAGAACTTCAAACCCAATACCAAGTACCGGAGAAAGCCATCTTTTCCTATCTCCAACTCAAGTCGTATCTGCAGACCACAACGCAGACACTACTATCCCCCACCTTAAGCAAATTCGAATCTCTATGCCTTGCCCCACATAGAGCTATAGAGCTCTATGCCTTGCCCCATTATATACCAGGTACTCCTCCTTACAACATATTCTAGTCAGTAAGACATGTACATGATAGCATGGCACAAGGAACTAGACAAAACCTTTACAACAGAGCAATGGCAAGAGGCATGTATGGTGCACAAGGGCACCACGGCATGTACAACACATCTAGAACTAATCCACAAATTACAATACCGATGGTACCTGGTCCCGGCAAGGCTAGCGCACATCTATCCTGGCACATCTAATACATGCTGGAGGTGTCATGATGCGGTTGGCACCATGTACCATGTTTGGTGGCAATGCCCCAAATTACAGGAATATTGGGACCTGGTTCAGGAAATAACACATTGAACTCTGCCCATACATATACCCCTGACTGTTCCACATTATCATTGGTGCTAACACCTTACTTGCTAGGAGATGGAAAATGACAATCTTACCCACAAGGGATGAATTGTTGCAGCTAAATATCTACCAACTGGACATACGAGCTCATGGCGAACTCACAAATTAAATCTGCCACGGCTACACAACTCGCCGGGGACAGATGCAAACAACAATGGGCAGCGCAGACATAACCAACATAATGGGTATTAATAATTTGGTCTCTCTCCTTCTCACCACAAACTGCATGGGTACCTCACCCAGTCTCCACACACCACACCACAGTGTAATCTTTTCCAAACGACTGTGAATTTCTCATGCTATACAGTGAAACCGTCCTGATTTCACGGCAATGTCTGAGGTGCAACTGACACTACCTGGTCCCCATGTGGGACAGCCAAACAATGTATCCCAAGCGTACCTAGAGTGAAAGAGGCACGTTATCAGACATGGGGAACCCCGAATCACATGTGAATGTTGTACGAACTGAGAATAGCTAACTCTGGTTTGAGGACGCACAATGGAAACTTTAACACGGGTTATGCGTCATGTATCACTTGTCGTATATGGACTTATGTTTATCCCCCCCACCCCTTTTTTCTTTTCTATATCCCCTTATCTTATGAAAAGACAAATAAAAATGGTCAAATTGAAAAAAAATTATAATGACTATTATGATATTTTTTGTGGCAACATTGTAAACGTCAGTACTGTGCCATTTATTAACAATTAATTAGTCAAGGGGAGGGAATAGCTGTATTTCACTGGGTAGTTATGCTATAGAGCACCAATTAGTTATGGTGTCTTATGTTAGTAAATAATCTCCAGAATAAAGGAGATTTAGGAATCCTAATTAGGATACAATGACATTTTTCAATGCATACAGAAGACCTCCTCTTGGTTTGGTACCATTCATAAAGGCTTATGAATGATGCGTGAAGAACACCCGTGTAAAAATGGGTCTCTAAAGAAAATTCTAGGATGTGGAGGGAATTCTCCAAACGGATTAATCAAAATCGCTCTTAATTTTATTTAATCCTTAACATAGCACAGCTGCAATATTCTTCATCAGGATTTCCAAGCATTACGTACAGAGATAAAAGGTGTCACAGGTACTGAGAAGAGGAGAGGAAGTGTAGATGGGGTAAAGATAAAACAGAAATGCGGTAATAAGTATAACATCCTGCTCTAATCATAGCATCAAGTCAAAAGCAAAGGTACATGCCGGCGTCAGTGCTTTATTGATTGAGAACGACGTGGTACATTTACAAAATAACATTTATAAGTAGTGGTAGAGGTTTTTCAAATCATTTACCATAATAATACAATGTCATATATGTTGCTTTAAAAAAAAACTAAATACTAAAGGAATACACTAGATAGATGGATAATGCGCTCTGTGGTTATGAAATAGCTAAAAAAATATTGACTGAGTTAGTATAGAACCTATTTACTTGTTGCCACCTTGAAAAACCACATTAAGGTTAAAATATGTGCAGATAATGCATACTGGCAAATGCTTCCAGTAGACAGTCAAGACACACACACAATACGTACAAAGCACTGGAATAAATGACTTATATAGACAAATGAAAATTCATTATAGAAATAATGGCTCACTAATGTAAGCAAGGGATGTATTAAGAGCCCATTTTTCAGGTTAGGAATAACTGATACTACCTGCCCAGGATATAAAGAGGGGTACCCAAAATAAGGCACTGATAAATAAGTATGGGATACCCAAAATAAACCATATCCTCCAACACACCAATTCAGTTGTATGTTTATAGAGAGCATGGGATTCTGATTAACTCTGGGCCATCCATTCTATCTCCTAAATTTTCTAGAAATGTAAACTAAATTTTCGAGTTTTAAAACTAATTAGACCTAGAATCTTTTCTGTTTTAGTTTGCATGGTAGTACACAGGGTAGGTTCTATAGACTGTAAGCTCGTTTGAGTAGGGTCCTCTTAAACCCATTGTTCCTGTAAGTTTTTATAATGGTCTCATTTATTGTTAAATCTCCCCCTTTGATAGTATTGTAAAGCGCTACGGAATATGCTGGCGCTATATAAATACCAGTAATAATAATAATAATAATAATAATAGGTAGCACCTAAAAGAGAATTAGCCTTAATGTAATATGCAGGGTTTATAAATTGTAGGTTGCCCCTGTAGTGGCCCCTTATGTACTATAATTTAAATGTATTCTTGTTCAGAAAAGACCAAAGTTTAAGGGTCACTCCACTGCTCAAATACAAAATAAATAAAAATCATTGCTTAGTACATATACCCCAAAGGAAAACTTGTATGCATTTAATATGCATTTTTTCAATTGGAGGTATAGCTAAAAACAGCTTGAAAAAGCTGCAACTCTCTTGTCTGCTTCCTGTGCAAGTCCTCCCCTTCATCCCCAGGCCAGACTTTCTGTGGCTGTCCAATCACAGACTTCCTAATGCAGCTCAATGAGAAGTCTTTGCAAGGCAGGTGCTCCGAGCAATTGCTGCCTCTTGTGAGTCACAGGACTTGTTGTCTGACAGCCAGGGGGTGTATTTAGGTTAATTTATAAAAGTGAACATTTCTAATTAAATCTGCTCTTAAAAAAAAAGAGGACACACTCTTCACACATAAAGCTTTTCAGCAAGCTAAAGTGCTTTAGGGGTCTGGAGTGTTAATTTAAGGCTCTAACCTGAACAATTACTAGTGAGATTGCTAGTGGCCTCCTCAAAACTAAAGTGGAAGAGTCTCTATGGACTGATGTATTGCAAGCCTGGGGCATCACATACAGCTGCTTCTGCAGGAAATCTCTTTTAATTTTGAAAGAGATACAGCAGGTTAAATGCGTAGTATGGAAGAGTAACTTTTCTTGGATGTTTGGGATCATCTCTGTCACATCACATCATGTATGTAGGTTCAACCCACACATATTTCTGCAGACTTCGTGGAACCTTCAGGGTCCTGATCTAGATCACTGTCATACAGATGTTACTTTTATGCTGTTCTGCTTCCATCTCAGCATTTTTGGGATTTGTTCTGTACCTGTTACTTTCATAATGTTGAGTTTTCCTTTGGTTGACGTCTGCTTGGGAACTAATAAATGCTGGCGACCTTCGGCAATACAGATGTTGTGGACTACATCTCCCATAACACTCTTACAGCCATAACGCAGTCAAAACATCAGGTGATATGTAGTCCACAACATCTAGAATGCCAAAGGTTGCCTAACTCTGCACTAATGGATGAAGGCGTTGACTCTATTTTTGGATAGATTAATTGTTATTGTCAGTAGCAGACAGCCACCTAGTCCTCTCTGTTTATAAGATGTTGGGAGAAGGTCTAACACAGTGATGGAATGTTCGGTTTCTGATGAGCTGACGTGTTCATATTATTTTTTATTTCTTGTAGTTTATTCACCATAGTAAACACTACTGAACTCAACTTACCTTTGCAAAATAAAATATTTCTTGTGTTTGCAGTCAGTGGCATCTCTAGGATTCATTTTTAGGGGGGACATGGTGGGCCAGGGACAAAAGTAGGGGGGCAGTTATAAAACATGTATGTGTGTGTGTGTGTGTGTATATACACAGGCTCCCTTAATCCCTCTGCAAACTGCAGTCTCAGCCAGGTGGGTAATGTGTCACATCTTAGATGTAGCCGGAGTGTCCGTTCAGCTCACATTTACCCCATGGATTGAAGAATCCATGTCTTCCCCTCCCTCCCCCCCCCACACACCTACCATATTTCTGTTCCTCTCCCTTTCATGTCTTTTCTTCACCCTTCTTTCATGTCGTGGATGTCATTTGTATTATATGCAGTGTGTATATTGAATACATTGTTTGTGTAGTGTAACTGGTGTTTGTGTGGTGGTGGATGCAGTGTCTGTGTAGTGGATGTAGTGTATGTGCATGTAGTAGTGTCTGTGTAGTGCATGTAGTGTTGGATAAGTGCTGGGGTGTGAGCCATTTAAATTAAATTGGGCTTAACCCCCTCCCTGCCTCTTACCTGAAGGGGAGGGACAGTGTGTAGGAAGGTGACAGTATAGGGGGGCAGCATGTAGGAAGGTGACAGTATAGCAGGACAGTGTGTAGGAAGGTGACAGTGTGGGGGGCAGACTAACAGACAAGATGCCCTCACTGATACACACTCACTGACAGTCATTGTCTCACACACTGTTTAACTAACCCACACTGACAAATACACACTGACACGAACACACTCTCAGAGACATATGCTCTCACTGAGATACACACACTCACTGACAGACACACACACACACACATTCACTGACACACTCACTGGCACACTCACTGACAGACACACACCTACTGGCAGATACACACTGACAGTCACATACACAGTAAATGACAAACACACAGACGTCACTGACAGACACACACACTCACTGAAATGGCACACAAACACTCAATTACAAACACAGACTCTCACTGATGTGACAGACACTCACAGACAGACACAAACAAATTCACTAACAGACACTGACAGACATACACACATTCTCTCACATACACTCACAAATTACTAATATTATTACTTTAATTTGTCCACCCAGCCTCCCTACCTTTTGTAGAATAGGAGTGGAGCAGTACCTGAGGCCCAGAGGGGCTACTGTGAGGCGGGCGGCTGTGAGCACATCAGAGGCGGCGAAGGAGATGTAATCCTCCTGCTCTGCTCCCTTGTCTACCGATGCAGCTAGCCAGAATATGACGTCATATTCTGGCTTCCTGCGTCAGTAGATGTATCGCGAGGGAGGAGAGCAGAAGGATTACAACTCCCTCGCTGCCTCTGATGTGCTCACAGCCGCCCGCCTTGGGGGTCCATAAACTGCTTCATCCAAAAAAGGAGGAAGCACTGGGAACGGCCCTGGGATAGATAGAGCCAGGGCCAGCCTTGGCCTTTAGGCGCCCTGTGCGAAAAATCACGCACACAGACTTACAGTCACACACAGGCAGAGTGTGATGCACATACAGTTACAGTGACACAGAGGCACACACAGTTACAGTCACACAGAGGGACACAGCCACACACACACAGTTACAGTCACACACAGGCAGAAGGTCAAACACAGAGGTCAGACAGACAGACACACACACACACACACACAAAGGCAGACAAAGTCACACACACACACAGTTACCTCTGTCCATTATGGGCTGGAGTGGAAGCAGGGACTCCTTCCTGCTAACCCCCTTACTGTGCAGCAGTTACCCCGACCGATGTCTTCAGGGCACCTTTAGCCCTGCCCACCATCATTTGGCCTCACCCTGCCACACGGTAAACCCCGCCGTCACCATAATGTTTTTTTTTTTTAATAATAATCCCGGGTGGAGGATTCATTATTCTCCACCAGGGATTATTAAAAAAAAAATAACACATTGCCCTTGATACAGTGTCTGCATTTGGGGGGACACAAGGGGGGACACGGCATGATGTAGGGGGAGCCATGGCCTCCTCTGGCTCCCACCTAGCGACGCCACTGTTTGCAGTTTGTAGTTAATTGCTCACAAGTTTTGTACCTGTTGAAGTTGACAGAAACCCAGTTTGTCAGTGCAACTCATGAGCGTGTGAGTAATCCTGAGTAAAATAGGAATTTATACTGGAGTTTAAGGCCTGTGCAAACAGGGATTAAAAGAAAAAAAAGTGATATAAACATTGCACCTCCAGAATTATCGCAACTGTGAAGTAAGACCACAAATTACATGTGCATATCAGGCAGGTTGACACTCGGCGCCGAGCAGCAGATTTCAAGTAGCTGCTCGGCGCCAAGAGAAAGCACACACAGTGCTGCGCTAGGGAGAGGACACCCTCACCTAGCGCAGTACCACAGGACCCTGGACGGAATCATATTTGGAGAGGGTATTGGCTCCCTCTGCCCCCCACAACCCCACTTCCCCGGAAACGCCCCCCACCTTTTGGTGCCTGGGCGCGGTGCACCCCGTCCACCCGCCCAAGATCGGCCCTGCTACTCTGCATTGCTGCCAGGGGGCCTTAAGCTGCCGACTAGCGCCAATGGCACCCCTTCAGGGCTCGGCATGCCAGCTGTGGCACGTGTGCCTAGGTTCACCATTGCTGGCTTAAAGCATCAGTTAATGCTCTAAGCCAATCAGTAGCTCCCCATCCACAAAATGGCCTAATAAATATGTATGTATGGCGCCTCAGGCCAAGGCTGTCTGAGACTTCCTTATTCCAGCCTCAGACAAAAGTGGAAGGAGAGGGGCAGAGCTATCTGGTGCTGTATTCAACACTTTTGGGGTTAAACCAATTGTTAACTGTTTAACCTCTAAAGGTAGCCTATGACGTTGTTATGGTGATTGGATTGTTCCTTTAACAAACTTAGCTAGTGGTGTCACAATCCAGTTCAGTCTGGCACATTGAAGGATGAGAAACATTAATTTCTCCGCTTCTTTGTTTGCTTTCTATATGTTGATTGTTGGATGCACGGAAAGGAGCTTGTAACAAAGGCTGACAGAAATAGTGAAACTTTCTAATACAACTATTATCCTAACATTTGCAATTCTCTTGTGAGTTCTCCACAGTCCCTGGCTTCGTTAATAATCTTTGAGTATGTTTTATATTCAGTGTGTCTGAGAAACCTTTTCAAAATGAATCATGTTGTGATGACAGTCATAAACATTCTCAGGAAAATACAGAAAAAATAGTTTACTGCCGTACTTAACCAAAGGGTAATATATTCCAATCACTGCTGCTCTATTGCCTAAATTCTTCTGTACATTTTGGCTCTGTACATTTATTATTAGAAATGACTGAGTCATGAAAGGCATCATGCTTTGAGAAATAGGTACTGAATGTTTGATGTTTGCATTGTATTAAATGTCGAGGGCAGAGTGTATTTCGCATGATCATTAGTACTTCATGCAGTTTGTATTTAGGATCCAGGAACATAGGTATTCTGTAATAAAAAAAAAATTAACCCCTTAATTTTTTGTATGCACAATTATAACTGTTGCAATTGATATTAGTTTATTGCAAATGCATTTCCTTTGTAAAAGCTGCCCAGACAGCAGAGCCAGTGTTACTATTGTAGGCCCAGCACTGCTGAGCTCTACATATCTCCCTGCACGGCCCTGTGTTGCTCACTGTGCAGGCAGAACCTCTTGCTGGGAGTACCTCTGGCTGGGAGCAGTTGTCTGCAGATACTCTACCCAGTCAGAAAACGGAAGGAGGCATTCAGAGGGGTCTGCACGTATCCCGTAATGCAGATCTGTCTGGCAGCCCACCAGCCCACCATGAAAATCGTTGGACCACTAGGGAATGAATATTAGAGCCCTGTTAACTGAAAAGGTAACCTGGAGGGGAGCTCAGTTAAAGAGCATACACAGTCACGTATACACATGCACACTGATATACACTCACAGATGTACAAGGATACTCACGGCCAGTCACACATTTTCAGGCACATACACAGTTATACAATGCCAGACATGCACACACAAGTAACAATACACACTGCGAGACACACACTGATTGTGTGTCTGTATCTACCAGTCTGTGTTTGTCTGTTTAGGTGTGTCTCTGTGTCTGTTTGTGTGTGTATGTGTGTGAATGCAGTGATGTATTTTGGATTTGCGCTGCCCTAGGCACGACTAAATTCGGGCACCAACAAAATCTAAATTTGCCCCCGCAAGTTGTGTCAAGGCCACTTTTCTGACTGACAGACACATGCCCTCATTGATACATGCACTGATATGCACTCACTGACAGATACACAGTCATTGGCACACACATACAGTCATTGGCACACACTGTTTAACCAACACACACTTTCACTGACAGACACACACTGACACACCCACTCACTGACATGCACATACTCTCAGATACACATAAAATGACATACACACACTGACACACACTCACAGGCACACCCATTCTCACTCACAGACACACACTGACAGCTACACTCACTCACTCACAGTAAGGTGGACAGCCCCAGAACACAAGGCAAACAAGGCATTTGTCTGGGAGCCTGGGGTGGCGTTTTTTGGCGCCCCCTCTGAAAGTGCCGCCCTAGGCAAATGCCTTGTTTGCCTTGTGGTAAATACATCCCTGTGTGAATGTATCAAAGGATGTATGTGTGTGCATGTATCAGAGTGTATTTATATGTGTGGATATTAGTGTGTGTGAATGTATCAGACCAGGGGCGTATTTGCCGCGAGGCAAACAAGGCATTTGCCTTGGGCGGCATTTTCCAGGGGGCGGCAAAAAAAGCCGCCCCCAAACGCCCAGGGCAAATGCCTTGTTAGCCTTGCGGCTAACAGACATCCTGGGCTGGTGGCTGGTTGCTGGGCGGGCGAGCGGGCGGCTGGCGAGGGAGCACTTCCTCTGAGCTGTCTGCTCAGCTCCCTCGCGCGCCGCAGAGTGAGGCTGGGAGCCGGAATATGACGTCATATTCCGGCTCCGCCTCCCAGCCTCACTCTGCGGCGCGCGAGGGAGCTGAGCAGACAGCTCAGAGGAAGTGCTCCCTAGGGCAGCACAAAACCAGGATACACCACTGTATCAGACTGTGCAGACTGTGTATGTGTGTGCATGTATCAGAGTGTATTTGTATGTGTGGGTATTAGTGTGTGTGAATGTATCAGACTGTGCATGTGTGTGCAGGTATCAGAGGGTGTATGTGTCAGAGAGTATTTATACAAGTGTATATCAGAGTGTGTATGTATGAGTTTTTTTTTGTGTGTGTCCAAAGAAGCAAGTGTAAATGTGGCAATATATGCAATGTATGTGTTGATATATAATATATAAGTAAGTGGATTACAGACCGTGTGCGTTAAAATATTGATCTTGAGAAATGTTATTTACACTGTTTTCTTATACATAACTTTATTAATTGGTAAATTCTTTTTTTAGACGTTTTTAGTTCAAACCCAGATTTTCATTTTTATTTCCATTAAATAATATGCTATCTATGCATGCCAAATCAAAAAATACATTTAAAGGACCACTATAGGGTCAGGAACACAAACATGTATTCCTGACCCTATAGTGAAAACTCACCATTTAGGTGGCTTGTCCCCTACAGAGCCCCCTCAGAATGCGTTAAAACTCACCTTATTTTCAGCTCTCCACGGGCCCCGCCCCCTTGGTGACATCATCAGAATTGCCGATGTTTAGCCAATATAATACTTTCCCATGGGGAAAGCATTGGATTGGCAAAATTAGACAACGGGGCAGGGCCAAACAGTTTTGGCCAATCAGCACCTCCTCATAGTGATGCATTGAATCAATGCATCTCTATGAGGAAAAGTCAGCATCTCCATGCAGAGCATGTGCAGCCCTACCAGGAAGCGCCTCCAGTGGCCATCTGAAAAGGCAGTGTTTACATGAAAATGCCTGAAAGAAGCTATTATACTCACCAGAACACCTACATTAAGCTGTAGTTGTGCCGGTGACTATAGTGTCCCTTTAAATATTACTTTCCAGGACACCCAAAATACTTGGATTCTGTTTTTTTTTTTTTTTGCAAACCACTTGATAGTGAAGGAGTTAATGTATCAAGAGTTACATGTTCACATCAGCAAAGAGCTACATAGGTTGGTTGGTATATTGATGAGTCACATAACTAACTACATTAGTTATTGATTTGTAGGACATATTGATGTATGCTGTCTTATATGCTGGCTTTTAAATGCAGATCCCATGTGGTGCGCTAATAATACTGGGAAAATGTTTTTTCATGTTATAACTACATCTTAGTCCCTTTTAATTCTTGATGTATATGATTTTTCTAATATAAAAGAGAAGGAATTAACAGTATTAATATTGTATTATTAGACCACATATTGTTAAAAGATGAATCATGTCTCCTGATTCTTACCAAAAAGAAAAATGTTGGAGGGCATACAGAGACCTATAGACACGTTAATATGGAATAATAAATGGCACAGGCTGGCCAGAAACATTTTAAACAGATCTAAGGTTGCGGGTGGCCTCAAGGGTCTGAATCTCTTAATGTACTATTAGGCAGCTCATATTGCGAAGATCTTGATGTGGCATGCTCCCCCTGCAGACGGGATGTGGGTGGATATGGATTGTAGTCTGATTTCTTGCATTCTCCCAATGTTTAAATGTGCCTGGGTTGATCTCAACCTGCCTTGCTTCATGCTCCTTGCATGCTATACTGACTTCTTTAAGGGGACAATGTTGACACTGTAACTGCTTCATCTCACTGAAGTGGTTATAGTGTGTAGAAACCCCTGGCACTGTTTTTTACGTTTAACATTCAACCATTTTTTATGTTTTAATGCTAAAAAAAGAGTGTCCAGATTACAGACTGTGCTGCTTGGGTTACAGACTCTGCTGCTTGGGTTAATGAGAAAAACATTAGCCTGAGCAGCAGTAGACAGCTGTGATTGGCTGAGAGTACCAGCTGACCAATTTTAGCCTATCACAGCGCCCGTTGCTGGGATTATTATTTTATTATTTATATAGCGTCAGCAAATTCTGTAGCGCTGTACAATGGATGCATTGATAGGACTTGAAATAAGTGTGTAATCTCTGTCTTAGCCATATCGCCAGTGGGGGCCAGGCTATGGGTGGTCAGGGACCCTTATTTAGTGTTACACTGCTCGAACATGGTTTAACTTTGAATGGAGGAACAGTATAATGGTACTCCGGCACTATAACTAATTCCAACAGACTCCCTTTAAGAATATGTCATCGGGTTGGTGTAAGTTATCACTGGCTTCTTCTCCCTCCCGTTTTACTCTGGTTTTAAGGAATAAAACTTTTCCTCCAGGCATGTGCCCCTGGTACTTTAAAAATTTGGAAGATGCAGAAGTCCTGAGATATTTGCATTTGTGGAGAAGTCCTTCATTAGTAAGTTTGCCTGATTTACAACGTATTTCCCCTTTATCCAAGAAAGACTTCTATTGTTATATGTACAGTTTATTGATTTTTCCTAATTTGTGGAGGTTCATAAAGCCTCCTTAACTGCCCCAATAGTGTTTGAAGATTTATGTTTCAAAGGTATGTTTCTCTTTAACATGTATTCATATCTGTTCAAATTCTACAGTATGGTGTGCTTTACTTTATGTTGGGCAGTGAGAGCGTGTCCTGGGAGAGGAACTGAAGGGCAACTCTTGGGAAGACTTTTGGAGGCAGCTGCTAAGGTGTCAATATGTATTGTCTCTCAAGAACAGATCTATAAGATTTTTTTAGGTGGTATACAACAGCAGTGAAGCCCTTTAGAATGGAAAAGATACATTTGGACTGCTGTTGAAGGCTATGTGGCCAGAGGAGAACGCACCCCCATATGTGGTGGTCATGCCACCTGGCTATGACGGCTGCAGGGAAATTAGATCTGTCTGTTTAGGGTCTGGTGGAATCCTCCAGAAACCTTAAAGTCGACTCCTGGCAGTTGAAGCGCCAGAAGCAGAAGAGGATCAGCTGGAAGAAGATGGCTGCGCACGCAATGGACAATTTCAGGTAAGTAAAAACCTCGCATTTACCTGCCCCTGGCCAACAGAACCCTAGTGGCGGTGTCACAGTCTAGAATCTTTGAAAATGATGCAAAGTCCCCAGACGGTGACAGTCCTGTTTTAATAGAGCCTGACACAGTGCTAATAGGGGTAGCAGAAAAGTTACACAATAAATTCAATTTAGTAACTGGGTTAATATTTTCCACAATGGCAAAAGGTTCTGGCATAAGTGAGTGGGGTCCATTAGAAACCATGGAACAATTTGTTTAGTTAGTGGTGCCGCTGTTTCAGGGGAGTGAAATACTATGGCTAGTGAGACCAGGTGTAAAGTCTTGCTAGGTTAGAAGAGCCATGCAAATGAACCTTTCCGGTGCCACAGTGATGTATGACCTCTCCAAATTAATTTAGGCTTTTCAATTTCCGGTAGAAAGTTTTCTTTTTTGACTGCACCATTTAAATAGATATTTCTATATCCACAACAATTCCTTCTTTCTTCTCTACACCATAAATTGTAGGGTATCCGCTTTCAATATCAGAGTTTCAGTGTATGTAACTTTTCCTGAACCAATGCAGTGAAAATATCATATTTCAAATATTCAGGGTCATTGTTAATATAACAATAAGCACTTATTTTGCTCCCACAAAATGCAATCTATTAGCTGAATATGCACGATGTAACGGATCACATGTCTGAGACATGTATAAATTACCAGGTGTGTAGGACTGGTTATTTAGGATTTTGTATGTTTTGAAGCACTCTTGAGAAATGCATCTGTTAAGATGAAACACCACCTGACCTTAGTGGTGTGTGAATAAATTCTTAAATAAGCCCTGGTTGAGTGGTTATCAATATAACTCACGCTAATTGCTGGACCCTTAGAAGCTGGTTTCTTTTTCTGCAGGGTAAATGGCATTTAGCTGACAAGGTGTGAAAGAAAGTCTATAGATTTGATGTTTGTGCATCAGAAACTGCGCAAGAAGGCCCTAAAATGTTTTTCTAGTGAGATGGTCAGGCAACCTCTGATTTGGAGTTCTGCATATGCTGCCCCTACCCCCCCATTAAAATAATAAAAAAAAAAAGTTGCTTGATGGTTAGGGGACGTTACTTAATGTTAATTTTATTCACAGATCAAGTGAGAAGTGACCAACAGAGGGGAGGAAAGGAGGAGCAGTAAAATAAATGAATTTAAATAAAAAAATAAAAAATTATATATATATATCCTCCTTTTTCCCTCTTTTGGTTACTTTTTTTT
Organism: Pelobates fuscus; assembly: GCF_036172605.1. Taxonomy (NCBI): domain Eukaryota; kingdom Metazoa; phylum Chordata; class Amphibia; order Anura; family Pelobatidae; genus Pelobates; species Pelobates fuscus. The sequence goes on from NC_086323.1 coordinate 53,987,483, forward strand.
CACTTCACTGATCAGTTAAAAGGACGTTATAGTCATTTAAACAACTGTTTTAATGCTATCATGCTCCTGTAGTGTCAATGCTCAATTCCATGGAGACGCCGAATGTCAAGACTTTGCAGAACTGCATCCAGGAAGTCCATTTAGTGGCTGTCCAAGTGACAGTCACTAGAGGTCGGATTACACAGCAATGTAAACACTGCCCTTTCCATACCGCCCAACGTTGCAGCTGGTAAAATCGGGAGTGGATTTGGCTCAGAGACGGCATGGACCATATCTTTCCATTAAGCTGTAGTGTTCTGGTGCTTAGAACGTCCCTTTAAATACATTGGTGGTACAGCCACGATAGATTGTCATTTAAATAAGTGATACTCACTTTATAACTGTCTTCCTAATAACAAACTCCGAACTCAGGCTACAAATCAAGCCACTTCTTTCCAGATATGAATTTAATGGGCATTAAGTACATGATTCGAGATGGAAATAGGTACTTTGACATAAGGACAGAAATTGTAATATCATTATTAGCCCTTGCCTTAATAAATAATGAGATTGAATGAGCACTTTTCTGTGGATGTCAACGTACAGCAAGTTAAATTTAATTATTCATGTAGCAATGATGGTGAGGTTACGTCACAGGTCAATTTGAAGCAGAAATAGATTGTGTTTGTTTCTTTTATCTTATTACATGGCAAATGTTGCTTGTCAGCAATGCTGATAAAAAGGTTGAACATTATGAGGTCTGGTTAAATATGTTAGAGGTGGATTAAAGGGTGAAAACAGGAAAATTTTCTCAACACACATATTCATTAATAATGGCATAGCCTAATATTGTATGAATATTAATGGGGATACTTTATTTTAGAAAATGGGAAATATTCACTTTCGATTTAATATATTTTTTTAATTCTTTATTTTATTGTGCATAGTATAACAAACAAGTCTGCAATGCCACAACAGCGATTGCAAACATTCTTAAATCAGAGTACATATGCAGCTGTAGGGCATATCAAGATTACTGCACATTGTTATATGAATTATATACATGTTTAAGAAAAGTTGGGCTATACAGAGTGTGCCACCCTATACTACTTCCCAGGTACCCTGGGTCAGTCACAGGAAAGAAACATCCAAGAGAACATTTTTAAAAGAAGTATGTATATACATTTGCAGCTTGGTGATATGGTTTGTTGCAGGATGGCTGACAAGTCGTTCCGCCTATGCCCTTTGCAGGTTGAACACCGTTCTCCTGGTGTGTATCAGGCTTCAGGCCCAGTGCCCCAGTGCTTGCTGTCGTGGAGGTTGTAGGTGTCTCTACCACAATTCCCCACGCAGTGTGGACCCGCGAGAAGCCTTGCAGGCACAGTGCTGTTCAACATATTCGCTTCCCAGGGGCCTTTACGGATGCGGATATGTTGCGCCGTGGCAGGTGCAGGTCGGTGGGAGTGTTGCGGAGACCCCAGGGGGGAGCGGAGGACTTGCGGGTTGTGCTCAGTCCGCTTCTCTCTTATCTTCCTCCAGAAGTCGTCAAACAACTTGTCCAGGCAGCATGCGATGCTGGATATTGTTCCCAGGTAGGCAAGTTCACGCGTGGTGTCCGCCATTTTGGATGCGTCACCATCTGTGCTGTTGATAATTGTGGCTCTATACAGGTGCCCCGATGGGTCTGAGGAGCATCCAGGGTGGGGACCGGGATCGCCCCCGCTGGTCCAAAGGGGGGGTTGCGGGGTTATAGCATCAGCATGATGGAGTTCTGCGTGCATTGGGCCGGTTGATCGTCCGTTTCTCTCCTCCGCGACGCTTATCAGGCCCAACAAGTGGCGCTAAGGTGAGGAGGTTGGGTTCAACAGTGGTAAATGACTGCAGAAAGTGTTCCCAGGCCGGTCAGTCTGTTAGCAGGTACAAGTAGAGGCTGTTGGTCCCAGTTTGTATGCTTAAAAACGCTGTTAGCCCCTTAAGGACACAACTTCTGGAATAACATGGAATCATGACGGAATATTTCCGTCATGTGTCCTTAAGGGATTAAGCAAGGATTAGGTCATGTTTTGGCAGGAGATTTTGTGAGATGCGACCTCTCGCTATGACAGTCAGGCCCCGCCCCCCACTTTCAATTTTAATAAAATGGTTACAGATACAGATTCTTAAAATTAAGTGATGGCTAGTTTTTTATACATAAAAAAATGTGTTTGTTTTTTTGTTTGTTTTTTCAGTTGTCAGGTAATCCGTAGCTTGCAAGTGTTCTATTTGGAAGTGTCTGTTGATTTTTAGAAAGCTTTCACTCCTTTGGGATCTATGGGATTTCTGTCCCTTATTTAAAAGTTTTGATTCAGAAAATGTGAATCCATTCATCTATCCCAATCTGTGTTAATATCTATCTATGCCTTACGCTAAGCTTAAGAATCCCCCTCTATAGTAGGTCCTCAGGACCCTATTATTTAAAAAACAAAAAACAAAAAGACCCACTGCATCACTTTAGTCAGTGGGCTTATATAGATAGATTTTGATTATATCTTCCGTAGAGTTGTTGCCTAGGGATACCTGACACATTTCTATGGCTGTGCATTGTGAGATCAGTAGTTATGGTTTGTGGCTGTCCTTTGGTAATACTGCATTGTCATCAGTACACATTGTGATATTGTCACTACGTCCTGCACCTAACAGTCACCTAACATGACTCTGTGCATATTATTGGCGTAGGCTGACCCACGGAGTGCGGGATAATAAGGCTATTTACATTTATTAATAAAATCCTATTCATCTTCTTTTCTTCTGGCATTGTTTGATAAAGGTCCCCTACTGAGAGCTGAACATCAAGCTTACTCTTTATATCCCAACAAATGTAGTTTTGTTTGAATAAGAAGCTAGTTTCTATTTTACCTTTTTCTACGGCTAAGGTGTTACTTGATTTATTCCTATTTTCTTTCGTTGAAGAAGGTTTTTTCAGGTTTCCATTTGAATCAGGATATCACAGATTTGTTAAATAATGTCCTTCCTTGCACCACTATTGGTAGGTACTACCACTGTATATTGGGAACACCCCACAATGCTTGCTCTACCACTTCAACTGGAAGGCTATTCCATGCATCCACTACCCTCTCAGTAAAGTAATACTTCCTAATATTATTTTTAAACCTTTGCTCCTCTAATTTAAGACTATGTCCTCTTATTGTGGTAGTTTTTCTATCATTGTTATTCACTTCACCTGTCAGCAGTTTTAATGTTGTGGCTGATCAGTGTATAAAAAAAACAACAACATTTAGTGGCTATTCCATAACAATCAACTATCTTTTTTCCTGTCAATCAACAGATGCTACAGATGGAATTTCGAAACACAAATCAAATGAAACTGGTCATTCCTTCTTCCTTTCGTTTGTTTTGATTTTCGAACTTCCGCCCAAATGTCAGAAGAATCGCAATTCGTGTGAAACCAAATGCACAAGTCTTCTATTAATTAAGTATAATTTTTAATACTTATGTCCTATCTGTTTTTTTAAAGAGCGAGCACGAGATTACCTGCACAAGAGCGGACGGTATATTGTTATTGGAGGAATCATCTCCCCTGTTCACGATTCATATGGAAAACAGGTGAAGTTATATTTTTACATATGCTTCTATAATAAATAATCTTATAAATGTTATTACCTTCTAATCAGTGCATTTTTCAAGTCCTATGCTCTATTGTCATGTTCCCCTAATAACTAAATTGCTTAAAGCAGGCTTCCCCAAACTCCGGCCCTCCAGATGTTGCTGAACTACAGCTCCCATGATTCTATGAATGAAATAGATAGGCTGAGAATCATGGGAGTTGTCTGGGTGCCTATAGTGGTCCTTTAAGTGCATATTGTGTTTGCATTAGTATTATGAAGCTGACACTTTAATAGCAGCGGTTTGCGTGAATTCTTTTGTTGACCAAAATCTATCTATTAACTCAAATGAGTATTTTGGACTTGATGAAAAAGAATTAGGTAGAGCGGTTAATAAATGGCACCTGGAATGCGGACTTTAAATTGATATTATGTCACAAATATATTTTGGTTGTGGAACTATACTAACTTTATTTTAAATAATGGTGGAACGTTTATATATCCTCTGATGCTTTTACAATGCTATTTTGAAAAATAAATGGCTCCTTCGCTTGTTACATTTGTTTTGAAAATTAAGCAGGCATACATTTGCAGAATATGGAGGCATTGTCTGTCCTTACACTATTATAGGGAGAGGAAAGGGTATCACAGGTTTATTTACTAAAATGTGAATTGTTGGGAATTCAAAATGAATATCAAACTTTGGCTAAAAATAGCTGAAAGAGCAAATAAATTTGGGTATTTGAGTATTTTGACTTTTTCTTTTGACAGGGGAGATGGGGAAGTTTGGTTAATATACTCTATTGGAGCTGGAATTAAGGTGGTTACTTGTCCTCAGATAGATCCCCATTACTAGATTTAGAATTTCCTCAGTTATCCAAGTAACAGATGGAGCGATCAAAAAAAACCATAACAGATTTAATAAGCCATTTGCAGTTTCACTCTTCAGTCCTTACACGTGCATGACTTAATCTTGGAGACAAGAATGTACTAGTGACAGGATCATACATCTAGACCCTCCCTGGTAAGGGTGGAGGCGGCTGCGGGCATTGGGTTGGGGATCGGGAGGACCTACATCAGTTTATATGTTGTTAAGGTATTCAGCAGCCTGGTAAAAAAAATGTCGTCTTACCTACGAGACACAAAACAGACATTGGCCAAACGTGATACTTTGAGAGTCCCTGAAAATGCAATACTATGCAGCTTAGTTGTGGAGAGGCCGTATCGTTTAATTCCATATAATCAGGCATTACCAATGTGGAATACTTTTTAAAACATAATGGCTCCTATTCAGCGACGCAAAATAGTTTCATTGTGGATCTGTTGAAATCTATTCTGACACACAATTTCTCTATTTTTGATGGCACCTTCTACCACCAGATGAGAGGTAGTGTGATGGGGGCACGGCTTGTGCTAAATTTTTTGCCATCCTCCACCTTGATTGGTGAGAGGAGCTGAATGTTTTCTCCGAAGAGATGAGTGAATACATTGTATCAATACTCACATGGAAAGTTATATCGACGATATTCTAATCATCTGGACTGACAACATTGACAGATTCTATGAGTTTAGAAAGCATCACAATCAGAATGTTTTGAACCTAAATTCACAGCAGATATGGGAAATCCATCCCTGAATTTTTTGGATATGGCTCTCACCATCTCATCGTCCAACTATTCAATGACTTCTCTCTGTTTTTTTGCTTCTGCTGACTTCTGAGATAAGTGCTACAAAAATGCATGTTTAAACACACTTGCACTGCACTGGACTGGAGTAGTCACCCTAGCATGCAGGAGGTGGTGCGAAAATAGCTTATATGGAGGTAGTTCACTTGCCCAAAATTGCAAGTATGGAAACAGAGTGGCCAATGGGCAATAAATGCAAGTTTCTGTTGTTGAACCTGTCGCACTAACTGCCGCCACTGTTAACAATACCACTATTTTTATTTGGAGTTATAGATTGATTATCTTCTTCTATATATAACTCTGTTGGATAACTGGCTCACCATAGAAACAACGTAGAGCAGGGGTGATTATTAGGTAGATCCCCAGATGTTTTAGAACTCCAACTCTCTTGATGCTTTTTCATGCTTAAGGCTGGCAAAGCATCTTGGAGTTGTAGTTCTACAACATGTGTGGATCTATCTTTTGGGTACATTTGACCTAAAGAATTTATTATTTACACCAGCGGTTCCCAAACTGTGTTCCCTGGGGTGCCGCAAGATATTTCCCCGGTGCTGGGAAATGTGCCTCCCTCTCCCCTCTCGGCTCTGCAGGACTGGAGGGGAGATCAGAGATCTCCATCTCCGGCCTGCTAGCAGTGTAATGCTGGCAGCCAGCAGGGGAGGGAGGGAGAGAGGACCCGGGGGAGCTCTGCCGTGTTCTCCTCTCGCGAGCTTGGAGCGTTGCCGCTTTTACCACGGCAACGCTCTGAATCTTGCAAGAGTGAACTCTAGCAACTCCTGAGGCTGCCAGAGTTCACTCTCACCAATGGGACCACCAGGGATTACAGGAAATGTCCCTCCTTCCAGGCAAAGGTAATCATGGAGGGGGGACATCAAAATTATTATTATTTTTTTTTAAATAAAAAAACCTATATATATTTATTTATCTACCCTTCTCCTCCTATCCGTCCCTCTATTCACATACACTGCCCCCTATACACACACTACCCACACACACACACACTGCCCCACATATACTCACTGCCCCCATACACACACACTGCCCCCTATACAGACACACTGCCTTTCTCACACACACAGACACTGCCCCACATACATACACTGTACTCCTCACACACACACTGTACCTCTCATAAACACTGCCCACTTATGCACACATTGGACCCCTAACACATACTGCCGCACCAAACACATGCACTGTACCCCTCATTCCCACCTTGCCCCCACACACACACTGCCACCCACGCACACACTGTACCACTCACAAACACACTGCTCCCCACACAAAAACACACACACACACACACACACACCACTGCCCCTATCCTTTACTGCAGTCCATTTCCTGGCAGACCCCAGGTAAGTTGTCAAACTGTTCTTGTTTACCCTGGGAGGGCACCACAGCACTCCTGGCATGCTGTAGTGGTTATTGTGTCTGGATTGTTTCTTTAAATAATCTACAAGTGCCCCTCCCGTCCCTGACAGGGAAACATTTAACTTGGGGCCTTGGAAAAATATTGAAACATTAAGGGCGCCTTGAACCTAAAAAGTTTGGGAACCCCTGGTTTACACAATTTTAGCAAAATAAAGCCTTGGCAGTTTTATTCAATCAAGTGCTTCTTTTAACTAATTTTATTATGTATTATTATAATTTAATACTAATAAAATAATAAAGATTGAGGAAAGTGCAGATTTAAACGTGCAGAAATAAAGTCAGATCTGATTAAATCATTATTGATTTTAACATTTCTCTCTTTAGCTCTTTAAAAGGAAACTATATTGCCAGGAAAACAAAGCTATTTTCACGGCACTATCGCTCCCTATAGTTAAAAACCCCTTCTGTCACTTACCGGATCCCAGCGCCAATGTTCCTCGACGCTGGTTGAGGCTCCAGTGTAAGAGGGCGGGAGTGACGTAATGCGCATGCACGGCAATCGCCTTGCTCGCATCAGGACTTTCCCCTATAGGAAAGCATAATACAATGTTTTCCTATTGGATTTTGGGTGACGCTGGATGTCCTCATGCCAAAAAATCACCTAGCGACCCCCCGAAGTCTCTTTAGTGGATGTCTAGTACAAAGCCACTAGAGGCGGAGTTAACTTTGGCAAGTAATGATTGCAATTTTATTAAAAATAATTACCACTGCAGGGTTAAGGGACCTGGGACAGTGCACCCAGAGCACTTCAATGAGCTGAAGTGGTCTGGGTGTCTATAGTGTCCCTTTAAGTGCTCTGCAAAATGGGGGTATTCTTTTTTCACTTAAAGTGTTAATCACATGTCCTCTGTGTATTCCACCTAAACACTGATTGTATATCTTTGCCTATTCTCAGGGCCTGGTCTCAAGTCGACATCGCCTTAACATGTGTCAGCTTGCAGTGCAGAACTCAGACTGGATCCGGTGAGATGGGGCTTGGGGTTCATAGTGGTAATTTGGAAGAATCGAATTACATAAAAGGATACTTTTCATACTGACAAGAGGGGATATTTTTGCACTAAAGTAGAATAACCTAAAACAAAGACTTCTGTTTTAAGGGTTATATTACATTACATTAAAAACAATCAGTAATATATTTTTTATAAGAAAATATCCACTGGTGCTGGAATGATTACATATACATATGTTGAGTAATCTAGCCATTACTAGGTTGAGTTTATCATCATATTGCAGGCCTACAAGTTTGAAAAGTAGGATACATAACTAAATGCTACAGATAGTCTTTTACTTATATTCCGATATTATATTTTCACTGGTTTCTGTGTCTTTCTCCACTAACTTCACTGTTCTTATTTAGGGTTGACCCTTGGGAATGCTACCAAGATACCTGGCAGACAACATGTAGTGTTCTGGAGCATCACCGAGATCTGATGAAGGTGAGACATACACTGTGATCCATGAAATAACACAACAGAGAGTATGATTAGCCATTCACCTTATTAGTTATAGGACACATTCATACTTCCCCATAAGAAAGAATTGTATTCAATACTTTCCTAGGAGCTTCTGTATCACGTGAATTAATTTAACTTGGTCAATGCAGCGGAAGCACCTCTAGTTGCTGCCAACAGACGTGGATTTAACCCTGCAATGTAAACATTGTTGGATACCCCCCTACTGTACATTTTTATGGCTTTTCTGCATTGATGTATAGTTTTTGTATAGAGCTATAGAAAGAGTCAGCTTGTGTGAAATGAATATTAAAACATTGTCACATTTCACACCCTGTAATATTTAATAGGATGTTCTAAGGTCGCTGCTAATACATGATATATACATCTCAATGGATTATTTTAAACAGTGTGACAAATTGTTACTTCTGCTTCCGTCTCTATGTCTGATTATTTCTGGACAACTTGTACAGAAACTCTGAAAATGCATTCAGGCAACTGCTTTATTCATGATTGTTCCCCCCCCACCCCTTCCCAGAGAGTCACTGGCTGTATCCTCTCGAATGTGAACACACCTTCTGTCACACCAGTGATCAGCCAATCCCTCAACCAATCAACACAGCCCGTCTACCAGAACAGCAATCTCACCAACAAGCCCACTGCAGGTAAGTGAACAGTGTTTCACAATCCGTCCAAAAGACGGGAAAGAAATGGGTGAACCTATTACCCCTTCTACTTCCCCCACCCCCCAAAAAATGTTTAACTAAAATTACAAATTATGTCCATCAGTTATATAATGTCAACTGAAAAAGTAAACACCATTCGTTGTCTTTTTGTGCACATATGATAGTTCCTCTTTGATGTAATACCATTTTGGATAGAGATTATTTACAAAGATTCGAGGGAAAGAGGAAAGGAGAGTCCAACTAGGGACACGTTCCTCATCTGACCACTAATGTGCTTTATATATTAATGCAAAAAAAATAATCTGCGAGAGAATATTCACTGGCACCCAACATTGGGACCTGCTCTATATTATGCTTATCTTTGTATATGTATATATATATATATATATATATATATATATATAGCGCGGGAGTAAATCTTTGCTTTCCCTCATTCCACTATAGTAGGAGAGTAAACAGGAGTTGTAACAGATACAATGAGTCATTACTTCTTGGGACAAGCAGTAAGCAGGTATTGAGGACCGTGTGTTTTTGGAAACACTGTTTAATGTTAAAATCTTCCTTAGAAAAGATTAGGGTCAAAGCAATGTTGTTGTAATATAGATAGACTTTTTTACCTCAATATTTTTTTTTTTTGCACAAATGTTGCACTTCTTTCTTCCTATCAGTGAGGATCCTCGGGAAAGTGGGAGAAGGACTGAGTCGTATATGCTGTGTCCGCCCCAACCTGCAGCGTGTTACTTTTGTGGGTGAGTGTTCTATACTAATTATATCGTTTGCATGTAATTGTTTTTAAGGTCCATAAACCATGACATACTCTGTTTCTATAATTCTTTCTGTAAATGGCTTTCCTGTTCTGTTTGTTTGTGACAGACTACAATAGATGTATACGGGAGATTCCAAATCTGTTTTAAAAATGGCAATATTGTATCTGTTCTGCTTGTCAGTGATTTACGTGTATGTTGTTGACATTAAGAACACAACTATGTGGATAGAATAATTTCATATAGTTATAGATACTGCAGTTATTCAATAAACTGTGAATTGTGGTGAAGTGACAAGGACGTTGCAAATTTGATGGCAACATTTCCAATCTGAATTGGTACCATTTTTCAATTCATGTGTTTTGGCCCCAAATTTGCAATTCTCTTGTTGGTTCTTCACAATTTGTAGTTTAGTAAATAAGCCCATTGTGCTTATGTAAAGAAGCAACAGCACCAACAATGTGAATTGGTTATTAAAAGTTTGACATCTGAACAATATCAAAATACATAAAGTTCTAGTAGTGACTTTATCCCATCTGATGAGCATCATGACCTCTCTGTTATACAATTCCATATACAAGACTGATGTGTTTTGAGAGTCTAAGGCAACCATTAAACAAGCAGATGACTCAACCCTTCTGTTATCTGTTTGTAAAAAAAATGTGAATATAAAGGAGAGTGCCCCCACACAGTACGATAAACACATATCAATTCTGCTAAAAACTAGACATTTCGCCAAACATTTGGTTTATTAAGAAAGAACTAGTCGTGGCCAATATTTTACCTGTTTGTAGGCACGAATAAAGCTTCATCTGATGTTAGAGGTTTTTACAGACTTTATTATTTGTTTAGCTCTGAGATCTGTAGAGAGGGCTTAATACAACATGGACAGATGTGCCTAACAGTGAACTTTAAAATGAAGACAGTCTTTCCATCCTTGTTGTTGAGTCTAGTTCAGTCTGGTGATGTTTCCTCTTCACACTAGGGAAATAAAGTCATTGGCTAGGCTCAGTTACACCCAGAAGCCAGCCGGCGATTCATGATAGTAAATATCTTGGACCTTTAACCCCTTAAGGACATGACAGAAATTTCCCGTCATGATGGTCTTTTACTTCTGAAGCTGTGTCCTTAATGGGTTAAGCTGCCCTCCAAGGGAAACTTATTTTAGCACAAGTGTGTCTCTTTATGCTGCCTAGTAAATTGACCTGAATGTGTTAATACATGTGATTCTGGGAAACTAGGAACATAATAGTCAGCTGTAGCCAGTGCGGACAGAGCAACATCACAGTAAAAAAAGCTCTAAGCAAGAATGCTAAATTTAAATTCAAAGCGCTATTTAATCCGTGCTAATGTTTTTGGACACTTTATGTGGGTAGAAGTCTCTTCAAACTTTATTCATGGGCCTGTTTGGAAGTACTTTAGGTGGTTGTTCCCAAAATGTATGCATTTCTCATGGGTTACCCAAACGAAATGCTTTTTTTGTAAATACTCACTGGCAAATGTTTAGTCTTTCCAGTCCTGCCTGTGCATCATAGGCAATGTAGTCTGCAAACATCTACAGGGCCAAGGTTAATCATTATTGACATATGGAATCAAATGTGAATTGTCCTTTTGCAGTCAAGGGAAATCAGATTAGTTTTCATTAGATTATCGTATTTTATTAATTCAACTAATTCTTTCATTCCATGTTTCAGATGAAAATGCTAACCTTGGAACAGTGATGCGATACGAGGAGATAGGTATGTTTAAATGGGAATCCATGTGATTGGGTGAACCATCTTAGATTTGATTAGGGATTAGGTAAAAACTATACCTTGAGATACAGCTACTAGACAGTACAGTAAAGTAACAACCTGAACTGAACTCAAACATAATCTTGAACCGTTGCTTGGTCCACAGTTGTTCACACTTTATTTTGTTAGAACACACAGTATCCAGTACGTGGTTATCCCATTCATGTAAGTGTGGATTACAAGGTCCGAGTAAGAAAACACAGGAAATTTGATCGATAGATTGTGCTATGGAAATGTATAAATGGGTATCTAAAGAAATTTTTCCTGCGATGAAATCAACATAATTCAGATAATTTTACCCCATTATTTAATGTGTCATATCAGTCCATGTTCTATGATCTATCCATATCTCACCCCACAGTCCCTTAAGCAACAATTTATATTTCCGTGATATTACATTATACCATTCCATATATCACCATATGGTCTAAACCTCTGAGCCTAAATGTCTACCGGCTAGTGGTGCAAGCAGTTACAATGAGAAACGGAATGCAACATGGCTAGTTCTAAGCTACCCTGTGACTTATTGCATTTTGTTTGACACCATGTACTTCTCATACAGGTATAACGTGCAAGAATAATGTTACAATCATGTTATATCCTTTGATTTCCTATTAGTTTGATTACTTCAGAGTAGACATTAAGTAATAGGTTGTAAAAATTGCCGCCCAGGCATGTTTGCCCTATTCTTAATTTTCCTATTCTTTATTCTTAGAACTGCGTATCTTGCTCCTGTGTGGAAGCGATCTTCTTGAGTCGTTTTGTATACCAGGCCTATGGAACGAGTCTGATGTAAGTAAATACACTAATTATATTCAGCAACTCTTGCTGGATCTTATATTCCTACACCCTAGACCAGGAATAGGCAACCTTCAACACTGCAGATGTTTTGGACTAGACCGCCCATGATGCTTTGCCAGCATTATGTGTGTAAGAGCATTATGGGGGATGTATTCCACAACATCTGGAGTGCCGATGGTTGCCTATCCCTGCCCTAGACTGACCTAGTAGGTATGTTTCCTATCTGGAACTTGTTGTGACTTCTTGAGATATTAGTGAATGGATTCCAGTTCAATTTGTGTACAAAATGAAAATCAAATGTTTCCATGCAGATGGAGGTGATTGTGGGAGATTTTGGAATTGTGGTTGTGCCAAGGGATGGAACGGACACTGAACAAATCATGAATCACTCGTCTTTGCTGCGTAAATATAAGGTGTGTTTATTTGTTGTGTTTTTGGTGTATTTATACAAGAGAGCACGATTTCCAGATGGCAGCAAAAAAAGAACAAATGTGGAAACGTATTTCTACTAAAGGATAGTTCACATTATCCCTTAATGGTTATTTAAAATAACCATGTAACCATTAAGCATTTAAGATATTAAAAATGATATTTTATCTTATAGTGTGTGGACATATTCTGTGATGTTGTACAATACAATGACATTACATATAAGATGAGATACAGTTATGGTTGCATGCCAACCATCCTACCTTGACTTAAAAAATTAAAGAATAAATGCTTTGTGGGTGAAAGATTGGTAGTGTACAGAGCATTGTGTGAAGTGTCTGTCAGTGTTTCAAATCAGTAAGATTGTGTTTGTTTGTGTCATTGAGAGTGTGTGTCAGTGTGCCTTAGTATGTTTCTGTTAGTGTGTGTCAAATCAGTAAGAGTGTGTCTGATTACAAAAAGAGGGGAGGCTGATAGATGGAGTCGGTGCCATAGAAACATTGTCTGGACTGGACATTTGCAAAAGGGTGAAGTTGGTAAGGTGACCACGTCCATCTAGGGGGTGCAAAAAAAAACTCTGTACCAAAGCATCTGTGACCCTAGGATCGACCCTGGGAGTGTGGAACAAATATTTGCTTCATTTGCATGTCTATTCTGGAAGAGTCAGAAACCAACATATTCCCCTTCCTCTCCTATGATTTATTCTACTTATTGATGGTAAGTGATGCATCATGACATCTTCTGAAGGATAGTCAAAGTGGTTTTAGGACCGGTGATTGTTTAATTATGTAGTATTTACAAATAAAAAAAGAGCCTGAAAGACATAAAGCAATGTTGTTGGTTTTTCTACAAAGGAAATGGAAGTGGATATAGTTAGTCATAGTAGTAGTAATAAACTGATTACATTCTTTAAAAGAGACAAAGTAAATGTGCCAAGTGTCAGTATAACAGGACAGGAGAACTGAAAATGATGCAAGAATAATAATAGAAATGTGACCTTTTGTTGTTTTCCCCCTCAACAGAACAATATTCTGGTGGTTAAAGATGACAGTAACCATCCAATGTCTATCGTCAGCTCCACCAAAAGCAGGTAAAGTCCATGATACAAAGTTTGATGTAAGTTTGCCTAAGTGATACAACTCACTTCTATTACATTAAATGTACTTTCTACTCTCATTTAGGCTGGCTTTGCAGCATGGGGATGGACACGTGGTGGATTATTTGTCGCAGCCGGTCATTGATTACGTCTTGAAAAGCCAGCTCTATATTAACACATCGGGCTGACGTCCTCTACAGAAAATGTGCCGGTCGTAGCTCAGTGCTCTCTCTCCTCGTCATCACAATGTATTACTAATTACTACTCCCCACTATTTCCTCATCGGTCATACCACTTGTACAAACACTCATTCCTCATTTATTACTGCTCATCCACTTCTACTCTCTGCCCCTTTCATTCCACTAAAGATGTATTGATGCCGATGCCCAGGGTATATGGGGCACACACCTCAGTGAGTGTTTGGGGATGTCTTTTTTTCTGGTGGGTTTAAACATCAGATCAATTTACTCTTTAATAGAAGGAAGATGGAATAATGTGCAACTCATATAGTGTATGGCAAAAAAGTGCCACACTGAATGTGTTATTCAGCTGGTGATTTTTATTCCCCGGGTTTCAGATTTATGCAGAAAGTGTTGATCACCTTTTAAGAATATCCAGGATTTCACATACTGATACAACAGGGCCATAATTCTTGCTGAAGGCACTTCAAGAACCTATCATGAATTCTGTTTCTATCACACTATTTCCTACAGGACTATGGGTAATAGTAACCCAGGAATGTTATTGTCTAACCACTGCAAGATTACTGCACGTGACAAGCATGTTCTTGCTGTGCCCCTATTTCTATGGTGTTATCAAAATGTATATTAACCTCCTGACTGGGAGGGACGAGCATGCAACTATTCAGTAACGTGCAGGGATTTATAGGAAAGCAAAAACGAAAAAAAAAAAATGAATTACATAAAAATGAAACATTGAAAATAGGACATCCAGCGCAAGAACAAATATGAAGGTACGGTGCAGTTCCATTTAATGGCATGTAAGATAAAATAAACAAGGCACAGACAGTTGTATGACACAGTCCCCGTCGTGGTAAATTGTCACGTTAAACTTTGTAAATAGTTAATTTTCTTTCCGGCAGTTAGATGGTTCTGTGCAGAGCTGTACCTTTTTACACCTAAGGGATTCATTTAATGACAAGAAAAAAATCTGTCCTATTATATCACACACTAAGGGCTTGCATCTTAGAGAATTAGGTTGCATTAAATATTGTTGTCATATATGTATAGAATGCAACCTTTTAATCGGATCATATCAGGCTTCCAAACATTCAGTTAAACTCTTACGAAATACAGTTATTTTACATTAATGCTTTACAAATTGAAAAGTATGTAAAAAATGGACATTATGTTTAGCTAGGTTTTGATATGTCAAATTTGGTGGGAATTTTCTCTTCATAATGTCAGCACAATGAATAAAATGATATCATGTGTACTACATCCCACCAAGGTCTTTTGATGTACCAGTTAATATATCCAAAACATACAGTTGAATGATGTCCTCCAACACCATCATTGCAGGTGTTTACCAATTCCCCCCCAAATTAGTGGGCAATCCTTAATCGCTGACCAATGTTGGCCATAGAGAATGTGTTTGAGAACCGTTGGTATGCAGAAATTGAAAAAGGGCAACCACTTGAACTGAAGGTGCTGTAGGATACAAATCCCATTGTGATTTGGTCCACATCTCAAGTTCATCGTTGCCTAGCCATGTACATACTAGGTGTCATAAAAAATACTGGCTTATCTTTACAACATACAGTGGTAAAAATTGGAAATATTCATCAGTTCCAACAATCCTAGAGCCCAGGTAGCCCAAAGATCTGCTTTAACCTCCAGTACATGCTGATTTGATTGATCAATCTCTATTTAGTTATAAGTGCTTCAATCGTAACCTTTTAGGGTTACCACACAACCTTTTAATTGTTGGTAATTTCTAAAACATGCATCCTTCAGGGCAGAAGAAAATCTGATGTAGGCCTGCAGTAAATATTTTGTATCCCGAGTTAAAGGTGAGAAGAAATATGAGACAGGTGCTTTTCATGTATATCAACTGTTTCAGCAGCATATGATCAGCATGGGAGATAACAAGGGAGAAATATAGGGTGGGTAAAATCACAGGAGGGCTAATTTAATTTACAAATAAAATAATAATCTTGCGATACAATGTCTGCCAAGGAAGTGGATAGTTGAGCAGTTCTTTGACTATCGTATTGAGTTTTGTTCATATTGTTGCTGTTTTATCAATAAAGATTTTGCTTTGCTAGAAATGTGTGAAATGTGGTGTCATCACAAAACAAAAGTGCCATTATTTGGTTATATTTTATTAATAAATAAATAGAAATCTAGTAGAAATCAAGTAGTACATGTATGGTCTCTCCTCTTACACATTTAGACTCCTTCTGTCCAATGTACCCACAGGAAAATGAATGTCACATCAAACATGCACACAGCCCTTCAATACAAATACAAACACTGGACCGCTCTGTAGCATGAATGGTACATTTTCAGTGTCCCCTGGATGGAATCACAATTCTCATGGTATATTTTATGACCCAGTGAATATTTAGTATCTCTTCTATACCACTCGGCATTATTTTCCTTGTCTTGGATGGTCCAATGATTCTTATTATCCAGTATCTCTTCTATACCAGTCTTTTCCTTGTCTTGGGAGCTTTTAGGGTCTTTCGATAGCTGTGGTGGAGTAGCATCCAGGAGGTAGGGTGGCAACAATGTCCCTCAGGTTCTGTATGTCGATGAGGGTCTCACTGATTTCTGTGTCAAGGCTGAGAATTCTTTGCCTTTGACGGACAGCTGCCAGTTCCATATCTTCCAGAGCTGGTTTGAGACGATCATAGAGCTGACTGCGAGCTGAGTTCAGACTGCGCTCCAGAGTACGCACGCCTTCCTCATCACCCGCCAGAGGCGAATCTGCAAAGAAACAACAGAGTCATGTATCTAAAAGAGGACTACATCTTGATAGGAGTAACACAGTTATAACAAGTTCAGAAATAAATAGCAGCAACCGAAGATAAGCTATTGTATTTATTTGCAGGATGAATCACTTTTTATATATTGGGTGAATTCATCTGGTACAAATCACACCCAGTATACACTATGTCTGTGATTCCTGATTATTGTCACCTCCTGCATTAACTAAACCTAATACAGACAAAATATACCATCATATTTCCGTGGTTTCATTTGGATCATCCATAGATATTCAGTGACTAGCTGAACTCTGAAAAACGAACTGCAGCCTTCAGAGATCAAAGGCAGTCAAATTCCCAATGTCTTGGCTATAACAAAACGTTTTTTGAAGGTAGAAACGTATATGTATTAGTAATTCTCAAGTTTAGCTATAGCTATTGAAATAGAGAGAATTGCAAATCATTTGGTTGTAATTCTCTGATATGGGGTATTAAGAGTCTTAAAATATGAAAGAGGTTTCTAGAGTAAGAGCCAAAAAAGTAAGGTTGAAGTTTGGGATATATGTACAGTATTTTCCAAGCACGAAACAGCATTATATGAAGTCTGTGTACTATTGTTGCACAGAAAAACTTGTCCTTTAAAGAAAAATCAATGAAAGACACAAGATAACAGAAGGAGAAACAATGGCCTGGGTGTTTGAATTAATAACTGCAACATAAAAGCCTTGGGGACTAAAATAGGTTATTATGATTACTGTATGAGATAAAGGACTAGATTTTATTACAATACTAAACCCTGGTTTATACAATAGCAGTTCTCCCATTGATGTAACAAAAACCTGTTAAAAACAGAGATATGTTTAACTGCTATAGTAGAATTTAGCCCACCGGCTGCTTTCCGATAATTTAACAGAAAAAAAAAATACAACAAACTAAAGGGAGAGACTAGGCACTATGACCACTTCAACGAGTTGAAGTGGTTATAGTGCCTAAAGAGTGTCCCCTGGTGCCACAGATTTTCAGTGATACAGGATGTTAATTATGTGTTTGTTAGAATAACGTCGAACCCTAGCAGGTAAAAGGGGCAGGTTGGAGAAGTATATATGCTATTTATTCAGGGAACGTGCAATGGTAAAAAAAATTAAATTGCAAAATTTGGAATTGCAAATGTTGGGTCATTGGATTTCCTGGAAATGTTGGGTCATTGGATTTCCTGGAAATGTTGGGTCATTGGATTTCCTGGAAATCTGCATTTTCTTTCTAAGTTGTCCTGATTTAGCAAACACCTCCCCCAGGTTCAATGTATAGTCTTTATCAATGTTTTACAGAGAGTTTACCGGAACGTGTAATGTGAATTTGGTGGGGGTTATTGGTCTATGCCATGTAAGTGGACTGTACGTTAGTTGTTTAATTGAGTAGCCTTATATTACTCAGAGATGTGTGTTAGTGTGTTGCGCATCAGATATGTATTTGTTGATTTTGCTTACATCTATGACTAAATAAGCTTTTTTTTATGCGTGCAGAGAGAATAACTGCAAGGTACGTATAGAATCAATTTACTAATATATTTGTAATGTAATCAGTGCATGCAGAAGTAAACCGACACCTCCAGAGAATTGATTAGTTTGTCACTTACTCATTAAACTTAGCACGTGATCCAGAGCTCCGAGGGTTGCTGTAACTGCATCGCTGGCACCGGAAGCCTTGGCCTCAGCTTCTGTAGCTGACTGAGCAATCTGATGGAGAGACAAGAGGTAGATAAGATTCATAGGCGTGCGCAGCCTATTGCATTAGGGTGTGCACCCTAAAGCACAAACACACGCCGCATGTATATGTATATATATATAAATATATATATATATATATATACACACACACACATACACTGCTGTGTGTGTGTGTGTGTGTGCTGTTAGTGTGCTGTGTGAGGGTGGTGTGTGTAAGGGTGCTGCTGTGTGTATGTGTGAGGGTGCTGTTAGTGTGATGTGTGTGTGAGGGTGCTGGTAGTGTGCTATGTGGGTGAGGGTGTGTTTGTGAGGGTGCTGTTTGTATGTGAGGGTGCTGGTAGTGTGCTGTGTGTGAGGGTGTTTGTGTGTGTGTTTGTTAGGGTCCTGTTAGTGTGCTGTGTGTGTGAGGGTGCAGTTTGTGTGATGTGTGTGGGTGTTGTGTTTTTGTGAGGGTGCTGTTTGTGTGTGTGTTTGTGAGGGTGCTGGTAGTGTGCTGTGTGTGAGGGTGTGTGTTTGTTATGGTCCTGTTAGTGTGCTGTGTGTGTGATGTGTGTGGGTGTTGTGTATTTGTGAGGGTGTGGTTTGTGTGTGTGTTTGTGAGGGTGCTGTTAGTGTGCTGTGTGTGAGGGTGCTGTGTGTGTTTGTGAGGGTGCGGTTAGTGTACTGTGTGTGTGAGCGTGCTGTGTGTGAAGGTGCTGTATGTGTACTGTATGTGTGTGGGTGCTGTGTGTCGGTAGGTGCTGTGTGTGTGTGTGGGTGCTGTATGTTTGGAGGGATTGGGGAGGTGGGGGCAGATTAGTAAATATCCCCCCTCCCTTCTGTAGGGAGGGGGGATCCTTGCTGCCATGTGCCATCCTTGGTGGTCCGGTGGAGAGTGAACTCTAGCCTGCGGGGCTAGAGTTAACTCTCGCGAGATCAGAGCGTTGCCACGTGAGAGGAGCCTGGCGGAGTTGCTGTCCAGAGCTCCCCGGGTCCTCTCCTGCCTCCCTCCATGCTGCTGTGGCCAAGGGGGTAGATCTTTGATCTCCCCACGGGCCCATGGAGGCTTAGAGCAGAGCCGGCACTCAGATAGCGCCGGTTCTGCGTGAGCCAACAGGAGAGAATAAAGTGTGGGAACTCTCCCGAGATTCCCACCCCCCCAAAAAAATTATATACACTCATTACACAC